>NC_048407.1:25022136-25040294 GCF_013103735.1 Etheostoma cragini
GTGCAGCCGACAAATCTGCGGCAACTGTGTGATGCCATCATGTCAATATGGACCAAACTCCCTGAGGAATGCTTCCAATTCCTGCCTTCCGAACTGCCTTCCAATTGAGGCAGTTCTGAAGGCAAAAGGGGGTCCAACCCGTTACTAGCATGGGGTACCTAATAAAGTGGCCGGTGAGTGTATGCCCCCTGTGTTTTAAGGAAGAACATGGATTTATTTGCAATACATCAGTCATTCACAAAGAAAATTGGTGTCCTTAAAAGGTTGGATTTTCCTTTTTTTTTTATTAAGGCATTGACATCATTTTCCAAAAGATGTTTTTTGTTCTTCTTTTTAATAAACTTTGTACGGTGGCCGAAAGGGGCAAACGCCCTGCAACTTCAGAAAACACATGCAAATAGACAAAACACAAGCAAATTAAGAAAACAACTTCATTAATTTGACACTACGTGCAGCATTCAGCAAACGTGCTGCAAAACACACAACACAACCAAATAAATAAACGTGATGCAAATAAAAAAACTATGCAAAAAGAAAAGCACACAAACCACGAAAACAAATCCAATAAAAACAAAGCTGCATCCAACTTTTCTACAGGCAAAATCTCACTCGATGTCTGCCGAGCACAAGCATTTTCCAATGCAAGAATGCTGCTGGAGCAAAGGCGGATTATATTCCACCACCAACATGCCACAACATGAGTTGAACCATATGTCAGCTCTAATACTTTGCACAACAGACCGGTATACTGCCGTTAAAGATACACACTGATCCATCTAGAACACTGGACTCACCCTGAGCTGCAGGCAACGTGTCTCAGTGCGGAGACTCCTGAGGACCTTTGTCCTTCCATTCAGCCAGGCATTTGCGTGTGAGGTCTTTCTCAAAGGCCAGCTGCACCAGAGAATTTCTCATTTCCAAGATTATGTAGACTGGAGACTGAAGTTGTGGTTCATTGACAGCCACACCCGATGCCATGCAAAACCAATGACAGCGCCGGGCTCCAGCCGTGGGTCTAATGTTAGCTTGGCTGAAAAGAAAAAGAAAAAAGAAAATAATAATGTTAGCTTGGCCTTCCATCATCATTTCATCCCCTCCTTCTCCTTCCTCCCGCAACATTTCCTCCAAACCCGAGCTGAACTATATTTATCGGTTGAATGTCCATTTTCATAAAGCCACTTTCTTATTTCCATGATTAATGATAGCGCCCAAAATTCTTTGTGTGATGCCTTTAACCCTTGACCTCAAGGGTCACTTCAGAGGCTTTTTCTTTAACTGTCTATGGTTTTACATCGCAGCGCGGTAACCATGTATTGTTAATATTGAGTCTATGGCATAGACTGTATATATATTGACGGTCTATAGTCTATGGCGGTAACTCGCTGCCTCCAGTAAGTACATCGAGGGGAAGGTGGGGCTGGCTAAATTCAGCTGGAATCCAGGCTAGCAAGTGGCGGTTGTCGCGCGGGGCTGTGAAACCAGTTGCGAAGTTTGTAATGCCAACTTCAAAGATGTGACTAGATCTGATGGTTGACTGTCTTCCTCCTAAACTAGGATACTGAATGTATTATTACAATTATAAATGAGTTATTATAATTAGAATAATGTGTATGCTGACACGTTTGAGCAATATTTGGCACATTAATTAATCATTAATGTAGAGCTATTTTATACTTTATACTTATACTTAAAAAAAATGCCCGAAAACAGCGACGAGCCCCGCATCACTATTTTCTCACGTCCTGAACTGAGTGCTGTGTCCCTATATCGGCCACGAGACGTCGCCATTTTTCTCTTCTCCTTCTTTCCACGAGTCAGTTTGCCATCTGCCGAGCGGTCACGTGACACATCTGTCAGGGAACAGCATGGCGGACATGCATGTGGAACCTCAAAACAAATTTCACCGATTGTCCAGCTAACCACGCCTCGAGAAACAGCGATACCGCGCGGGAAGCCGGGCCGGCGGTGCCCGAAACGACAGCAGAATGGACGAGGATAACAAACTTCAGTTCCCGTCTCTGCCTGCGACCAAGGAGGATCTTCTGGTTAGTGTGCACAACAGCCTGCGTTAGCCGATTTGCAGTGTTTGGCTGGCTAATCTGAGCTAGCCTCCACTCCAGCAGCTAAAATATAAGCAAGAAATTATTTGTGTTTTAGGGCAGAAGCATGACGCATTTGTGTGGATCTATTAAACATGTTCGCGTGTGTTTTTTTTAGAACGTCTGTGTCATTATCTCTTCCAGGCAAACTAACGTTAAGGCAAGGTTCACTGCCAACACTGAGTAGCATTGTCATCAAACATTAGCCCCATATGTCCTCAAAGTAAACCGGTAGCTAACGTTACTCATTACTCACTCTGATCTGGTGGCTGAATTACCTCCAGCAACTGTGACATCATCAAAGGAACTTCCCTCAGTTTCTAACCACGCTTTAAATTCCATTTTTACAGGACTGGGCTTATCCAATGAGACGAGAAATGCAGGTATGTAAAATGAGATTGTAGCCTGTATAGGGAAGAACAATGTTTGACAGTGTGTCACTATGCACCAAAGTAGTAACCTATGTTGATGATATGATCACATGACAAATGCATTGAATTAATTTACTGTATTTTTATATAAATTATTCTTACCCCTGGCAAATTCTGACTTCAGGTTACTTTTATTCAACCAGCAAGTTTTTTCTTGATTAGAAATGACACAGGCGTCTCCCAGAATGTAATAAGTGATATACAGGAGGCATCATTGTGGAAAGAATCATCACTCATCTTTTACTTACATTCAAACAAAAAGTGGCATGTCCAAAATTATTCATACCCTTTGCAAACTGTCATAGTCTATAGGAAAATCCAAAGATCTATACCATTCCAAATAGTCCAAGCTGTTCTAAAGCATCCTAATTAGTCTGATTCATTGGGAACAGCTGTTTTAATCACTGAGGACCTTACATTTTTTGAATTAAGGCATTGAGATCAATTTCTGAAAGATGATTTTTTTATTCCTCTTTGGCATGGATGTGTAAACTTTCTCAAGCCGTGTGTGTGTGTGTGTGTGTGTGTGTGTGTGTGTGTGTGTGTGTGTGTGTGTGTGTGTGTGTGTGAATATACACGTACCTGTGCTGTTAGTGATGTTAAGTACTGTCTTTATTTTCAGGAGATATTACCGGGACTGTTTTTAGGTCCCTACTCAGCTGCAATGAAAAGCAAGGTAATTTTTTTTTTTTTTTTTTTCAGAAGTTAACTACAGGTACTTGGAGACAGTGACACAGAGAAAATAATACATGATTTGATCACATTTGTATAGCTCATATTGTTCTCTTGTTTCTCATTGTCTAGCTGCCAAGCCTTGAGAGACAGGGCATAACGCATGTTGTGTGTGTCCGCCAAGACATTGAAGCCAATTTTATTAAACCTAATTTCCCTCATACATTTAGGTAAGAACTCACTGTGCGATGTACGTTGATGTGAACTGCCTTTTTGTTTGAAATGTTAAAAAAAGTGTTTTCTCGCTAACCCATTAACTAAATGTTATATCTTTGCAGATACCTTGTGTTAGATATTGCTGACAATCCAGTGGAAAATATAATACGATTTTTCCCTTCAGTGAGTTACAAAGTGGGCTTTTTACTTCCTGTGTTTCATTGCACTGAGATGTTCAACATTTACACTATGGCTGATATACTATCATTCATTCAACAGACTAAAGAATTTATTGATGGCTGCTTAGCAACAGGAGGTAATGCCATTTCCCTTTTCATACGTGTTAAAGCAACACTAAAGAACTTTTCCTCTTTGGTCCCCCTACAGGTTGGAAGCGGAATTGTACATTATCGTTATCATTACCCGTATTCTTATGTCTCATTCGACTACTACAGATCTGCTACCTGATCCGGCAAACTTAAAATAATGTACTTTAAAATAATGTTTAGAGAATCGTTTATGTGGTTCACCAACTTCTGCATTCGCTTTGCGGCTCTCTACCAGCTATAACCGCACTAGGTAAGTTTCCCAGATCGGGTAGCAGATCTGTAGTTCCAATGGGACATCCCGACAGCGGTAATAGATAATTCCACTTCCAACCCTTACGGGGACCAAAACAGAAAAGTCTTTTAATGTTGCTTCAAGTAGAAAAAAGTCTTTTATCAACAATCTTTTGTCCTGTTCTTTTAGGAAAGGTACTGGTTCATGGTAATGCAGGGATATCAAGAAGGTGCGGTTTGTTTTTCAATGTTCAATTTCATTAAATAAGTTCACATGCATTGTATCTCATACACTTAATTTCCATTACATGTTACTGCTAAAGTTTTTTTTATTAAATATCTTTTGAATATTGTATTTATAATTTCCTTCAATAAAGATTGATCAGCAGAACCTAAACGGCTGGAAATATAAAACTGTCTTTACTTAACTTTATTTATTGTTTCAGTGCTGCCTTAGTAATTGCTTACCTTATGGAAACATTTGGGATGAAATACAGGTGGGTTTGTTTGTTTTTTGGTATTTTTTTTTTTTTATTAATCTAATTATGGCTTTCGTCTAAAGTCTAACTTTTTTTTAAATGTTTGTTTTTTAAAGGATATAGATGCACATTCCATTGTGTTTTTGTATTGAAGGTGTAAATCATGTACGCCATGCCTCACATATATCTAAGGGTGTGTCTACTTTACGCATGAATATAAAAAAACTACATAAATGAACTAGTAAATGAACTACAACATTTTGCAGACATTTTAACGGTGTGCCTACTTTGTGCACATCGTAATAACAATAAAACTAAAAATAGTAAGTGTTACGTGTCTAAACCTTTCAGAGATAGACCTTTTTAAAATCTATTTTAGACCTTTCTATTTCCCAGTAAGAGCTGTGACGTAGCTATTGCTAAACCAACCAGACTCCATTTAAAAAACAGTAGTTTTAGCGTGTATAGAGCCAACATATTTTCACATGTACGTTACAAGTATGGCGATACAGTATGGCCCCAAAGAGGTAGCGTTTTAAGTGATGTTGAGCGATTATCCCATCAAAGTCAATAAGAAATCTTTTTGAAGATTTGGGGAAACTGCATGGCAAATCATAGCACACCATTCCCGATCATTACACACGTTTTGATGTATTTTGTGTGCACGTGTTTCCAACGCTGCGTGACTAGTAGCGGGACAAAACGCACATCGGCACACTGAAATATACTGCAGCATAATTGTTTGACTATAAAACATACAACTTGATGTTGTCAGTATGTTTTCCTGTTGTGACTGTTTGTAGGGGTACATCGCAATATTTCAGTGGCTGGGATTGTAACCTTTTGTTTTTATTTACTTTTATAGGGATGCATTCAGCCACGTTCAGGAGAGAAGGTTTTGCATCAACCCCAATGTGGGCTTTGTTCATCAGCTACAGGTAAGACTTAACTTCAAATTTTAATTAATCTACATGACAGTCCAATCCAGAAGTATGCATGTTCAACCTATTCCATTATTAACTAACTGTACTACTAAGTTGTTTTCAACAAAATATAATTTATCAAGCTCCTTGACTTTAAAAGGCCACGATACAGTATGCTAGGCGGTTATCTTCAAGTTATAAGTTCTTATATTGAGTCACCCAATACTGGTGTGACACTGCAGAAATTGTATTTCTATCTCTACAAGTTTCCCATAAACGGTACGCATGTACCATACATGGTACGCATGTACCATATCTACTGTCTTCCAATAGTCAGCCTTTATTGGTCACATTTAGCAATCCGGCTCACAAGCAACGCTTGCAGGCGTATGGATATGCCGATATTTATAATAGGCTGTATATTAACTTATTTTCATTTCATAGTTATAGAAATAATTTTTTTAACTGTTATCCATGTTTATAATCATAATATCACAAATTATATATCCAGCTACAAAAAAGCCTGGAGGTTAGAACGGAAGTACAAAGAGTTGTTTCTATCAAGGTGATACACCGCCTCACCTCGTCACATTGGTGTAAACTGGCAGGTTTCAGAATGTTGCACACCGCCCTGTTGCAAGTTTCAACTTGTCTCGTCGCAAATCCTTGGTCTGAAGATGGCTTTAAGCCTCTGAAGATTGACTGAGTCAAATCATGGTCCTTTGATCGAAGTGTTGAATATTAAATTTCTTCTGGCTCACCCCTAGTTGGATGTATAAATGTTTAGTTTGAAAGCATAGATGCTGTGGCTTGTTCCCAATATTAGGCAAAAGATCAGACTGTCTGCCTTTTGAAGCATGTTCAGTGATGAAGAAATTGTACCAAAATATACTGTGTTTCTGACTACTCATTACCAGTATAAATGACTTAACTCTTATTGTTGTAATAATCAGTTTTTGTTTCCTAGGAATATGAAGCGATCTACCTAGCCAAATTAACCATTAAAATGATGTCACCTATGCAGTTGGGCCGGTCCTTCTCGTTACAAGCTGGGATGCAAGGTTTGTATATAATACGCTGCCAATCTACCACTGTCTCCTCAAAATTCTTTTTGTTTCTCAGAGAGACTTGTTCCAGAAAGGAATTCAAAACAGGGTTGACTGGAGTGTTATTTAGGCATGGTGTAGCATTAGTTGTTGAGTCTGCCTTGAGGCTGACATAATCTATCACCGGCGTTTAGTGATGGTGTTCTAGAGCTTGGTTGCACATTTTTTGCAGTTTTTAATGGTGATAGTTTTCTTTGAGTCCACAATGGAGCTAGATTTTATTTGCTGGAAAATCAGCAAATATGAGCGAGAGCCAGGTCCATCGGGTGATTTCTTACTGAACAGAAGACATGAACAGACGCTTACAGTTGAACACTTGGAGCTCTCCAGAACATTTACCTTTTTAAGCTTCTTTTGTTCTCCCTGAATGGCGGGGACTTCCCCCAGCACAGGCTACAAAGTGTTAGGCGTTGGAGAAGTTCTTTAATCCAGGAGGTTTTACAGTTATCAAATTGGGTGTGCTGACGTATGCAGTATGTTTTAGTTACTTTTATTTTATTTTATGTTTTGTCCACGTTTCATACAGGAAGCCGTAAACGCAGCCTGGAGGAAGATGAAGACTTTGGAGCAATGCAGGTCACAGCAGCACAGAACGGATGAGCTTTGCTGCTATTTAGCCGCATGGCGCAGTGCACTCAATTTTTCCCCCGACATTTTTAATGGAATTAAAAATGTAAATATTTGAACTTTTTCTAAGGGGAAGGGTCAGGGGTGGGGGGGCGGCCACTCATGTCTGAGACATGGAGAACGGAGGGGGATCAGGCCAATTTAATAACTTTTTTTTTTCAAGCTGTATGCACTGATGGGAGATTTTTTGCAGTTTTATAGTATTTAAAGCATTTTGCATTTGCAGCGGGACAGTATTGCAATAATGCACTTTCGATACTTGAATTTGTGTAGATGACCAGAATGGTGCAGTCAGCAAAAGGGAAAGTAGCCAGGACGTTGCCCAGTGGAGGACATGAGAAGAGGAATAGCTAATGCCTTTATTTTGGGAGTAATAGGATAATGGACTAATACCAGGCTTTCTGTGGGATAGTAAGGATTGGGAAAATAACAACCCACTGCTTAATAAAAACGAGTCTGACTGTGTCCTGTTGAGCTGTGTTTTTATAACTTAATGTTCTTGACAGTATTTTCTTACATGATATTCAAAGACAATTTACAGTCAAAAGTTATACTTTTTACAATATTAACTTTCGGGAGCCCTTGCTGTGTATTTCAGTAACTAAGAAGCAGTCACTGACAGCAGACCACTTTTATGAGTTCATAGTCAAGTTGTTGCACAATGCATCTTACCCAAAAACGTTTTGCCACAACCAGAGGTGGGAAGTAGAAATACTTCGTCACTGCCCTCAAGTAGATTTTTCAGATATTTTTACTTTACTATTTTTGTGGCGACTTTTTTCTTTTACTCCTTACATTTTAACACGATTATCAGTACTTTATACTCCCATTTTGCAAAATTGGCTTGTTACTTTAGTTTAAATAATTTTAGTAGAGTTAGGTATTTTTCATGTCAATACCAAATTCAATCTAAGTAGATGGGAATATATGTTGCACTTGACGCACCACTACAAGACTTCTTAATTATTTTCTGTTTAGTAATTCATGTTTTATCCTTTTTAGAAGCCATATGAGCACACACATAGATGTACATTCTTTTAAATGTTAAGAGGAAGATTAAGAAAGGGAACCTGGATCTGTGAATTCTCACAGAATCTCAATTGAATTCATTTATCAGTCAAAATCTCATTAACCTGGAGTCCCAGTCTCAAAAATCATATGGGATGTTTTAGGCCTATTGGCAGACATCCATATAAAATGTAGGCAATGGCATAAAGAGCCTGTTTCCATGTCCACTGATGTTTTTCAGCTTGCACTCAGTAACGTGTGGTCCAGGCAGCTTTGCAAAAAAAAAAAAAAGGTTGTCATTTGCAAGGCTAAGTAAATTTCCCGCCTGTACTTTACTTCAGTAAAGAAGTTAAATCAGTATTTCTACCAGAGTATTTTTACAAGTATCTGTCCTTCTAATTGAGTACAGGAAGTGCATACTTTTGCCATCTCTGGCCACAACTATTATTAGTAGATAATGCCCATCTCATAGTTTCCCAATCTGTACAAAAACATGTTCATGGTTAAAACATGAATTAGCATTGTAATACAAATGTCACAGATTTGTTTTACAACTAGAAATAAAACCAAAAGAAACATGGTAGGTCATAGAATATTTTATGTTACTATTACATATTTGGAAATAAATTACATTAAATGTGTTCCCGTAACTTAAATAAGACTTCATTTACAAAAATCTTTATCCATTTCCCATCATACATTGTTGTAATCCTACAGCTGTAATCAATTATCGACCAAATACAAAACTTACAGAACCTTAGTTAATCACTCACCACTGCCTCACGAAATATAAACTTGTGTTGACTAGAAATGCATTTTAACAGTCTTGACTTGACAGTAATGATCATGTCTTGCAGTATTCGAACCTTCATTATAGTCAACAGCAACACTACTGTCAAAGAAAAACCCGCCAAGATAAAGAGCACTTTGTACCAAAGAGGACGTGTCAGAAAAATCAAAACCCCAGTAAAACCCAAAGTATTAATAACTATTCACATTACAAGAAACAAAACTGCTTTTCTTTGGTGAATTGCCTTGATGATTAATGAAACAAATCTGTGAGACTAAGCTTGAATAATGAGCTAAAGTAATTCCATCCAATATGCTTGGTTTTGTATTGAACCGTAGTAAACGTTTTAATGATTCTTTAGTTGCTTAGGAAATAACTTCATTTGGTATCTTTCTTTCTCAAGAAATTATATTTATTGACTATTGCATGGTAGTCTGAGTTTAAAGTCAGAATTCTGAGATTAAAGTCAGAACTCAAATTGTCACCGGTTCCCATAATCCTCTTCCGTAGATATTATTTAAATTATCTCTGTCAGTACACAGCGCATTACTTATTAATAATGTAAGACATTACATTTGCAGTAATTGACAAGCCTTTCTTCGCATGATGGGGAAAGATGATGACAGAGCACCCCCTTGGTGAGGTAGCCATGGTTACCATAGAGGGGAGGGTGATTTTAGACTGAGCGGATTTCTTCAACATACACGTATGAAGGTGTGGTCCATGTTTATAGCTGCTGTTGTCCTCAGTTGGAAAATCGGCACTGCATGTAAGTCTCGTGTGAGGCGCTGTATCCAAACTTTTGGTAGAAAGCCACATTGTTGGGTGCACATTCCAGTGTGATTTTATAGCAATTCAGTTTTTTGCTGAGAAGAGTAAGAGCTGAAACTAACCTACATGGGCAAACAAGAGATGGAGGAAAAGGAAAATAAATCAGCATATTTCTTTAAGGTCTTAAATATTATAAACCAGCCAAAACTAAATGTACGTGTCAGGCTCACACAGGTCTACTCACAGTTTGCCCAGCTGCTTCCCTCTGCACACGTCACTGACTACTACCTCCTCCACCCGGCCCCTCTGCAAACAAAACAGAATAGAGAGGGTCTTTATCCCAGTCATTTTGTTTCAATCATTTTCTAGATGTTTGTTTATTAATGCTAATCGGATTTGCATAGTGTTAAGGAAATACAAATGTTTATTCATGTGTAAATATTTGGTTTATAGTGGTGAACTACATTCATTTAAATGTACTTCATTAATAGGTAAATTATTTAGGGATTGGGTTCTAGGAAAAACATGGATAGAAATTAAAGTTGTAACCATCGTTAAATATGAGCCAATAGCTTGCCGGGATGTAATTCACCTTAGCACAGGAGTGGATGAATTTGTGTTCTGTAATCAACGTGGCCGTGGCAACAATCTGTCCCAGATGTGTGTCCTCCACCACAACAACGTAGTAGTCTCCCGTATTCTTCATATGCTCAAACTTTTCTGGAAGCCAACAGAAAACATATGCATTTTTATCTTCATTGATATTTTATGACAAGTTTTTATTAAAAGTGTGTTTTCTAGAATGAGGGTTTTCTTCTTCTGAAATGTTTGATCTAATCTATGTAAAGACACGTTTTGTCATGAAATCCAAGTGTAAAAACTTGGTACAACTTTAGGGTTTAAAATAAAACTAACTGGTGAACGTATCATTGTGCTAAGCATGACTCACTCGTAAACTGGTCTGGTGTGACATCGCCCGTCTGAGTGAGTTGAGATAAAACCTTGAAGAATCCTGGAACATAAAACAAAACGGTTGGTGAAAATGTCAGGGGGATGGGTACACTCTCTTGTGAATTACTCATTTATGTTGCGGTTATGTTTTATATTTTGAATTATTTGCCACCCAAGATCTTCCTTCCGATGTCAAGGAACAGAAAAGATGCTTTCCACATCATTTACCACTTTCTTATTCAAAACTCTTGAGAAGTACTGGTGTGGAATATGTTGACCATCCAATCTTTTACTCACCCTTGTTGAAATCTGCCGTACAGAGCGGCCTGAGCACCAGGCCTTCCCCTGGGCTGGATGGGGAAATGGGGGGGGAGAAGGAGACACTGTTGCTACTCCAGTCTAGCTCCTGCAGCAGAGAGGGCTCAAAGAGTGGCGTCTCGTCCAGCAGCATTACCCAAAATATCTGCTCTGAAAAAAAACACACACACAAATAAACCAGCAAGTCCACAAACACGACCCCCTAAATGTCTTTCTGACACACTGCATTGAAAAACCTTTTCTAATCAATCTAAGATACAGCATCAGCACAATGACTTAAAATGGTCATACTGTCAGCCAGGATTGAAAATAGGTTTGTTCGCACAGAACTTTGATCTGACAAATACAGTTTCCCTTAGTATACAAGTTGTCATTACTTTACTGCCATGCTTCAGTGGTTGATAAGCAAGTTGGCATAGTAATGGGCACACCAATATATGAAATGTAATGCACATAATCACAATTATGTGCACAAACAAATAACAATACGCTATGAGGTGATAACATTCATTCATGAATTTCTTTTCAGGATCTGGTCCAGGATATGTAATATGAGAGGGGCCCATCCTACAATTGCCTATCCACATACCAAGGTCAACAACAGGTGACATTCTTAGTGCTCTTGGTGGTAGCTTTAACACTGGGAGAACATTCTTCTTGTTTCGGCGATAGTTTTAACCAATTTCTTTCTTTGTTTTCCAATTCTTTATTTCACAAAAGTTCATACACAGAGCGACTCATATATACATTACAACACAGGAACAAAAGAAAAGTCGATACAAAAAAATACTAGCTAGATACCGAGCTAACCGCGTCATAATTCTCGTTTCCATGGAAGCAAAACATTACTCTTCAGTGGTGTCATTATGCTCTTATGACCACCAAGCCACGCAAATAATAATATAGTTGTGTTAATGGGTTTGTGTTTCCCTGCAGGAACTTACAACGTTACATTTTACCAAACAGCTCATAAAGAACCAGTTAACGTTAGATAAGGCTACTGTCACTCAGGAAAACTATCCAGAGCAGCTAAGTTAGCTAGCTAGAGCCAGAGCTGTAACTTCACATTGTGTTAACGTTACATCCCTTTGGGATCGCCTGTCATGCTAAACCGCTAGCTAGGTAGCTTAACTACTTACCAGTAAATCACCAGAAGAGATGGTCCAGTTGAGTTCCTAGACTGAGGTAACGTAACTACAGTGACAACTGGGCAGTTGTACTACTTATGTAGGTGGTTGGGCTACATCATTCAGCAGAACAGCGTGGGTGTTTCTTTTCCATAGACAGTTAAAGGTTTTTTTCGGCTTCTGTTTCCGCCTGGCATGTATGACGTGGCAGAGATCCTAGAGGTAAGGGGCGCAGCCCAATGACGTCAATGGAGCAGTAAATGTGCATATCCCAAAAAGATTTTTACCAGAAACCATTCCAACTTATATCGAGTGTGATTTATGAATCCAATCAGTCATCCAGACAAAATGACTTTTTATAGTGAAATGTGGGGTTTAACCTGTCAAAACACACGCGCACACACACACACCTAATAAACTCGTACGTCCATTGTATTGGATACAGGCCACTAGACAGGATATAATTTCCTTTTAAACAATGTAATCTTTAAATAAGTGGGTCTGCAATAGTCTGTTTGGAAAATAGAGACAAAGGCAGTTTACTTTGACAAAGCATCAACAAAAGTGGGTTTGTCTCAAGAAGAAGGATTAAACTACTATACTTTGTTAAAAAGCTGTAGAAGCTCTGTTTATTGAGTCTTTTGTATTAACATATTTTACAAAAACTAGATTTACATAAATTATCCATAACTGAACCATTCTTAATTTAGGCACAAAAATACAGGAAAGCTCAGTCCAAAAAGTTTTTCAGTTTTGATTAAATAAGCAATGGTTTTGAAAGAAATCCCATGCATAGGAAAATATATCATGGACAATAAGAGTTGTTAAATAACTAAATGAAAACCAAACAGTCCAATTCTTTTCTTTACATTATCAGTAATTAAAATCTAAATTCTATATTATATCTTCTTACAACACCCCAAAAACAGAGTTTGAGCAATGAAATAAACACAAAATAAAGATCACAACACTTCAGCTTTTAGAATAAGTTTGTGGACTGCTCTTTGGGATAAAGTGGAAGGAAATAAAAAGAACTGTCTAGATTCATGCAAATCTTACCCCATACTGCCCTTACACTGCAATAGGAAATGAAACAATTACAGTCTCCATCTTTGTAGCCATTTATATACCTCAACCACTTTCAGACTTTGAAATGTTCAAAGGGCCCAGTCCATGTTTAACACTTCTGTAATTTTTGAACAGATAGAGGATGATAATGTTCAACGCTAATATCATTTTTGAAATAGCACTCCTCCATGTGAGTAGACAAATGCAACACTAACAGAACACCCTAAACAGAACAAGATTATCAGTCAGTCATTCAGGTCATACAATATCTAGCAATATTAAAGGGGACCTGTTGTGCTCATTTTCAGGTTCATGCTTGTATCTTTCTAATTAAACCCATTTCTTTGTCTCTCTCGGATGACACTTATTTTTCTCATACTACCCATGGCTGCTGCACTTTGTTCCCCCTCTGTCTGAAACGCTCTGTTGGAGCGCCTGTCTCTTTAAGACCACCTCCCCAAAAAAAATCCAATCTACTGTGATTGATCAGCATTTCAGGGCCACTGCCTCTACACCCTCTGTTGTAGGCAGGAATGAATTTAAAAGAGTATGGCAGCACTTTTCTGCCGTGAAAACTCCCCAATAGTTTGCTGTTGGAAGCAGAGTGTTCAGAAGCGTCTGAAATCTGAAGTTTCTGCTCACAGGGATTACTTTTACATACATTTGCAGCATTATTTGAAGCTTTGGCCATGTTTAATATTGACATCTGAGATTGTGACATAATAGATGACTGAAAAGAAAAAGTATAACAGGTCTACTTTAATTCAAAGGCAACTAGATTTGTAAAGTCTTGGAAATGCCTCTTGAAAGAGAGCAAGAGAGACAAAATGTCTTCAAAAGACAGTCCAGCAAGTCCAGCTGTCACAGACTTATCAATTTCTACATACCTTAAAAATTCAATAATTATGGGCACAAATTCCAAGGATCCCATTGATATATTCAGTAGAAAATATTTTCTTACTCAGAGAGAGCACTGCTTATTATTAGAGGGTAATTTAAGAAAGACTGAGAGGATGACAACCACTGTCATTGTACAAAATGTAACACAACCCCTTTGTTGCCTATGCCTCTCAAGGGAATAGTATTAGAAAAACTAAGATTTACGTGCCCACTCCCCCCGTGTTAAATAACAAAGCTGTTTTCTATGGGTGATATTACACGCTAAATACAGAACACCCATATGGGTCAAAAACACTTTGTTTGCAGCAGTATTTTGAGAGGAACATTCATATTTGACAGATAGGCTGAACAATACTAAAGTGACGTTCGCTTACTCCAAGGTAAGAAATAAAAACATGTTATTTTGCCTACACTTAATTCACAGTTGAAACCCATAAAGTAACACAGAAATACATCAGTTGAGTTTCTCCATTCAGAATACGTAGCTTTCCACCATTAGCAAAACGTGAAAATAAAATCAGATAAAAGGAAAACACACAAAGACCCAAAAAGCGTTTACCTAGTAATGACACCTTCAAACTCCTTTCAAACTATACATATCTGAATGTAAAGCATGCTCATTTTTGACAGCCAGTCCCAATCATGGCAGAAACTGACTCTCTACGGAAGCTGGTAGCTGCAATGTGTGGCACGTAAATAGAGGGAAACGCAACCTTGCATTTCGTGACGCTTCACCCATTAATTTATATAATGCTCCTAACACTCCAAATCAGTGATGCAGAGGCCGTTCACAATGGTCTCACCGTTTTAGGCAGCCCAAAACAGTCCGAAGGCCATGTTTGTAATGCTTTTTAATTATTGTTTTGAATAGGTGATGACCACTGACTGTACACCAAATGGGAAGATATTAAATAGCTTTGTCTGTGCCTCATGGGATGATGATGTGATGAAGCCAATCTTTGTATCAGGGTGCAGGGTCTTGTTGATTTTGCATGCGTCTCTCTGCAGCTGCCGCCATGGTTCTACGTCTAAGCACAGTCAAGTTCAACTCTGGAACAATGTCCTCCTCCAGTCCCGGCAAATCCTCATCCTCCTGGTCCTCTGGACTTTTGTTCAGATATCTCCTGCAGGAAAGTAATAAACCACATATGAGCATGAGAAAATGCAAGATAATGGGGAAAAGGCAACCAGTAATAACTACCATTAGTAAACACATGTTTTACCTATTAGTTCTGTGCAGCTGGGCCTTTCAGCTATCCATATAGGCAAGTAAAGGACTTTAACATTGTATTTGTCTGGCGATGGTTCACAGACCGAGACAAACTTGTCTCACAAAATTCAATTTACAGCTCGGCTAGGATACAAAGTCTAGCGTGGTCACACTCCTGACCTCACAAACTGTTTTTTCAAAAACACTGACTTCTTTTTTAAATTTCAAAATTGAACTTCTTTTAGATATAAAACATAGTGTAGCACCATTTTCTATGAGGTAGAAAACCAGCCTGCGTGGTGTACCAACCTGCGTGCCTGCTGGAGAATCTCTTCTTTCCTCTGCTTTAACATCTTCTGCCTCTCCTCAGCCGACTTAGAGAAGCGACCTCCTCTGATCTCCATGCTGTCTGACTCACTGAGGCCCTGTTCAGCGGCTCCACTGGACCCTTCCTGCTCATCTGGCCCAGTGCTCACCTGTGTCGGGGCATGCTCTATGGCCTGACAAAGGAACACAGACAGAATATCTGACAGAGTTACGCCTGTTAAAAGTATTGCATGATTGTCTAATGTTTTTACATTCACCCGGTTTCTTTATTTACCCGCAATGAATTGCTAACATTAGCTAAAGTCTTAAGGTGTATGACTGGTAATTAGGGCCGCACAATTAATTGAATTTTAATCACGAACACGATTTTGGCTTCGAGTGATATTTTAATTGCGTCATTCCAGTCATAAAACGCTCCGCAAATGAAGTAATGTTGTTTATATCAATATAATAAACAACGACCATCCGGCCGAAAAATACAGAGATATGATTTCTAGTCCTGGACTAGTGGAAGATCTGATAAGAATGTGTGTGTGTGTGTGTATTAGCAGGAATGTAGCACAATATGAATGTGAAAGCCGTTATAAATAGCCTAAGTGACAATCAAATTTGTTGTGGTTAAAATCAAAAAATAATCGGGATTTCAATATTGATCAAAATAATCGTGATTATCATTTTGGCCATAATCGTGCAGCCCTACTGGTAATTGTTGATTTTTTTTATATAGGCCAAATTGTAATTATATAAGTGATTATTGTTGACTATATATTTTTATTATTTCAATTGTTAGTTGTGGCACTTAAGCCAAAACATGTTGATAGCAACAAAAACAATAAGGGGGGGATACAGTTAAATAAATGTTTTATGATAATAAAGAGCCATCCTAGGCTATGTGCGTATGTTATTACAATATCTGGGTCACATAACAGTGATACATAACAAAAGGTGTACCCTGGAATTGATTCAAAACTTGAAATTTGACTGAAAGAGAAATTATATTGTTAATTGCAATTATTTCTGAGACAATTAATTGTACAGCAAAATTTGGAATTGTTACAGTTCTAGACAGAGTGTTGCATTCTGGCTTTTTAAGCTAAACATAGGAATGGGACCAACCTAAAACTGAGACAAAACATTGTGTAATCATAACAAGTTTAGTCTTTTTAGAGGTATCAATGGAGAAAAAAATGGCACCGCTATTAACATGTAATCCCTAGCAGACTGACCTGCGTCGGGAACGGCACCTGGATGCGTCCCTCCAGGATGTTGTCAGTGGTGACCTCCACAGAGCGAGTCAACTGTAGATCCTGCATCACAAGATAGGAGGGCACCTGAGGGAACATCTCCTGGACCTGATGGGCCTGACGACCACAAGGTACATGGAAACGGAAGAGAGCGATAGAAAAAGAATTCAAAGAAAGATTGTTGGAGATGGAAGAGCATACCTTAACAAGTGGTTAAAACTAGATTTCTTTTTTTAAGGTGAACACAAACAGGTTTTAAACACACAGTATTGGTGATTTTAAAAGTATAAAATTGTTAAATCTTTTGTGTTATACTATATAATATGCTTGCCATCTTTTGTATCCAACAGTTTCAGTTTAATCTGTTGGTTAAAGAAAGAGGTTATCACTATGTCAACACGGATTTACCAGGAAGTCAAATACCATGTAAGCAAAGTATCGATGTTAGGAGCATTTGGCCAACGTTACACAACTCAGGTAACTGGCTGCTCGTAAACAGCAAGAAGGACTGGAGAGTGTGACCAATGAATGGCCCAATTGGCTTCCAACAAATGAAGTATTAAAAAAAACTGTCATCAAATGTCTCGAAAAATAATTCAAAACCCGGCCTTAAATGTTATCTGCGAGTGCATCATCTCTCAGATAACCAACACTAATTTCATCAGATTGTAAACATAAACTCACCATTGCCATGAGTTGGGAGTTGTTGGCCTGAGCAATGCCCAAGATATTGGTGGTGTGCATTACTTCCACTGAGAAACTGGGCAGCCAGCTGGCAATGCGAGATCCTGTAAGAGAATGGATGGATTTTATAATTCATTGTAATGCAAAGCTTATCTGAAGGATCTGTGTCCGACTGACTTACCATCAAAGTGGAAGAAGTGATTGTGTTGGTTGATGTGTGGTCTAGCATCTGGAGCAGCTCCTGCTGGGCCGATGTTTTCTTCCAAGCCCCCGCCCTGAGGCTGTCCTCTCGCTTGGCCCCCGTCCCCATTAATGTTCAGGGATGTCCGACATGTTGGACACGAGGTGTCCTGCTCCAGCCATGAGCGCAAACAAGAGCTGGAAACACACACAACTTACAAATGTAATTATGGCATTTGTATGTATGTATAAAAACTTGACATTCATTTCAGGTCTTAGAACAAGTCTTCTTTAGATAAACCTCAGGGTCTGTGCAGGGAAACCTACTGAAGCTGAAAATATTCACCAAACTGCTAAACCTCTATGGCAGCAGATAAATATCCATACACTACAAAAGGTAAGAACAGTTCTGTAGTCAGGTCTGCCACACACACACACACACACACACACACACACACACACACACA
>NC_048407.1:25040571-25064138 GCF_013103735.1 Etheostoma cragini
ACACACACACACACACACACACACACACACACACACACACACACACACCACCATCTTTATTCTGTAAGTTCCTTTTTTTCTAGGCGATGGAAACACAGGCCAGTCGTACCAGTAAAACATTGGATTACAGATATAAACCATGCAGGCATTGCAAATTAAAAAAAACGCTTTACTTGTGGAAGAGATGCCCACAGGGTAGTTTGCGTGCTGTCAACATAGTATCCCAGCAGATGGCACAATCATCATCATTAGCTGCCAGCTCCTCTGCAGTAGCAACTGCAAATCTGCACAAATAAGTTTCAGAGTACATAAAAATAATGATGAAAACAGGAATAGTTGACGGATAACTGAATTAAACAAACAAAGCGCAGAACTATGAGGTAAAAAGGGGAAAACCATCAAATCAAGATATTTTATTACCTGGCCTCCATGTTGTTGATGACACGAAGGTAGTTCTTGTGGCGGCGGACACGGCGCTGGACCTCATGGAAGAGATACCGCAGCTGCATGAAGATAACCAAGCTTGCCATGGACAGCCAGATGTTTCCAAAAAGCTGACGAAAAACGTATGAACAAAAAAACAAAGTTAGGAAAGTGGAAAAAAAAAAAGACAGGGAGAGACTACATTTTTATATCACAACATGCCGACACCTGTTCCCTCTGTGTCTTACCAGCATATGGATATGGTGCATGAGGTCCAGGAAGAGCATAGCCAGCTCCATGATGAAGTCAGTGTAATAGACATATGTTCCCTTACTCTCCCAGGTCCCTGGATGGTTTAGATCCCACAGATGAATGGAATATCTGAGGGGACATGCACAACTCTATCAGGCCATGAAACACAGGTGATATTGAGACAGTATGGTGGATGTTGTGGCCCTTATCTTGGATAGGGTTTGGAAAATCATAATGTATTAAGTGTAAAGGTATTATTGTACAATAACAGGTATATTGCCATTGAAAAATTGACAAATTAAATAACAGGATGAGAGATAACAGTGTTATTGTTATAACAATAGAGAATCAAAGTTCACAATTTCCTAATTGTCCTATGTATAGGAATGAATTAATAGCTTTAAATCAATTTGCTTAATTGAAAAAATCTGTATAAATTGTCTAACGCCAATAAACCCCCTAATACATTGTGTGTAGTAACATGATAAACACAAACCAATTTTTTATAGTTAAAGTAATACACGGTTAGTCATCAAAAACATAGTTTGCTATGTACCAAGCCAGAGCACTGTGCCCGTACTGTAAACTGTGAACGGTTTGCAGGTTTTAATGTTAGACTAATATGTATGAGTATCTAGGAGCACCTCAGCTGATTAGAGTTTTTTCTGCTACTGGTATAATCCTGACCCCTCTTTTTGGGACAAAGAAGCCTTTTACACTTGTGTAATGGACCCGGGGGAAAACAAATGCTGTAGCTAACCCCAAGCCCATTCTTTTCTACATAGGCACAGGCTCTATTCCGTACTGCTGCAGAGTGCACATGCGCATGCATTTGTAAGAAGGCTTTGAAGTGACTTACCGCATGATGACATGCCCAGTGCGTACAGTCACCAACAGACACTAATGGGAAAAAAAGGATACAGGTAAATGTGGAGTAACTCTGGTGGTCTACTCTCCATTATTGATAACAAAATATAACATTTCAGTTGTGACTTTAAAAGAAATGAAACTACCTGAAGGATAATTTGTGCTAAATAAAGTAATGGGGGCAGATGGGAAGTGGTAAGAATTTGTGTGTTTATTAGACTAAACCTCTCTTTGAAAAAGTATCCCCTTATGGAGATTTCTGTAGTCTCTGTATTAAAATAAATAAGCATTTTTCAACAGTAGATGTTTTGACTTGTCGTAGCAGTAACAACTGGAAACATTAGTGTTGATTCCAGGGCACCAGTTACCTATACTCGTGACCAGGCATGCACAATACTGGGGCCCTGGAACTGGCACACTTAAATCAAATGCAACTTTTATTTATGTTATTAATTACAACTGTGCTTTTCTTGCTTTAATGTCAAAATGTCTGCCATAAAAGAGGTTTGGAGTGTTTACAATATGGCACATGAAAAACATTATAGATCTGCCCAGGCACATTTAAAATAATAAGCATGTTAAATGAAATGAAATCTTTAAGAATTACATGAGCCTAAGCAAACGCTCAAAAAGTCCACAATCAATATGCCATTGTCCACACACCGGCCACCATTTTTATACAGTTGTGGCTCCAGGTTCTTACCTCTGCTGCCATAAAGGAGAGGGTATGCATGCCATGAGAAGCTCCAAACAGACCACAGCCCACAGCCAGACCACAGCAGTCCAGCAGCAGGGAGACCAGCAGACAAAGCACTCGTACATGGCTGTTCATGGGAGTGGAGGGCGAGAAAGACAGCTGTATGGAAGAAAATGTGCAATATAAGTGGACTGTGCCTTTCTCAACTGACTTCAACCTAAAAAGAACAGGCAGAACTGCAGATCTGTAGACAAAGCTGGGAGATTGAAACAAAGACTTGAAGACAGCTAGACATACACAACCACACGTAGCCCAGTGCATTTATTAACACACATACAAAGTGATACATTTTCTCTCTGTACATTAAGTAGGCCAGTTACATCACAGGCAACAAACCAACTAAATGCCTGTTTTAAATAGTAGTGCTTGTAAGGTGGTCAATTAAATTTGATATTTTGTTTACCCCAACATGAATCTGATACAGGGACATGTCTATCAGCAGCCTCACATGCCAAAACAAGGAACTATTAATAGATCCGGAGCTGAGAAGAGTACAGTTACTCTCAGACTTTTGGGGGACACGTCCCACACCTTTTAAAAAGACAACTTTATAAAGCTTGAAAGTCAAATGCCCGGCTTCAGGCTACCTCCAATTTACTGTCAGTCCTTGTGAGTAACAAGGCAGCCACAAAGACAGTGGACCTAGTACTATCGGGTTCACTGTGTAGTATTAATAAGAACGTGTTTCATTCAGGGACATGTAGGCCTATCTATAATACCTTATAATATATCTTAGCAACGAAACAGACAAAACTTGCTGTACACGGTTCCTAAAGATTCCAATACCTGCTTATGCCATCTTGTACCTATGTATCTATGGTAATGTGGAAATCATTTAAAAAAGACTATTTACAGATTATTCTTAACTGACATTTTTAAACATATTTGTGTCCTGTAGGAACCTGAACAAATAAGAGTCTGTAGCAGAAAATAAATAAAACTAGGTACAAAGGACAACCTAAACCATGACAAATCTACATCAGAGGTGTATGCTTTCAAGGCAAGAAAGAAATATTTAGAAGAGACTTAGGCTGGGTGCCCGGATAGCTCAGTTGGTAGAGCGGGCACCCATATTTAGAGGTTTACTCCTCAACGCAGCGGGCTCGGGTTTGCCTCCGACCTGCGGCTCTTTGCTGCATTTCACCCCCCCCCCCCCTTTTTCATGTCTTCTGCTGTCCTATCAAAAGAAAGGCTGAAAATCTTTAGTGTCTTTCATTAATCTTTCATTTTTATCTTTGGAAACTCTTTCATCTTTAGTCGCCTATCCAAAATATCAGGTGTTGGCTTATTTCTGATATATTTGTTTTGATACAACTTGTGTTTTTTATTGTGGACTGATTGGCTGGTTGAACATATGGTACAATACGATTACTTGTTGTAGCTATTCTTAATTGAATTGGATTGGAAAATTGTGTTGAAAGTATATTTGTAATGATAAGATTCATTCATAATGTCATGTTATGTCATAATCCAATACATTTGGTATACCGCTCTGCCCTTGACTACCATACAAGATTGACAGCAATAAACCAGAGTTAGAGGCACTGGAATGCGTAAAAAACAATGGTGTAGTTTCTAATACTTACATATTCAAATCGGTCTTTGCAGAGCTGTACCATGAGGTGGAGAAAAACCAGGGCAGAGAACCACAAACACCACATGACCACCTCGTCCACTGTCTGAACGTTCAATACGCCAAAGATGAAAATGAACTTGTAGAAGATGAAGTTCCAGAACTTATCTTTCAGATGCTGAGGAATTAACACAGAGCAAATGACATGCATTTTTTTCTGCTAGACTCAAGTAGAGCTGCTTAATAACCCAGGCATGAAAGTATTTCATAATTTCTTCAACACTGTTGTAGACACAGACTCACCTGCTTCTCACTGACCCTGAGCGGGCCAAACACCACATACTGAATCATTTTAGCAGTTAACATCAAAGAGCAGCAGAATGTGTTGACCAACACCTAGGGGAGTACAGAGAAGAACGTGACAGTTAGTTTTTTTGTAAGAATATTCAAACAAATGCAAAACTGAGCTAAACTAGATGACACTCACCCATACAAAAAGACTGTCATTGGCAAGATACCACAGGATTGACAATTCTGGCTCACTAATATCATTGTTTAGATGTTCAAGATGCTCCCCTTCAGAGAGAGCAGGTATTTCATCAGTTTCCAAGACCCCAATGCCTGGATCAGTCACAGTGGTGTAGGCACTAAAGATGCTGCCAGCAAGCAAAGCCACACTCAGTGCTGTGTAGGTCTGCAGGCTGGGCCAAGGAAACCTCTCCAAAAACAGCAGAGGCATTGCAGAGTTTACGGTCCACTTGTCAACTCGTGAAAATGGCGTATGTCCTGATCCAAGTATTCAAAACCTGTGAGGGTAGCAGAAGTGAGTTAAAGAGGCTAACGTGGGCCAAACATGCGTAAACATTAGCTTTGTTACATACACATGCAAAAGGTCAGTGCACTGACTGAACTGTACTTGGTGCTAAAAGCTTAAATCACCCAAACAACATAAAAACCGTTGGCCCGCGATCGAATGGGCTTAGTAACCTAGGCGCTAGATGTAACGGTAAATAATAGTGAAAATAATTATGAGGGCAACACCAAGAGTTCACGCCCTAACAGTGGGTATATAGCTTAGCGTCACCTGGCTAACGTTAACGTTACTGAATAGCTAGCTTACTTGTTAGCTGACATTAGCAACGTAGCTAGCCACTGTTAAGCACCAGACAACTAGCTCGTTTTAAATCGTCACTTACAGTTTGTTCCAGATTTAGTTAAACCCACTATCCACCGTCCCTCGTTGTATTCAGTGCTTTACTTTTAGTTAGTGCAGCTGCACTGAAAACATCGTAATTGTCAACATCGTCATGTTTATTTTATCGACAATGCAACTGGCTGAAACCTTCTTCTTCTTCTTCTTCTTCTTCTTCTTCTTCGTCTGCGGTTTTTCTTCTTCGTCGTCGTCGTATGGTAGTATGCTGCTGCTGTTTTTTTCTTTTTCTTCTTCTTCTTCTTCTTCTTCTTCTTCTTCTTCTTCTTCTTCTTCTTCTATGAAGATAGACGGCGGCTAGCATTCTTAAGGCTGCACTACTGCCATCTTCTGGAGTTAGTTAACCCCTACAGTGTCCAGTAGGTCAGATTTTCCTCGTCAAACCTTTTCATAGTAGGAAGCTGGCAAGCATATTCTGCCTTGTCTACTTTCACCACACTCTTGATTGTTATTACTCCTGCTCCTGTTAGCCATTTCATTTATTTTAACATGTCCTACTTTCTCTCTGATACATGTTTCCTTTAACTAACACATGCTTTAACATTTCTGGCATGATGACAAAAAACAGTGTATGCTTCCCTATGTGATGTGTGTTGTTTAGGGTTGGTACTTGCTCTCTTTGGCTATACTTGACTTTATGATTGCAAGGGCCGACACAGAATTCATAGACTGTGTGAGGTCTATGTTTCCCCGACAGTTTTGGACCCTGGATGTTGCACACGTTCAGCCACATCACAACCGACAACATGACCCTCTGAACTCACGTACTAAATCTTCATGTTAATTTCTTTTCTTAATTTGAAGTAATTCCAAATTTACCAACAGAGTTTCTAGTAACCAGGTACTGTGTTATAGGTTAGCTATTATAGATCATTGTATACAACTTTTGTTGTTCTTTACCGCTTCACTGCTAGTTTAGTCTGGATCAATATTTTAACCTTAATTGCATCTAGAGACTGAACTATTGAAGTTGAAAGTTTCACATCTGAGAATAACTAAATAAATTGAATACGTTATATGGAGCCCTGGTATTGATAACAACACAAAATACTAGTGAAAGCTAAAATGAATGGAGGAAATTGGGTTGTATATTAAATTTTTTTAATTCCATAGTGTCCTGTGCTCAGACATCATTCTCAGTGCATTGGTGAAAAGGCAAGGATTGTTAATAATTAACAAAAAAGGTTGACATCTATGCAATAGATTGGGTTGACAGAGTCCAAAGTTAAGCTGTGTGGGAGCGTTGTTACACTGTTGCAAAGGTTATTGGGGGAGAATAGGGATAGAAAGGGACAAGAAAGACACTAGCTTAGCTTTTCATCTGCCATCTCAGAAATACTGGCTGTATACTGTATATGCAATATATGTATCAATAAGAAATCGTGTAGGTTTTGTGGTCAGTACATTAAAAGGTATTCCATTGTGCTGAATAAAGTTTTTTACTCAAGCACAGGTGGTTATAGGATGTGTCTGGTGATGGCAATGACATGTGGAAAAGAGGAGGTATAAGAGGTGATATTGTATTTATTATATTGAATTGTTGATTGTTGCAGAAAGACACAGTGACTGTTGTACAGCAGCTACAGTCTCTTCCTGGGAAGCTGAATACAGTTTTTTAAGCCATGCCAGAGAAGAGGGTGGCAGTAATGCACAGGATTATGGATCTCAACCATTACAAAATTACATAGGAGCAGATTCTTTTAGAAATAGGAAAATTGAGGTTTAGTCAGTGCTTTGTAGAAAGTACCCATAAAAGAGATTTTTTAGGGGGCATTTTGGGCCTTTAATTCCACAGGACAGATGAAGACAAGAAAGACTGGAAATGACATGCAGCAATAGGCCACGGGTCAGAGTCAAACCCACAGCCGCTGCATTGAGCAGTAAACTCCATACATGTGCGCCTGCTCTACTAACTGAGCTAACCCGGCCATACCATGGAAGACTTTTGACCTTTTTTTGCCATGCATTGACTGCAAGTAAAGGTCCCATGACATGGTGGTCTGTGGATGCTTTTATTTAGACCTCAGTGGTCCCCTAATACCATATCTGAAGTCTCTTTCCCAAAGAGAATTACAGCCAATAGAGACCATCCCACAATGTCATTTCTGAGTCTTTAGCTTTTGATGAGGGGGGGGGGGGGGGGCCTTGACCAACTGCCACTTTGCTCGTTTCAAAGCCATGATGTCGCTCTCTCTTAATGGTTGCCAAAAAAAGCAGAGAAAAGGGAGGTAACCTTGCCACTTATGACCTCCTAAGGAGCAAGATTCCAGATGGGTCCATCTGAGCTTTCATTTTTTCAAAGGCAAAGCAGGATACCCAGGGCTTGGTTTACACCTATTGCCATGTCTGGCTACTGGGGGACCACAGGCAGTCCGGGGGAACTCATATTAAACAACCTCATGAAGTGAAATTGTCATGCCATGGGACCTTTAATCATTCCATGGCAATCAAATCAACTATGTACTTTCATTATTCCTGACTTTTTCCATTAGTAATAAAGTTGCTAACCAAATCATGGTCACAAAACAGAAAAAGAAAGTACTTTGAAATAACAGCTGTCTACAGCAAATTGAATAGCTTTTGGTGCGTGTCATTTTGGTTCCTGTCTCTGACTAGTCCTGTGAGAAACTTGTTTCCTGTTCAATTTATCCATCAAGCGAAGTGAAGACTTGCTTGCACAGCACTTTGTGTTTGTTTTCATGCAGACGCCACTGTCAGCACACACACTTTTGCCATGAAAAACTCAGCCGAGCAGTTGCCTTTGGAGGAAATGGCCCCTGTGGAGTTTTGACAGTGGGACAGCAGTGGCTTGTGTGATCCTGGGCCTGTCCTCCCTGGTAGGAGCTCCATGGAACCTGCTGGTGATCTGGACTATCCTGAAACACGTCAAGGAACGTTCCCACACTTTGGTGCTCATCCTGCACCTGGCTGCTGCAGACCTGCTGGTCCTCATCACCCTGCTTCTGTGGATCTACTCCCTGGTACACAGCTGGGTGTGTGGAGAGCTCTTTTCTAAGGCCTTGGTGTACATTATCAGTGAATGCATTCTCGGCATCATCTTCTTCATCCACCTTATGACTGTAGAACGCTATTTAGCCAACTGTCACCAATTTGTGATGATGCGCTTGAAGACCAAGAGTGTAATGAACAGATGTCTTGTACTTTTGTGGTTCCTTGCTTTGCTTTTAGGAGTGCCTGACATACTGACAAAGCCTTCAGAGTAAAGAGATGGAACTGAGCACTGTTTTATCAAGGAATACAGCTCTCAGACCCAAGCGACCTTGGGGGGTTTTGTAGTTCCTTTTATCATTCTTAGTTACTGCTACTGTCTGGTAGATGCCCAGCTCAGGACAATGAGTTTCATCTCCAAACATAAATCCATCCATCTTGTGCATGTGGTTGTAGCCTTCACACTGTGCTGGTTGCCTTACCATATAATCAACATAACCAATCTGGTTTGTATCCTGAGATCTGGCAAAGAACATGAATGTGTTCCAAAGAGTGTTGTCTTTAGTTCTGGTGTCCTTGTTTTCATCAGCATATCAATGAATCCTGTGTTATACGTCCTCTTTGCTAGGAACTTACGAGGGAGTCTGGAAGAGTCGCGACTAGTCAGGCTGTTCCAGGAAATGGCTACTCACACCATCAATCTGAGGGAGCTTGTAGTACAACAGAAGACTGGCCAGATGGCAGCAAATCACAAGTAAAGCTGATTTCTGACTGAAAACTAAAATGAAAACTAAATCCCTTCAAATGTGATGCAAGGGAAATGTGACATTTGTTTTTCTGCAGTGAATTAAGGGACTATACTTTGCTATGAAAGCCTTTATATGATCTAAGGTTTTGAAAGCCTGTATGTCATGTGTAAATAGTGCTGACAATGGTTGTCAGTGTTCAAGCTATTCATATCATTAGCACATACAGTGGCTTGCATCACACACCCATGCAAAAGTTAAAAAGAAGAATACAAATTTGGAAATTGATCTTAATGCCTTAATTCAAAACATTAATAAAATCCAACCCCTATGTTAAATTCCCATAGAAGCAGGCGGATCTTTATTTTTAAAGGCCAGTTATTTTGTGGATCCAGGATACTATGCAGCCTGATAAAGTTCCCTTGGCCTTTGGAATTAAAATAACCCCCCATCATCACATACCCTTCATCATAGAGATAGGCATGGGGAACTTTCCTTATGATCATCTCTCATTGCAAATCAAATCAGTATTAAGCTAACTGAAATAACACCATGCTAATCTCTAGGTATGGTGAAGGTTAAACGATTATGTGTTGTTATTTTAATTCCAAAGGCCAAGGGAACTTTATGAGGATACATAGTATCCTGGATCCAAGAAATAACTGGTCTTTATCATAAGGGTATGCATACTTATGCCCCTGTAATTTAAGGAAGAACATTTATTAATTTACAATACATTGTCCTTTCACAAAGAAAATAGGTGTCCTTAAAAGGTTGGATTTTTCTAAATCTTTTGAATTAAGGCATTAACATAAATTTCCAAAAGAAGTTTGTTTCACGTTTACCCTCGGATGTCAATGCAAACACATGATTGCAGTCTTTACATGTTTCTTGCTGTTGATGATCAGTTCCTGTCGTATGGTTTAAAAAATTTGAAAACTTTATAACTCAATTTTTACATGATAAAAATGAAGTACCCCCAGACCAATGTTCTTGGAAACTGCAGAAATAATTTATTTTTTGTTGATACTTTAAACTTATTTAGTTTATCATTATCTCTGATTTTTATTCAACGCAGAACTTGACAAATTTTCTTGCTTACTGAACTTGAAGTAATTATTCCCTGTGACACTCACAGACATTTAGTCATTATCTCTTCAAGAATGTAAGTGGCCAACGGGTTGCTTTAATTTAACTTTAATACTCACTAACAAAATTCTAAAAAAGCTATGATTTTACATCCTTTAAGTGAATCCGCCCAATAACATGAATCCTGCTTGATACACTTCTCTCATTATTCAGACTATTATCAGGCAAAGGGTCTCCTCCTTGTGGAACTAAAAGGGATCAGGCCAGTTTCTAAAAGTGCTCCTTTACATAACAGACCTTTAGCCATCATGTTAGTTGAATCAAACTGTGAAATGCATGGTCATCTATAGGACATATTTTTTAGACAGCAAGGTTTTGCTTCATTAAAAAAATACCTTAGTCTAATTTGATTTGATTTTTTTGTATATCATAGAAGTTTCATAAACTTAGTCCTCATACAGATCCTCTGGCTTGTAACTCCGGAGCGTACTCTCTGGTGGAGCACCTGAGATCAGTTCACTTTTGAGATCACTTTAATTTCTGTTTGTAGATTTTTCTTTCAGTTTTTTGAAACTCCTTTTCTTTACCATCATGACCTGAGGTGAAAAATGGACCTATGACGAATGCGTGAATCACCCTCTTTCCTGTGTTGTCCATTCTTAAAGGGAAGTGAAGACTTGCTTGTACAGCACTTTGGTTTTTCTTTTCATGCAGACGCTACTGTCAGCACATACACTTGCAGCATGAATAACTCAACTGAGCTGTCTTCCTCAGAGGAAATTACCATGGCCCCTGAGGAGTTTGACGGTGGGACTGCAGTGGCTTGTGTGATCCTGGGCCTGTCCTTCCTAGTAGGAGCTCCGGGGAACCTGCTGGTGATCTGGACTATCCTAAGACACGTCAAGCAGCGTTCCCACACTTTGGTGCTCATCCTGCACCTGGCTGCTGCAGACCTGCTGGTCCTCATCACCCTGCCTCTATGGATCTACTCCCTGGCCCACCACTGGGTGTTTGGAGAAGCTTGCTGTAAAGCCATGGTGTTCGTGATCAACGCCTGTATGTATAGCAGCGTTTTCCTCATTACTCTCATGAGTGTGGAACGCTTTGTGGCTGTGCGCCACCCCTTTTCCTCGGCTGGCTGGAAAAGGAAAAAAGCTTTAAATAAAGTTCTGCTAGCTCTGTGGACTGCAGCATTTGTGTTCAGCATACCGGTCATCCCAACTCAGGTTGTAGGGACGGATGCTGGTGAGGAGCACTGTCTGTACCGGCTTTACACTTCTGTCACCCAGGAGCTGGTGTGTGTGCTGCTAGAAACACTCCTGGGCTACATTATACCCCTCATCATCCTCGTGGTCTGCTATGGCTGCCTGTGCAGCCGGATTACTCAGATGAGCTTCAAGTCTAAACGCAAGTCCACGGTGCTGATTGCCAGTATAGTGGTTGTGTTTGCCATTTGTTGGACGCCTCATCACATAGGAAATGTCCTCTCACTCATCATCCTGGCTACTGAAAACTCCCTCCCGGACGCAGCGGAGAATCTGGAGAGCGTCAGGAGCACCATGACTTTCATCGCTGGAGCCATGGTCTTCATCAGCAGCACTGTTAACCCCATCCTCTACATGTTTGCGGCTCGCTCCTTCAGAAGCTCCCTGCGGGACACCGGTATCCAGAAGCTTTTCCGCCATATCTCCAGCACCTCCCCAGGTGAGGGCAATAAAGAGCTGTCCTTTGTGTCCAAGAGACAGACCAACAGTTCTCAGTGTGTGTCTGAGCCGAAAGACCAACTGGACATTAAATAAAAATGTGTAAAAATAATCTGTCCTGGTACTGAACATGTGTAGATATTCATGTATACTGTATGTATTTTTAAATAAATCAAATGTTGCCAAAAATGAAACTCCTTTTGTTTGAAATTACAACACAGAAAAACAAGAAGTCTTCATATGTGCAATACTTGTGCAATTCTGTAAATGACCTGGTTTACATGCAACAGTTTTTTCGTTGTTTGTTTTTTCGAATGGTGAACATATATTTATAAATATGTTATATATTATGTATTCCATATCATATTCATAAATAGCACAATAAATACGTATACTTACATTCAACATTTCTCAATGTAAAGTTTTTCTTTTATTATATAATCTAGTTGATGCCAACAAAGGGACATAGTATTGATTATATTTTTGATTCAGTGTACAATTTTTTTTAAGTTACCACTAGGTGTGGGAACATAACACATTAGACGTTCATCTGGTAATCCTGTAAGCCACTTATTTCTTTACTGTTTTGCCACAGAGAAATATTTTACTCACAGCTACGGGTGTGTTAATTTGAGTTTAAGAACTTTTCAATCTTGCTGTGTCGTTCTTTGTCAGCAAATTGCAACATCTCTGATACAGTTTTATTGGGAGCTTATGTCACAACACTGTTGTTCAGTTCACCTAGTGAGTTTTCATCATAGAATCCATAACATTCAACTTTTGTAAAAATGTTTTTCTCTTGTGACAAGTTAGCTAACAATTGTCTTGACAACCCACTACAAATATTTTTCTCTCCACTTCCCCTCAATGAAAATATTGCAAAATGTAAATCTTCATGTTCCCTTTGTCGAGCAGCAAATAGCAGAATCATGTCATAATGTTGATTACCGTGCTATAAAAACAAAAAACCTGCACTCTTAGGTGAGAGAGTTCAATGTTATCCTATTTCCTGTTATTTTTAAAAATGCATTTTTCAGTCAGATAATTATGATATGTTTTTATCATAGCATATTCAGTTTATCTGTTGGCAAAACTGCAGTACACACAACATGGTCTAACCAATGGAGACAACCAGTAGATGGCAGTGGCAGTATTATATATATATATATATATATATATATATATATATATATATATATATATATATATTTAGGTTTGACATAATTTCTGTGTGGTGTCATAACAATAATTATATATTTATCTCACTATCTCATCGTATGTTTTTATCCAGAGAATGGTCATGATGAGATTTTCTTTTTTAGCACTACCTTGCTTAATTCTACTTAAAAACAAGTATGCCTGTGTTGACACAGTGGAAATGGAAAGAACCAAGCAAGATACAATGTTTCTATAGATTTTAAAACTTTGAACAAATAAAAAAAAAAAAAAGTAGAAATGTTACTTTGCATCTAACTTGGTAACATTGACTTCCCTTTGATAGGACTTAAAACTATTTAATATTTCATACTAATGACTTTACCGTGGGGTGACATTTGTTGTGTTAAATGAGTGGGCTCATTTGTCGCACAGATGGCTCAGTTGGTGGGGTGGGCCCCCATGTGTGGAGGGTTGCTCCTCGATGCAGTGGGCCAGGGTATGACTCCGACCCTTTTGCTGCATGTCTTCCCCCTCTTTCTCTCCACGTTCATGTCTTCTGCTGTCCCGTTCTGCTGAAAATACCCAAAAAATGATCTAAAAAAAGGATGTGGCTTATAGTGATAATGATTTGAACTAAGAATTGAATAAACCCAGTGTGAAACATCACCTTTAAATATTAGTGAGTCAGGATTATTTTAACCTCGACAGTGGAAAATTACAGAGGGCAAAGTGTGTGATAAAGAAATCATGTCAGACAAATTCACACACAAGAACAGTAGCTGACTCTGAGACGCTAGACCTTTTCTTACGGAATGAGGAAGCAACGTGTATAACATCAGCAGTGTGGTTTGTGCCTAATGTATCCATTGCCTTTCATTATAAGTGTATTTGTACAATATGTTTGTACTGTACTTTTTAATTAAATCAACACTCTGTCCTTTCTTATCTTTATGTTTTTTATGCTTTTTTAAATTATAAAATATTGATGAATAATTAGCTACAAAGACGAAACAGAATGTGGGCACAGATCCTTGGTATTTAACTTAATGTAAATTGATCCTGTTTTGCTCTCAAAACCTGCCTTATAGGAGCTATCACATATGCTGCTGTATATAATGTAATCCCTAACAATGGAACTCATACCCACCCCATAGCTAAAAGTAAAGCACAAGACGAGACCTGCCACGGGGATAACTGAGTCATGAATCTTATCCCTAAAGTTCACTGAGAAGTGTTGGTTTTGCATAACACATCGCTATTGCCACTGGCTTGTTAGAAGACCTGCAAACACCTCGCACCACGTGACACTACCGCTGACACCCAGTTAGTTTCCGGATACGGTGGTGGGTCCTACATGTTGCTTTCTTACACCTGCTAAAACAAAGAATTAACATGCCATTTTGGTGCCCCAGGCAGATAACTTGTATAATCACTTCTTCTATGTGATGTCATGAATATAAATGTTCTTTGTTGTTGTTGTTGTTGTGAGGAATTTCATTATGTGTCTAGGGTTTCAGTTGAAGTGTTTCACAAGGTGTCCAGCCACTAATCAGATGGTTCAGCTGAAAAGAAGGATTTCACGAGAGGAAGGAGAAACTAAGAATTATTCTTGAGATTAAGGGGATTTAAATAAGCAAAAGGAGTTGAAGAGACAAAAAGCCTTGATTTCACTACAGTCTACTGGCCCATCGCAAGCAAGATGGGAGTGTCAGGAGCAACAAGACATGGCATTCTGGGAACAAGGCCAAAGATTGGGTGAAAACTCAAGCAGGCCAGTAAGGACCTGTGAAGTTTTAAAAAAAACTCTACTGTATGTTGTTGCTCTTTTAAAGTGCCAGATTTTATTTCAATACGGAAGCTGCTCAGAGATAACAGTTTAGCTACACAAAAAGTGTTACTCGTCCTACTGTATGTGTGACCAGAAAAAGAAAAATGAATAGTAATGATTTGGAAAGTTATTCCAAATCACAGTGGGAGTGTGAAGCAGCACACATTGAATTGAATCAATGCTGATTCAATGCTGATTCAATGAATCAGCATTGATTTTTAGAGGATTAATAAGGATGACATATTGAAACATATAAGAAACAATAAATAATATGTTACTTTCTATTATGTACAGGCTGATTCCATTGTTCTTTATTTGTTCCCTCTTCCTCTTTGTTTTCATGTATGTCTATGTGTTGGTTTGTGTTCTCCTTTATTTGGCCTTCCTACACTCCCTTTTACCTTTACCTACCAAATAATCATTTTTGTGGGAATGTTTTGGAATTTTATTTATATTTAAACAATTAACAAACAATACACTGGGACATAGGAACGCGTCCTAGGACCAAATAAAAAATAAAAAAAATACACTGGAATGACGGGGAGGGGGGAGACCTAACAAAATCCCAACAGCAGCAACAGAGCTTGCAGCTCCCCAGCAAGAAATTAGGGGAAATCATCATAATGATGGCACTATAGCAATCACAACTTTAAACATTTAGTAAATATTGACATGATATGGTGCAGGTGTATCTTGTTTACATTTGTATGAGCATCAGAGAAAACCAAATAAAAGAATTGGTTTGTTTCCAACTGTTTTCTACCCGAGTAGCAGTTTAGAATGCAAGAAAGTAATGGTTTGTAGCACATTGCAGTGAATAAGCCATGAGGCTTACATAAAATCTGTGTTCTAAATATCCAACCCTATAAGACAGACAACAAATATATACAGGCTACACAAATGCTTCTTCTCCAGTATGGTCCATACAGATCCATATTGTCTAAACTCTTTAATAAAAATAAAAAAAGTTTTTAAAATGTATTCCAGCTCACATTTTGGAGCCTATTATTTGATTCACATGTATTATCAGCACACGTGTAAAACAAATGTTAATGGTAAATAACAAACCTTTAAAAACATCCAAAAGTTGCTCTATGTTGGCAGGGTTGTGGTGTTCTGCATTTGGCACTGTTCATTTACGCTTTACTATCCAACATACCTCATGGAGGTACAGCCCTGTTTTGTCAGATTACTTCCTGATTCAAAAGATCTGACCAATATGATTACAGTACTCACCCCAGGCTCCCGCCCTCACCTTTCCAAACCAGCCAATAGGCGACGTCTGTGGAGCTCTCCTCGCGCAGAGGTCGAGCCACACAGGTAACTGAGAAAAAAAATAGAAAGGAGAGGAGGAAAAAAAACTGCAGGGGTTGTTATGGAGTTCGTGTGAAAGAAAAACGGATTTCCACCCTTCTTTACCAGTTAAACCAGTATCTCTGGATAGAATACACTCAAGTACTTCAACAGGTAGAGTCTCTGAACGCAAACTCTTTCGTGGCTCCTCTGAAAATAATCTCCCCCCTTTTTCTCTCTGCGTTTACCTCAATTGAGTTTCAGCCCTTTTGTTCGCTCTTCTTATCACTTGGAAAAAGGTGAACCCTCGTGTTATTTTTTATTTTAATCTTTGCTTTAATTGTAGTTTTTACCCTTGTGGTCCCTGATGGCTTCGCACAGTGATACTCTGGTGGTGTTCTTTGGGGCAACAGCTGGTGCAAATGGGGGTAAACTGGGTTCGGATGAGAGGGAAATAATTCTCTTGGTGTGGCAAATTGTGGATCTACATGAGAAAAAGGTACGGACCTTTCTGACCCGTTCGTTCGTTGTACGGTTTCTTATGTACCCAAAGTGTTTGTGGCATATTGTCTACCTGTAGTGAAACAGTATGTTTGACATTTAAATCAACATGGTGTGCTCTCTAAAACCGTCCGCAGCATGCTAGCTAACGCTACATCAATTCTCCGTCCAGCCGTCTTGTTAGCTCACCTTTTACAGGTGTGCGACCAAAATGTAACAAGCAGGCGAGGACCGTAGTTTCACCTCATTGCATGGAGAAAACACACCGTTTTGGTTTGGCATGTCAGCTTCTTGATATCTAGGCTAAACAACGCTTTATTGACAATTAAGTGCTTTTTGCAACTACATTGTCAATTGTTTGTTTGACTTTTGTAAGAGTTCATTTTTTCTGAATGTGGGTGTTAAAGTCTATAATTTACCATGAACTAGCTGCATTTAGTTTTACGCTGTGTTCTGCGCCATAAACCGCTAAATCCATTTACAGGTCGGGAAGCTTCATAGATGTCTTGTCAAGCCAGACACTTTAGAGCTGACAGACCAGTGTAAAGAGGAGACAGGGCTGACTGTGCAAGACCTCGCTAAAGCTGAGCCCCTGGACAAAGTTTTGCAACAGGTGAGTCCCACTGGACACTTAAATGTGAGGTTCATATCCACATAAGGAATATTTAAGAAGCATTTTACTCTGTTGTTACACACGCACACAGGCCGAAATTACACACACATGCACACAAAGGACCTATAAACATCCATTGTTTTTGTAGGGAGCTTTCGGAGGGATGGGGCTGTCATAGTAAGAGCCGTTGGGGGGGTTGGTAGGGTTTGGTCCCTGGCTTAAGGGCACCTTGGCAGTGCTCAGGAGTTGAACTGAATCCTCTCCAGCTACTAGTCCACGCTCCATTCCTGGTCCTGAACCAGCCCCACCCTCTGGTCCCTACTTACTTGACGATCCGTGAACCAACAACCTCTTTCCGTGTGAAATAGGCCTTAGAGGTCCTGGTGCTTGGTTTTACTTCATGTTTGAAAACTCTCGCTGGGGAACTGAATTCATGAAAACAGCAAAAGCTCATAGAATCTCTATGCCATCAGCAGAATTATTAGAAATTCAGAAGCCAAATAAACTGAGGCAACTTATCTCTGACAGGTTTTGCCCAAAGCAAGATGGGACATGACAAACCTATTTTGGCATTGAGCTGTAAGTTCATGTAAGGAGTGTCACGTTTCCCTGATGATATAAAAAAAAAAAGAAAGAAAAAAAAGGTCTTTCACCTGGTTGAGATATGTCATTGGCTTTGCCCTGACAGTTTAACTTCGCTGACGGTTTGTTAAAGCTAAAGGGTTAGGATAGGCAGAGCCCGAGGCATCGGACGATAAGGAGGAGTCGCAGGTCTAGTCTTGTCTTGGCCCTGCTGCAGACATCTGGAAGGCGGAATGTTTACATGGGACCGCACCTCTGTTTTAGGCTGCAGGACAGACAGGAGGGGAGACTTTCAGATCTTAGGCTTCATCATTGGCATGGCACTTTTTGACGTGAATTTGCTTTCTGGTTCCTCCCTGTCAGGAGGTGTGCGTCGACAAAAATGCTTGTTGCCTAACTCATCTGCGCAAGAGTGTTTGTTTGCACTGGCTACATCTTCACTGCCCTCCCGTATGTCATAGTTTAAAAACCTCTCATTATCATGCTGGACCAGTGTGTTTGGGTTGATATTTAGTGCTGCTGTGGTCTAAATACTATGTATTTACAAGCAGCTTGGTTGGTTGGGGTAATCAATTGAAAATGGGATATTTTCTTTACATTTTTTTTGGGGGGGGGGGGGGGGTTTAATAGCAATGATGCAGCTGGGGTTTTAACACTAGCTTAAACACTTAAAATGTCATGGGAGTTTGGTCCAAATGTTGAAGTAATGTATGCCTCAGACAGACCAGGTAAGAATTCAGCTCCACTGTTGGTTAGTTTGTGTGCTGAACCTTCAAATATTAACCCAAGTAAACAGTTTGTTCTTTTCATACCTTTCTCTCACTGGTTACTTTCTTTCTCCATTGGTCATTCTAAGGTTAATTTGATCCGTTTTGATTCAGGGAAGTAAAGGAAATTTGCATTCGTACAATTTTTTTCGTACAGAACTGCAATAAAGAATAATGTGTGTTTTTTTTTTTTTTTTAGATGGAGCAGTCCATTTCATGTTTTTCAATGATAGAGGAAAACAAGCCCCTGATTTTTATTGGTGGGCTGTGTGGTCTGAGAGAAGGCTGTGGAGATTAGCGGGGTTGTTTGCTAGCTAAACTCCATAACATTGGAAACTATTTCTCCACGAAGAATTATGCTAAAGTTAGACTGGGTATACCCAGCCCAATCTGCCGGCGATTTGATCTCGCCCTGCACCTCAGGCTGGAAACCTGTACATTTACCCATCCCGCTTTCGTTACAATTTTCCAGGGACCAATCACAGGTGTAACACAATAACGAAAGAGGGGCGACCAAGCAGCTTTTTGTTTACATGCAACAAAGCGGCCTCCGAAGCACAGCAAACCGGTGATGACGCTGTCGCTGCTACGTCACCGGGATTGTTGTTCTGATTGGTTGAAGGACTATCCAATTGCGGACAGTAACTTGAACTATGCCCGTTGATAACGCCTCTCGTGCAGTAGAAAATACAGAGCAAACTCCCCAGACTAATGTTCAATCTTAAAAGATTAAGCTTGGTCTGGTGAAAGCCAGACTATGCTAAAGCGCTACTTTTAAATATTGTCTGTTAGTTGTCTAGGTTTCCAGAGATGTGCTCATACATTTCTTGTGAATAAGCCATTCAGCATAAAACAATAAAATAACTAATCAACAAAGTCGATATTAGTCAACTAAAATCAAAAGGACGGATTAGTCAATTTATCGACTAAACCTACATGCTAGTACTCGTGTGTGCTTGCGTGTGTTATATCTGCAGTTCAGTTCCTGGGAGTAGGCTGATGTATGGTTTAGCTGTTGTCAGGTTGCTGCTGACTGTACAGGCTTAGATTTAGTCTGGGGCACTGACAGCATGTTACAGCCTGTAGGGAGCTGCACATGATGTGAGACCTCACACACGTTGTTGTTGTTGTTGTGACACCGTTTTCCAACTGTTTTAGACCACAGCCAGAAATAGTGACTACAGGCTTCAGCAGTGAGTGAAATTAAGGATTAGGTGCTGTCTTACAAAGGCAGCTATATTGTGACATAGACAACTTGATGAATCACATCTAAGAGTGACTCACATAAGCTGGATTTTAACACTACGGAAAAAAGGCTGCACACAGATCACATGCAAAAATCACTCTGATTTGGATGACCTCAGTCCTTCGGGGATCTAGTCTTGGGTGTGTACCAAGACTTCTAAGACCAAAGTGTCAAAATGAATGCCTTTTTTATAAAAGGAAGATTTTAAATGAATGTTGATGTTTTGTGCCTGGTGCTACAATAACTGTTACATTCACTCGACAAAGCAAGTTTGGGGGGGAAATCCAACTTAAGACTACTGGAGGAGAATATACTGCAGTCATCTGATTACTTCAGAATTATGTTTGCACTCATGTAACTTTGTAAATGTGTTAAAGATGTGACTTATAACAGAAAACATAGTATACTGTGTATGACACAGCAGCCTGAGGAAATTAACACACTTTTCCTTCTTTTTTTTTGTGCATTTTTGTGAATTTTACACACTGGATCTTTTTTTGTGTGTTGTTTTTAGACTTTTATTTCAGCTGGGACTTTTTCTATTAATCTTTTTTTTCATCTCTTTCCACTGTAAGTGATTTTCCTGTGCATGTTCTTGTGGTGCACATGCTCACTATGTAAAAACCTTCTTAGAACCTGGCTTATTTACATGATTATCTGTGATCTGTGTGGATTTTTGGCCAGTTAAAATCATTCTGAATGCAAACAGCGGCCAACTCTAGCATTATGAGACATGCCGATGTGCTGTGGTGGCAGTGTGTGTGTTTGCTTTTTAGGTGCCTTTCAAACAGTTAAAACAGCCGCAACACTCCCTGCAGCTCTTATCGGAATTTGTTTCAGCCACCACCACCCCACCTCACCTCTGCATACAAACAATCCGGTTAACCTGGAGAGCAAATTGTGATAGGACCATGTTCAAAGGCCACTTCCTCCCCCTCATCTGTGGAAAGGCTTTCCAGAGGGGGGGAGTGAGAGCGAAAGTTGGTTAAAATAGAAACTGAGCCAAGCCAACAATTATTGTATCATTGAAATAAACACAACAACATTTAAGTAGTACAGCTGGATGTTTATTGTCATGGCTATTGGCTGAAAGTTGCAAAGATTAAATGGACAATATTATGTATTGTATATGCAATGCATAAAGTGAAACATGAATAAATGGGTGGTTGTTTGATTTCACACATTGCACATTAATAACCGATAACCCGATCATGTTAATTATTTTTTTTAAAGTATCTGATTTAAGGTGGAAGCACTCTGAACTTTTTCCATGTTCTTTTTTTCCCTCTGTAGTCTGTTCAGACGTTTGGCTCAATAGCCGGTTGCCTCGACATATCTGTCAGTGTGAGATTTGGCTTCTGTTTAGCTTGTTTGCTCAATTTAAACTTTTTTTGACACAGTTGAGAAAGGTAGTGGGAGTGCCGCTACGTTATCAAAAGCACTTGGTTATTTCTCAGTAATCCGGCTTTAGTAATTGGCCAAGGCGGAGCTGCATGCAAAGCGATGAGCAAACAATAGTACTGTTATCACTGTAATCACTACATTATCTAGTATGGATCTGCTTGAAATGTGCGGATGGAGTAATCTTACAATTTTGGAGTATCAGAGTTTAACATTTTTCATATCTGAAAAAAATAATCTCCATACAGTGAAAATTGTACATGTGAATTTGCACATTCAATGCATGAGGGAATTGAAATCTAGGGACTTTGAATTCAACTTTTTTTTGTTTGTTTTTTTACACTTCTTGTTTGCTACTTACTTTATGAAGTTAACTAATACAGCTCTACTAAAGGCTGTAATACAAGGTATGCTGCTGAGGTGGTATGTTGATACAGTGGTCCGGAGAGTTTGTTTACCTTAGCAGTGTAATATGCTAATTGAACTAGACTTAATCAAAAAATGTAAGTGAAGGTAGATATGAAGTTGATATAAAGAGTTAATTATATCACTTAATATTTTGTGTAGAATAATTATATTCCTTGCAGTAGATCTGTCCTCTGTGTACATTGTTTCACAAATTGTTTCTGGGTTCTACTTTTACATTAGTCACAATATTGGGATTTACTTAAACCACAATATTGTGATTGACTTAACCAATTGTTTTCACTTACAGCTTATCGTAACCGCCCTCAATTAAGAAGACATTTAGGTCTGGGACTAGAATGACAGCCAGAGCAGCGCATTTCTCATCCAGTCATCCTGTTGTGTAACTATGGCGGATTTATTAATTAATAACTGCTGTATCTGATCCGTGCCACCACGCCAACATTAACAAAATAGCTCTTACACAATGTGAAAAGCATCCATACGGTCCATATTTGTTTGACCCAATTGTTTTTGTGTGTGTGTGTGTACTTAATTAATCATAGACAACATAATATATCCCTTTCATGCGGTTTGTCAGCTTAGAGCTTCCCACTTTTAGCACATGGACCTTCTGCAGCTAATGTGAAACATGTAAATGTAAAAACATTATAAACAGGGTCTTGAGCTTGCCTGTTCTCAAGAATTTTTGGAAATACTCTAGCAAGTCCTAATTTAACATGACCCTGACCCCGAAATTTGCAGAAACATTTACAGTGTAAGAGGCTAAGGGGCGTAGTTCAAAGAATGGTAATAATAGCCCATGTCTTTCTTTTACTCCGTATTGCACAATGGCAAAGAGAACTTACAAAAGAATTATTTTTGAAAATAAATTTTAGTGACCAGTGATCTTTTACTTGTTGGCTTGTGTAAATGAGCTCTTGCTGTTTTATTTTTCTCAGATCAATGATTCTTTCAGGTTTCTGTCCAGCCACCCTAAAACTCCCTTAATCTATCCCCGAAGCATTGTTCCCTTGTCAGCAGCTGGTACGCGTTGCCAAATAGCTCTGTATTTCACTGACTTTTAAGGAGCATGCTTCAACATGCACCTCTAATACTCTCTCCCAGTCTGAAGATCAGTCATAAATAGCCATTGGCCATGTAAAACTAGTCAATCATTGGGTTTTAGTTGGTCTCTCACACCCAGATGGTCTAATTTTTGCACTTACACAGGTAACTTTGAGGATTCAGGAATAAGAAGGGAAAAACTAATTTTCTGAAGAGGGAAAAGAGAGTCCCTTGCATGGTAACATTGAGTAGCAGCGTAGGACTTTGCACAACTATAACATTTTGGAGAGGATCCCAATCACAGGACATATACACAAAGTTTCACTTTCGTTAACAATGCTAGATAGGGGATAGCATTGGCGGAGGCTTGAATACTCAAGTCATATCGACTTGAATGCCGCTTGTATTCACTTTTACTAAGTTTTATGAAAATCGGGCGAATAGTTTTTCCGTAATCCTGCTGACAAACAAGTAATGTAAAACATTCTCGAAAATGCAGTCCTCTGACGTGTTTGTTTTAAGTGGTGACCTCTGTAGACTGTTAAATGCTGCCAACAACAGGTTGACACAACACACAGAATGGGGCTCATTGAATTTGGTAGTTATAAATAAACATGTACTAATGTGGGAGTTGCTGGTATCTAGGATTGGGTGTTGGTTAATTAGGGTTTACCTAAAGTGGAGGCAGGCAGGTTGGACTTGTTTTGGGTTGTTTTTCATCTTGTCTGGCTGTGACTGTTGGTCATGCTAGAAAACTGTGATGCTGGTATTTAGTTGTGATCATTCCTCTCCTTTGTGTGCTCCCTCCCTTGCTAGGCAAACAGTAAAACCTGTTAGACAAGCCTCGTTCCCAATGAAAACCAAACACACAAACCCCCTTATCCACCTGATAATAAAACTGGATCTGAATGATCTGTTCATAAGTGGACAGCTATAAGTATAGGTGGGAATCAATGCACCTAGAGCACATTAAGATCCAATCACCTAGACCACATTTTAGACACACACACATACATACATAAATACATACATACACACATATATATATATATGTGTGTATGTGTATATATATATATGTGTGTGTATGTATGTGTATGTATATATATATATATGTATGTATGTGTATATATGTGTGT
>NC_048407.1:25064238-25068344 GCF_013103735.1 Etheostoma cragini
ATATATATGCGCCAATATAGAAACTAAACTTCAAACCACAGAGATTCAGTTAGAAGCTACAAAAATCAGTAGACCTCCTTATTTTGGCTGTATTTTTAATTTTATGTTGTTGCATACTTCTAGTTTATTTGAGCGTAATAACTGAAATGTGTACATATACGCACAATCACTCATTCACTCACACACAACTAGCCTATATGCAAACATTTTTCCATATAAAGCGGGGAAAATGATCCATTTACAGGTGGTCACTCAAAACGCATTTGGAGACACATTCCACCTGGCAGGTGGGAACATGTACACATACGTACATATCTAGAGCTCAGAACGGATTATAATATCAGTTGAAATTTGGCCACAGTCAAACGCAACAGCACCTACACTTGTCTTCCTTTTAAAATAGTACACTATATAATAATCACTTTCCCATATTGGAAAGTGTTTGCACAGTAGATACTAGAACAATATTTTACCCATTTATTATGAAGTCACATAATGTTTGTAAATTAATGGGAGTCAAACAATCCGAAACAAAGACCTTTTTAGGTATTGACATTTTATATTGACAGTCCCACTTTCCTGTGATAGGTACACATTTTAAGTTTTTCTTGTATTTTCTCCTTCTTTGCTTTATTACTCAGTTCCAGCAGTCAGTGTCATCAGAAGTGAAATGCCTCAACAGAAGCTCTTTCACACTTTGCGTCAACAGTCCTCTTGTCATCCGACAAGCCCTCCACCCCGAAGCTTCCAAAAAGGTGTGTGAGTGTGAGATGGGTGTGTTATTAAGAAGTAATTTCTTTTAAATTACGATCATTTTCTCCTTTTTTGTGTTCTTGGTTATACCATTGACACAATGGTGTCAGGATAACCTTTTCTTTTGAAATCTTTTTTTAATCTTTGTCTGCTGCTAGCTTCCTAGTGTGTCTTATGTCTTACTAAATCTTTTTTTTTTCTTTTCCTTTTCAGAATCTTGTCCTTCCTGAATGTTTCTTTTCATTTGTGGACATAAGGAGGGAGTTTTACAAATGTTGCCCCAATGCCAGCCCCTTGCAAAAGCTCACACTTGCCTCCATGTTAGAATGTATCCTTTGCTAGTAGTCACATTATTAAAAACTTCTTTAGCTGTATATTTCGGTGAATGGGCCAGGAAGATTGTGTGTGTTTTTGCTGAACTGTTCTTTAGCTTATGTACAGAACTGTATTAACTGAGTATATAGACTTTTCATTGCAAATCCACTTTAGGTTTACTGATGTAAAACAAAGACACAGATCCTTGCAGCATGGCACGTCAACAAATTCAAAATAACAGGCCAAGTAAACTAGTCAGTGTCCTTAACTGTGTGTGTGTAGATGTTGGTCTTCCTGCTGTGTCAGAGCAGTCGATGGGGGTGAGGGAGGTGAACAGCATGGTGCAGCTGACACTTCACATCCTGGCTGAGCCCTACAGTAAGTTACTTATACCCTTAAAATAATCAGACATTAACCTAGATGTTAAAAAATTAAAACAATATAGACATTTATGAACACCAATGCAGTGGCATGCACTATTTGCAAACAGTCATTGGTATGCATTAACCCTTGACTATCTGATGGCTTGTGTTTATAATATCAGCATTGTGACTGCTAGACTAAATTCTTTGCATTGTACCACCATCGCATTACATCGTTTTAATTGTATGACACTGGAACTTAGCCCAAATATTCAGAGAGAGAACACTTTTAACTAGAAGGTGTGGTAGTTTGATCATTGAAGAAGGTCTTAATTATATTATTGCTAATAACAAGCCAGAAATGCTTATACTTGGCTGTTTTAAACTACATTAGACCATTTACTGCAGTATGGGTGGATGTAAGATGACTCCAGTTATGTTTCACAGCAAATAAATCAAATTTTAATCAGACAGCTTGCCTTTGGCTTTATCCTCTTTGGGTGTGAGAAGTAAAAGGAATGCAGAGTGCTTGAAGCACACACTGCTTGGCAGGGTGAACCTGTTCACTACAGAAAGAAAGGGCATTGTTTTGATTCTCAGACGCATCAACACAGTCAATCATACAATTTAACCTTTTTTTTTTTTTTTTTTTTTTTTTAGACCACAAGTTCTCCTGTGTTGAAACAGTGAAGTACAAGTTTGATTCCGGCACATGGTATGTATTAACTTTTCAATAGTACATGTTTCTCACTCCATCTTTGTTCCTACCACACCTGTTCGTCTGTTGTTTACAGACCGCTAACCCCCCTTTAGCCATATTCATTTCTCAGACCTCTGGTTCTTAGCATTGATTACAGCAACAAGGAAACCACAAGTGTGTCATTAAAGCTGTCCAACTTTGCCATCAAGTGCTTACCTGGCTATCTAGTAGCAGAACACCAAATCCTGTTGCTCTCAGACAGTAAGAAGCCTGTCACCTTGACAACCCCCTGACATTTAATCATGAGTGTTTTACTATGTTAAGGACTTACTGTGAGTGGCCTCTGTGTCTGCAATCTATAGACAATTTCTTTATATATGACACGAGATGGTGTATTTCCTCAAGCTATAGTCATTTGCAGGGAAGTTTTTTTAAATAATCTGCTGTACTTATTCTTTCTTTGTAAATATAGTCAGAATGTCAATGTTTTTCCTCCCTCTTTTCAGTAGCAAGACAGAGCCAGTTGACAGTGAGACAGTGATCAGAGCGCGGGGGCTTCCATGGCAGTCTTCAGACCAAGACATTGCTCGCTTCTTTAAAGGCCTCAGTATTGCGAAGTATGTTGGATTTTATGGACATATTCCAACAGCCCTGTTACTCCATTGACCTTTTATTTAAACTTACACTGTTGGGGTGTTTTTGTTTTTGTTTTTTAAACAACTGGTGCTTTCACTTTTTCCATTGATTACAAAATCAGTTTTGGACATTTCTGTAGATCATATAAAATGCTCTTTTTCTTTTAGAAGTCCATTCAACCTTCGAGATTAGGGTTAGTCCATTTCATTAACTGTGTTCGTACTCATAAAAGTGTCTGTGCACCTGTGTTTCAGGGGTGGCGTGGCCTTGTGTCTTAATGCTCAAGGCAGGAGGAACGGTGAGGCTTTAGTTCGTTTCATCAACTCAGAACACCGGGACCTAGCCCTGGAACGCCACAAGCACCACATGGGTAACCGCTACATCGAGGTTAGATTCAGTTCGGTCATTCTTGTTCAGTCGTACGGTTTAGTTTGTAGGTTTTTAAATGATGATCAGCTGAACACTAAACCCGTCTTTAAGTATAAAAGTAGTTGTAAAGTGTTGTCTAAACTAAACGGTTTTAATGTTTGTTGTGACTAAATCTAGTTTTCTTCTTGTTTCTCAGGTCTACAAGGCCACAGGAGAGGAATTCCTCAAGATTGCTGGAGGTCAGATTTCAGATTTTTCTTTTTTTTTTCATCGCTCTCTTCTCATCATGTTTGTTTGAGGAGTCATAGTGAAAGGCTTTCTGTGTGAAGTAGACTTTTATTTCATGGCTTTCCCACATCTTTGAGGAAAAACAAGACCACATCTGTAAAAGAGCAGCTCTTTAGAGACCGTAAAATAGGGGATCTCATTTGCGCTCCAGCTCTCTCTCCTATTACCTGTGTCTTTACCTCATCCTAGTAACTCTCCAGCAGCTTATCTTGGACTAATGAAAGACGCTTTGTGAGGAGCTTTTCCCGCTGCCCCCCCATCCCTTCCTCATCCCCGGTCCAACCCTTTGAAGAGAACGTTCACTCTCTGCAACAGCAAACAGCAGCTCACCTGTTCAGTTCTGCCTCAAGCTGCACTCTCCGGAGGGAGAGGAGGTTGACGGCCAGTGAAAGGACTAGCTCATTGCTGATACAAAGAGGGTGTGAAGAGACAAAGGCAGGGCCTGGAGCCTCTGGACCATAGAGCAACAGCCGCCAGTAACACAGGACTGAGATAGCAGACAAAGAAACACAGTCACACAGAGCAGATAACTTACAGTGGTTGCCAGTCTGACTGTGGACTTTACTCAGATGAGTTAAGATCAGTACAGATTGACAGCACATTGGACTTTAACACTAGAAGTGCCGGGATTCCATAACTACTAGAACTGCCGTGAGCGGTCATTTTGACCGCCAGATTCCAAA
>NC_048407.1:25068444-25077788 GCF_013103735.1 Etheostoma cragini
CCACAGAGCGAGCGCCCGGCGGCTCTTCAGAACGGAGTCCATCCACGCCGTATTCACGGTGGTAGCTAGCGTTACCGATTCTGGCTTTACCTTCGGCCCATCGGTAATGCCCACACTAGTTAGTCAATACCGCTTATGACGTTTATTTGGCAGAGACGCTGATAGTAACTAAGCAACCAATATGCGTCTTCAACCGCGCGAAAGATTAAAAACAATACCGCGAAAATCCGAGCGGTCAATATGACCGTGTATGGCCGAAATAGGTAAAAGTGATTTTATTTTCTTTGCCTTGTGTGTAATGTATATAAAAACTATTTTAAATTAAAATATAGAGCCTTTTATCAAAAGTCAGGAACCAGCAGGATTGTATTTTTTTATCCAGCAAAGTTATTACATATGTTAATTTCAAAACGGTCAAAATGACCGTCATGGCAGTTCTAGTGTTAAGCTAATAATTCAAGCAAACCTGACACAGCTGCATTTATCAATAGACATCATTTTGAGGATTTGTTTCACCTTTTACCATACTATACACACTATAAATACGGGTTTAAGGCACTGAACTTTATATCCACAATGTTTATTACCTCCATGATAGGTCATCAAAATGCTTTTTTATCTGTCTTGACATGTAGTTTAATTTCTCATGTGAACTCTCTGGAAAGCAAAAACAGCCACATAAGTAAAACAAAAGTCATTGTAAATTTACAAGGCACTGTTAACAAATGTCCTGCATGTGCAAACTCCTCTGCCATTAGGTCAGTTGGTTTAAAACCAGTACACAAGAGGTGGGGTTACTTGCAAATATAAGGGTTGAGTGTGAGATAGGATGAGATGATTAGTTCTAACAGCCCCTGTTTTCTTGGTCATATAAGCTAACATATTCTTAGTTTCCTCTTAGTCTCACCCCAAACTGAGTTCTTCGTGAACTACAGCAGAGTAAAGACCCATAAACTGGAAACCAAATGCAGGGGATTGTGTAAAGAGGGTCAGTGAATAAAGCCGTGTGAAAAATCTGCAGTAGTTCAGCTGGTTTGGACCGGTGAACACTTTGGTTGCAAACCAGCCATCTTTCCTGTAAGAATACCTTTTGATTTTGCTATTAAGAACTACTTTTGATTTTAAAATAAACTTTATTTCCATAGCAATTTTCTTAAAAGGGTTACAAAGTGTTTTTCAGAAAAAATAGCTGATGAAAACCAGGAACAACATAAAACAACAACAACAATGAAATAAAAAAGGTATCTTCTTTTAAAATGGGCAAAGAGGGATGACAATACGCAACAACAAATACATATTCAGATGCTTTTCCTATAAAAGGTTTTAAGGAGGGATTTTTAAGATGCTAATGATGTGAAGTGTCTGATTACAGTAGGCAGTGTTCAACAGTCTAAGAACTATGACAGTGAATGCCCGGTCACCTTTGGTCACAAGTTGGGATCTTGGAACAACAAGCAGAGCTGCATCCAACTATCTAAGGGAAAGCCCAGGGTTATAGGGGTCAATAACTCCCAATAAAACTTGCATTTTGCAAAGATTTTGCATACGCTAAACTTTCTAGCAGTCGGCTTCATATTTTTTGTTAGGGAACCAAACTTGCTGTGAACTAGGCTGGGAGAGTTTGTTGGATCAGTGACTATGATCTTGGTCTAATCGTCATTACATTTTTAAAAGGTTTTGTGACATCCAGCACTTGACATCATTGCGGCAGGCAAGGAGGTTATTTAAGCTACTGGAGTTACTGGACTGAAAAAGGGATGTATAACACAATGTCATCTGCATTACAATGATGGGAGATACTATGGTTCTGAATGATCATGTATGTAGAAAACAGGGGACCAAGAAAGGACCCTTGAGCAACACCACAATTGAAATGAGCAATAGAGTAATTTACATTTTCTAACAAATTAAGTTTCTGCTACTTTGCTGTCTAACACATTAAGACACACAAACCTTGTTTGAGTGTCACTTAAATAGTTGTATGATGCCAGGGGTTTCATTGCTGTCCTCTTGACTCTAGGTACATCTAACGAGGTGGCCCAGTTCCTGTCCAAAGAGAACCAAGTGATTATTCGTATGCGGGGCTTGCCATTTATTGCAACACCCCAGGAAGTGCTGTCCTTTCTTGGTCCTGAGAGCCCAGTTACAGATGGTGCGGAGGGTCTGCTTTTTGTCAAGTACCCTGATGGACGGCCCACTGGCGATGCCTTTGTGCTCTTCTCTTGTGAAGAGTATGCCCAGAATGCCCTGAAGAAGCACAAGCAGATCCTGGGGAAGCGGTATATCGAGCTGTTTCGGAGTACTGCGGCCGAGGTGCAGCAGGTAAATTCTTTCAGTTGTATAGGCTGAGGAAATCTTTGTGCTCTGATTTTTGTGATTATGTGAACCACATGCATGTCATATTACTGAGACTACTTCTGGTAAGATGTGCCAACGAACTTTATCAAAAGATTTAAGAAGATGTCATGTAAAAAATAAAGAGGCCATAGGTGTTGTGTATGGAACAGGAGGTGGTCCAGTAATAAACATTACAAATATGCATATGAGGGTTTTCTATTTCAGACACACGCATGACATTCCTTGGAAGTAGATGGAGAAACATAGCAAACTAATCATGATAAATATTAAACAAATCCATGCATTTTTATTTTCTTACAAATAAAGAGCTCTTTTCACAAAGCCTTTTGTGAATCATTTAAAAAAAAGTTTCCTTTCATGTTTGATAGCAGTCCACATGGTAAAGGTTAATAAAGAACTGATGTGATGACAATGAAGAAAAACTTGGTTTAATGTCAGTCAAGACTTTTGATAAATCAGATGGTTGTGGAATTTGCCCATTTGAAATAACATGTATGTTATTGCAATGTATATGTACATTGTTCTTACCCGGAGAGCCTTTTGACCTTCAGCTTGTTCCTGTTGTGAAACATTAACAAGTGACCATACCAGATTCAATCGTTTTTTTCCATTTTTGTTTTTCTGTGTACATTTTGTTTTTATTGTCTTAATTTGCACATGCAAGCCACTTATTGACAATGCCGGGTTTTCTCTGTAGAGAATAGTGTGTTACCGTAGGAGATTTCAAGCATTTGCAGAAAACAAGCAGTAATGCATTTTTATCGTCCTCTAATTTGTTTTCCAGGTCCTAAACCGATATATGTCCACACCTCTGATCTCTACACTGCCCCCTTCACCCATCGTGTCTGTCTCGTCCCTTGCCACACCTCCATACCTTCAAGCGGCCAGCAGCACTCGCGACTGTGTCCGCCTCCGTGGTCTGCCCTACACTGCTGGCATTGAAGATATCCTAGAGTTCATGGGAGAGCACACAGTAGACATCAAACCACACGGAGTCCACATGGTCCTCAACCAACAGGTCAGACTGGTGGAGAGTTGTGGCCTCAGGCACACTTTGCTACAATTTTTCCCATTACAACCAAAAACGTAATTTTTTTTTCATTGGGATTAGAGCTGGACCTTATATCGATATTGTTATATTAGACTAGATATTGGATATCGTAATATGGTATTAGTGTTGTCTTTTCCTGGTTTTAAAGTCTGCATTACAGTAAAATTGTCATTTCCTGAACTCATTGGATTCTTGTAACTGTTGTATTATTTGCCTTTACCCACTAAGTCATTCTATCCACATTACTGATGAATATTTATCAAAAATCTGATTTAGTTTTTTTCCAAATAAAAACCAAATTGTGGCATGCCAAACTATTCAGCCTGCCTGAGTCAGTACTTTGTAGAACTACCCTTTGCTGCAATTGGATTACGTTTTTTCAAGCTTTGCACATCTAGAGACTGACGAGTTTGCCCATTCTTCTTTGCAAAAAAGCTCAGGCTCAGTCAGATTTAGGTCTGGATTTTGATTGGGCCATTCTAACACATGAATATGCTTTGATCAAAACCATTCCATTCCACACATGGATTACAGCATTATAGTCATAAAGTTGAGCAGTGATTATCCCAGATGCATCAATGTCTGTTAGTTTGTTTTTTAATAAAACCAAAAGCTGATCTCAAACTACTGTATGACAGAATTTAACTTGACTACCCGGTCCTATCCTTCACCAAATTTTAGCCAAATCCATTATGCATTGTCTTCAGTGAAAATGCTACCTCCTCTAAATTAGAATTGTATGTATGAAATGTATGCCTTTTTCTTGTGCTCATAATTTTAGTTATTAATTAGTTTTTAATTTATTCTTTCTGTTTCCTCCTCTGTCCCCTCTGCAGGGTCGCCCCTCCGGTGATGCTTTCATCCAAATGAAATCACCTGACAAGTCATTTATGGTGGCCCAGAAGTGCCATAAAAAGACCATGAAGGACCGTTATGTCGAGGTGTTCCAGTGCTCCACAGAGGAAATGAGCATTGTGCTGATGGGAGGAACCTTGAACCGCAGCGGCCTCTCCCCTCCACCCTGCAAGCTTCCCTGTAAGTTTGTGTGTGTGTGTGTGTGTGTGTGTGTGTGTGTGTGTGTGTGTGTGTGTGTGTGTGTGTGTGTGTGTGTGTGTGTGTGTGTGTGTGTGTGTGTGTGTGTGTGTGTGTGTGTGTGTGTGTGTGTGTGTGTGTGTGTGTGTGTGTGTGTGTGTGTGTGTGTGTGTGTGTGTGTGTGTGTGTGTGTGTGTGTGTGTGTGGTCACGTCTCTGCCTTCCTTTTGGATCAATGATGCCAGTTGAGACTAGACCGGATCCAATACTTTGCTTTCTTATGACTCATATCTGTTTTAGGTGCTGGAGAGTAGATTGGGATTGGCAGCCACTAGGGAGCACCTTCAATTCTTACTTTTCTGTGTGCATGTATTTATTCTTTATTGCTCATAGATCAACAAATCTTTACCCTTTTTATCTTTAGATGTATTCATTCGTTACCTGCAAGATGTTGTTTTGCCTTTTACTAACCCGAAAAGTCGTGGTGATTTCTTTTTCCATGTAGTTTGACCCTGACTAACCTGGAAACCCTTCAGCCTCCACAAGGTCAGCAGTGTTGTGTGTCACTCTGTTGACATTGAGGGAGACCACCGCTGTCCACAGCCCACACAGATAGTGGCTGTTTGCCTGTAAATACATCCATACTGGCATTTGTGTTTACATTGTAGGTATGAGAGCCTGAAGGACACAGTAAGCTTTGTAAATGAAAGACCTGGCATACAGAAGGTGTTTATGGCAGGCTCTCCATTCTGATGTGATGTTTTTAGAGGTTTTGCCATCAATATCAGTGTTCTGCTAATCAGCTTCCTTGCTGTGATACACGCGGAGACTGCTAGACCCTCTTAAACGAGTCCATCAGGGAGTTTAACTATGTCTAAACACCTATTTAAAAGTAAAAGTCAGGAGTGTTATTACCTAGACCAACAGCAATTTGTTTCTTAACCTTTGTGACTGCGTGTGTTGCCCTACCTTACTGTATTTGCGGCTGGGGAGATAGCAGTGATAGGAATATTGGCCAAAACTATGACAAAGCACAGGTTGAAAAATAGTAATTACAGCTGCAGCTAACTATGATTTTCATTATTGATTAATCTGCCAATTTTTATAAACTGAGTCTGTAAACAGGCAAAATGGTCAAAAATATCTCGGATGAAATCTTTTAAAATTTCTTGTTTATCCCGCCCAAAGTTTAAAACGGAGGTAGAAAACAGCAAATCGTCGCATTGGAGAAAAAGGAATTAAGTAGTGTTTATTCATGGGCAATTTTTATAGAAAAAGGGACTTAGACGATTAATTGACCAAAATAGTTGCCAATCCAGTGTTTCCTTTAGTATTTTTTTTTTTTTTAGCGGTGGGGGCAGGTTTGTCCAAACAACAACCATTTTTTTGAGAAACTATGGGGCACTTAACATCTACAACAGGTCTACACTACGGACTCAGCGCGGGGACGTTTTTGGTGGTACTGTTTATTTGATAGTCAACTCCGAAGAAAGCAAAGGTTTCGATAATAAACTACGTCAACACAACAGTATGTGGACTTAAACTGGACAGGCCCAAAAACCTCTTAATAGTTCTACTTGTTGTTAAATTGCAATGTGAGCAGCAGTCAAATTACCCTGTATTAGATCGGCAGGATAATTTAAAAGGCAACCGTGATTACATTTTTTGTAGTTTGATACTGTTGAAATCCCCACGTGGCATGGAAGTTTTTAATTTATGTTCTTTATACTTCCTTTTACTACTGGCAGGGCTGTGCATGCACTGAGAACATGTAAATGACCAGACTCTGTTGTTTCTATAGGTCTGTCTCCACCCACAGCCTACGCCGCCTTCCCCACCCCTCCTTCCATTCTCTCTGAGGCGGCCCTCTACCAGTCCCCCCTGCTGGCTGCTCCCAGACCACCTCACACCGTCGCACACGGCCCTGCTCACACTCTGGCCTACTACCCTCCTCATCCACATCTGTACATGAATATGAACATGAACTACACAGCTTACTACCCCAGGTTAGTACACCACCAGTAACTGCGAACTACTAGGTCATTGAAAATGTTTTACACCTTCCTATATTTGTACCATCTGCGTTAATTTCTTGCCTCTTTGGACCTTTTTAAATGTCTTCCCTCCTTCACCTTGCATCCTCTCTCTCCAGCCCCCCAGTGTCTCCTTCCACAGTTAGCTACTTTGCTGCTCCACCAGGAGCAGTGGCAGCCCAACCCCACCCTGCTGCCGGTGCCGGTTCTTCTGTGCTACCTCAACCTGGCGCCCTGGTCAGGATGCAGGGCCTGCCCTACAACACTGGAGTCAAGGATATTCTCAGTTTCTTCCAGGGATACCAGGTCAGCACATGTTACACCGATATGAAGCCACATATATAAATGTGCATTGGGGTTTTGCAAGTAGGTAGGGGCCACCCAAAGATGCCCAGTGTGTTCATGTAAAGCCATACTCTGCAAGAGGTTGCCTTTTAAGTTTATTGGCAGAGAGAAAATAAGATATTGAGATATTTTTATTTTAACTGAGTCAGTTTAGCTCTACTTGTAAAAAGCAAACACACTTGGATTAAAGGGGCACCTTCTTTCCAGAAGGACCCGTGCAGTGTTACAGTAAACCATTTACACCTGCCACTTTATGACGTTAAATTTGAATGAAGACCAGGATAACAATAGGCAGTGTGTGGCTTTTTTTTGTTAATTGTAAACTCTTCACACAGCCTGCAACCCTTACATTTAAAAGTCTAGAGCTGACACTAAGCTCTACACCCTGCACCGAGTAAGATTTCCTGTTACTGGTTATTGGTGCATTTTAATTGCAAAATCGCACCACAGAAAGATCCAGACAAAAGACATATGCACTTGTACTGTCCTCCTTTCTCTGTGCTTACCCTATTTATCCGCTGCCAGTCTAAACTAGGTGGAGTCCTCTGAAGCAGGTATGAAGGTGTGACTTCAGTTTGGCACATCGGGGAGGGAAGAGTAGGAAGGGTGGGGGTTTGAGGTGAGGGGTTGTGCTGTTGTTTTGGCATGGCCTATATCTTTTAGTACTGGCACAAACCGCGTGCGTGCGTGTGCGTGTGCGTGCGCGTGCGTGTGCGTGTGTGTGTGTGTTACTGTAGGGTCTAGCCAGCATCAAATTTACACCAAGTAAGATCCTATTGTAAGTTGGACTCTGGAGAGCTTTACATGCGAACTGATAAAGCAAAGCCAACTCCAGTCCCGACTGTTGGCTCAACTACTGTAACTGTATGCTTAATGGGAGTTGGTGTGTTTTTCTGGCAGCAGTAGCAACTCTCACACTGGCTTTGGGTGAGAAAACGGTTCCCACACCAGTATGTGCGGTTTAAATGAGGTGTGCGTGTGTTTCTGTGTTTTTTTTGGATGTTTGTCTTCCTAAAAAAAAAAAAAACGGATTATTTTTGAGAATATATACCTAACGCATCTTGTGTGTAAAACTGTTCAATGTGGAGGCCTCCCACCCTGACTGTCCGTTCATTATCATGCTATCTGTAGTACGCCCCTGACGAGTACAGCGGCATGGTTCAGATGAGTGAACAGGCCCGGAGTCTGATTCAGCCTAAAGAGTGGCTCTGTCTTTAGGCACTCACCCCAAGGTAAGAGGAGCCGCCAGACCAGAGAACCAGAGTGGACAGAGGGGGCATTCCCGTTACTTAAATAACATCTATACGTTTCTGCTAACGCACAGCATGCAGCAATGGACTAGCATCTAACTACCCAATAAGCAATGAGTTGGTGATTGTGGTCAAGTTAAAGGTTAAAGTTTGCATACATTTTATTGAAAATGTCACCCTCTAGTCTACGTAAACATGATCATTTCAGTAAGTATATTCAAACATGTAGCAGGTGCCTGCTTCACATCAAAACCTATTCATTTAACTTTTAAATGATGGCACATCTTTTGACCCCCAAATCACCAAACCAGTGCTGGTTGTGAGATTTCCCGCTCACTAAGCTCACTAAATCAAAATAAAATCACAAAGAATTTTTTTGCCATCCACACATCTTGCAGAAACATTGTTGCTTCCTAAATACGGCGAGCATGACATTTTGATGTATTGTGCTCACTATGGACAATTTGTAGAACTTTAAATGAATAAAACAAAGGTTCTTACCATGAAACAATTGATCACAGATGAGCCATTATACACATGCCAGCCACAATATAATTTGACAACACTAATCTAAACCAGAATGCCCAATCTAGCCATCAAAGTTCTGAGCTCTTGACCCGGCCTGCCGGCCTGCTGCTTCCCAAACAAATCTGCCTCATAACTGAAGTCTGTCCTGACACCAAAATAATGGTTGAATACATATAACACAGAATGTATAACACATCTGGGACATTTCTTTGCTTTATTGTTGTGTCCTCTGATGAAGTGACTGCAAGTCAAAACTGTCTTTATTGTGGATTATTGGTTCAGTTTTACAACTTGGACCTCCTCCTGCAGGAGATTTGCGTGCCGTATGTTTGTAGAAGACGACGGCCGCTCTATGCAGGACGTTTGGTATTGAAAGTGTGGCTCTGAAATTAGTGATTATTGACATGAAAATCTAAATCTAATTATCAAATAAATGTTAAATAAAGGTTTGTAATGCGACATCCGAAAAGATCTTCTTGGTATTTTGTACATTCTGTGTCTAGTGTTCTGCAGCAGATGCAGATAATCCGGGTTTTCATTCCATCATGGACCTGAGAGAGGAATTAAACCATTAAGTCAGTCAGGATTCACGTGTCGGCACATCCATACTCTGCAGTGACAGTGCAAACTATTTGTATGCGTATTCCTCAGAGAAATAAGACCTTAACAATCAGTTGAGCTTTTAAATAGTGGAGATGTACTCCACTGCTAACATACAAACTGCAATTTCACTCAGTCTTGATTCAGC
>NC_048407.1:25077834-25111334 GCF_013103735.1 Etheostoma cragini
CACACACACACACACACACACACACACACACACACACACACTAAACCACCTGATGAAAATGTTTTCTGAACCAGGGCCCACCCCACTACCTCGATTGTTTCCAGTGATTGTAATGTCCCGCTGACGCCGCCTGCCTCTCTCCTGCTCTGACATGAACACTTAGTGGATTTTGCTGCTTTCATTGCTAACGTAATCATACCTGCATGTCAATAAAACAGATTTTTCTTTGCATCAAAATGAAGTTTGATGTAAGGCGTGGATGCATGCAGACTAACAGATGATTACTGTGTGGTGTACCTACTGGGTTTCAGGTACCCTGGGAACAGCATGTACTCTGCTTTTTCTCTTTAAGTTCTGCCTATTAATCTTTTCTTTTTTTCCCCTACCTAACTGGACCGGTTGGATAAGATGATCTTTTCCCAGGGTGTTGTTCATCCTCGGCTTTGCCGGCTCCCCCTGGTGTTTTGATGGTGCAGCTGCATCAAAACAAGTAACGCTAATGTCTCGCATGTTTGTCGTCGTTCCTTTCTCTTTCCGCAGCTCCAGCCAGACGCCGTTCTCATCTTGTACAACTTCAGCGGCCAGTGCAGCGGCGAGGCCTTGATCACCTTCAATAGTGAGGAAATCGCCAGGCGGGCCGTAGCCGAGCGCTCCAACCACCCCTTCTACGGCCAGCAGGTCCACTTGTTCTTATGTAACTGACCACTAAGCCGTTCATTTCCCTCCCCCAACTCCCCGAAATGTAACCACCAATTGAAGAGCACCCGCCCCCCAAAAAGCATATTATACAGAAACAGTTTTTCCAGTTGATCTCAGTGCCACTTAAAACAGTTATTGAACCTCTCAGTTTCCCCGTGATCTGCCATTATGAATACACAGCTGGCCGGGACACTCGTGAAGCTGTTTGTTGGAGTTTGGACATCACTGGTGAAGCAGCTGAAGTCAGTTAAGCATCATCTTGGGCTAATGACTTTGTGGATGTCCAGATTGCATTTCTGTGTATTTGCAACTTTTCCAAGAGCTGGTTGTGGAGATAAGACGGTGTGGAGCCTGGACAAATATAAATATAAGCCCCCCCCCCTAGACTGTACAGATGTTTATCCTGAAATGCTTGAGGCTGTACTAACCACTTCTGCACATGATCATTTTTGTATATTTCTAAAATGTCCCTCTTAACCACTACAACACTTTCACTTTACAGCGTTTATTATCCTTTGTGTTGGCTCTATGCGAACACAGATGTGTGTATGTGCATGCACAATGTTTATTAAGTTGATGGCCTCCCAGCAGTGTAGTGGTGCCATTAAAAAGTGAGAGAAAGAAGCCATAAAGACTACTGAAACAAAAGAGGGTATATCTAACTGCAGTTCTCAACTGTAATGGATTTATTTAACCCAACACTGAGTTGCTGTGAATATTCGTTAAAATTACAGCAACCCCACAGATGTGCCTTTCTACCAACTAATCTTTTTCTGTAAAAAGCATTTATGTGTATAAATACAGTATGTCCTCCCATTTAGATTTTTTCCAAGCACTACAGATTGATTTGCTCTAATGTAAGCATTAAATGACGGAGTAGGACAAACTGATTCTATTTTTATTAATCCCATTTCCCTACACATTGTTTTGAGAGTTTGTTATGAAATATGTGAGGTCAGAGGCGTATCTTGAAGCCTTTTCTAATGATCGACCTCAGCTACTAGATCTCCGTTTTGGTTTCCAGACTATTTATCACGATCAGTCTGTAGCTGCTTTAATTCCTGCTTATGACCAGATTATTTTCTAAAAGCTGCATGAGGTTTTCTGTGGCAGACTGGCTGACAGCTGCCACCCCTCTTTTCCATGCCTACATTACCCAGAGCGCAATACTGGCCCAAACACAGCTAGGTCATTCTCTGGTGGCAGAGGAGATATTTGTTTCTTTTGTTGCAAGTTTGTCACTTGTATGAATTTAGATCTGTGTAAGACTGTACACAATAAATGTTGACAATGATCCATGTTTTATTTGGTCTCATTTAAAGAGATGAATTCATAAGCCACCAATAAAATCAATACTAAATGTCCCCTGTTGAGGTCGTTCGGGCATCTGGTAGGGATGCCTCCTGGGCGCCTCCCTAGGGAGGTGTTCCAGGCACATCCAGCTGGGAGGAGGCCTCGGGGAAGACCCAGGACTAGTTGGAGGGATTATATCTCCAACCTGGCCTGGGAATTCCTTGGGGTCCCCCAGTCAGAGTTGGTTAATGTGCCTCGGGGAAGGGAAGTTTGGGGTCCCCTGCTTTAAAAAAAAAAAAAAAATTTGTTCAGTTTCTCTGTTCTGTATGTCTGCATAAAAAAAAATACAAAATTGATCTAAAAGAATAAAATAAAGGGAATAAATACACTACGGATGTGAACAGTATTTTTCCCTACATGCAGTGTCTCATTGAGTTAAATCGTCAGAGCGAGAATCGGCTGAATTACTTGGTGCCCTATTCTATTAAGAGACAACTAATAGAATGAAAACAAAAATACTTTCTGTTCATTTCTGTCTGCAACTATTTCTCTTTAATGCCACTAGAGGGTGCCAAATCAGATATTTTAATACTATACATAGGCTCTGTGATTGTGCGTTTTCTCAGTTTAAATTTCAGAATTAAACCTTTTATTTAAACAAATTAGTACCAAACTACTACTACACATGATGTAGTAATATAAGTACTTACTGTATTCTTACATACTTATACATACTAATATAAGACTTTTTGAAAGTAAAAAGTTAACCGTATATCATGTTTGTTATGTCTGCCTGGAAGTTTAACCTTTGAGTTAATATTTGCTGTGCTGAGTTGGGAAAGAAAAGGCTGCTGTTGTATCAAACACATAGGGAGAAAGTGACGCTAAGCCATAACTGAGTTTTCTGTTTTATTGATATACACTACTTTAGAGCCTACAGTATGATGCAAGGTATTCCCTTTGAATAATTTCAAAAAGCACTGCAGTCTTAAAAATTACAAAAAATTTAACATACAAAATATACAAGAAATGACAATACAAGGTTCGGTAAACATCAGCTAAACCTGTATTTCCCTTATATTTTTACAAAACATATATATGTATATACACGTGAGCGTGTGTGTGTATATGTATATACTGTGTATGTATGTATGTTTATATATATATACCCACACACACACAACACTCATACATGTCCCCAACCTTTAAGGAATGACATCCATTTTAATGTATCAAAAATAGAGTTGTACAGTCTCTGTTGCTTTACCATAACGTGAAATGGGATCATGTTGTTCGGTCTTTGGTTGTGACAGACGAGTACGGCAGCCAGAGTTTACTGTCAATGCTGGTTTTGTTTCATTTTTTTGACGAGTCTTTCAAGCTGCAGAACCAGCTTCATATGCACAGAAAAAGACATTTCCCTCCTCCCACCTCAATGTACATACTGTGTCCCCTTCCCCCCTCCAAAAAACAAGTGAAAGAATAATAATAGTTACAGACTTATGTCTTAAGTCATGAGACAAAAAAAATCAACCCAGAATACAAACACACAGACAAACTGGTTTTCAAACAAGAGTTAAGGCATCCTAATTGTTTACATAGTGACATGATACTCTCACTATCTGAATGTTCACTTCTCTTTTCTGCTATGTAAAGTTCATAGGCAACGTTACAAATAGTTTATAATCTCGTTTTTCATATTCATTGTCATATCTCACATTTGCTGCTGTTATAGTTTGCATAGCCTGAATGCATGTGTGTGCTTCTGTTGTTGAAAATAGGACTCTTAAGAGTTCCTGTCTTCTGTACAGCATATTTGGTACAAACACCAACCAACAATGTATCTCTCTCACACACACACACATATACACACACACACACAACTGAATTTTTTTTAAATGCTCGCAGCACTGTCCTTGAAAAGGCAGAATGGCTAATGGACAACTCCAGAATGCTAGCAGATTCAATAAAGCATCTACAACAAGTCTACATTCTACGTCTCCGTAGAGGCATCAAGGTCTTTTTTTCCTTCTCATCTTAAAAGGCATTAGCAGATTTATAATGCATAGCAGAATCATTTTTGGAAACTGTCACCTGAAAACTGACTTGAAACCGTCATAAGCAACACTCCTCAGCTCTCACATGCAGGAGCATTATTGTCAAGCTTAAGGCAACCCCCCCTCCCCCCAAAAAAGAACCCAATGGGAATCTGTCTGTTCATCTCCACTCCAGAAACCTGCCTGAACACACTCTTTCCTTGAGACTGGTATTGCTGCCGTACAGGCACTGCATATCTGTCAGAATAAGAAATATGAATACATCATCGTAAATAGACCCCATTCTGGAGACAATTAAAGGAGAAGTGTATGATTGTGAAGAGCAAACATTGATTGTGGCAAACAGGGAAAGTGTTCTCTATACTTTGGGCTTTGTTATTTTACCTTGTTCATTAGAGCAGGGAACAACAAATACATGTAATATATAAACATCTTTAAGTATAAAATACTTCCCCATTATATTGTCGTACCATCACAGGTATGGTGGCTGTCAGGAGTTCAAAGGCACACAAGGGCCCCTGGGAGATTCGGGGAGTTATTGCATGGGAAGAAATTTCAGAGGCAGAGAAGTCTGTCTCTGTGGTTTAATAAAAACACTTCTCTGTAACGTGGAAATAAGGGGCATCTTCAAATATCTTTGAATGAAAATGAAAGGGGGAACTCAGTCCTTAAACCCCATCCCTCTTTAGGATTCATGAAATCGTGTTTCCGAAACAATATTATAGTCACACTCAAAGCCAGCTGTGCAAAACAGCAACAAAAAAAGCTTTAGCTACCATTCAGAGCTGCTACGTATTAATAAGGCATTTGTTCAACTTGAAGAAGATAAAGAAATACAGGAGAGGGGAGGTCGTAATTATGAAACAGTGGACAAAAGTAGGAAAAGAGAAGGGGATTCATGTACAGATATCTACACGGCTGAAAGGTTGCTAAAAGTTGTGGAATGTTGCAGGTTGCGGATCCCAGACCAGCGCTAGAGGAACTCGTCCTCCCCGCTGGGTCCCTGCACTCCAGACCTGAATGGTTGTCTCATCTGAAAGGGACAAAAACAAGGAGCGGACAGTGTCGTCATCACTGAGCCAAGAGTGTTCAGCCAGATATTTAAATTATTTTGGAAAGTTCTTCTTATTTTACTCCTTTTTTTTGCTGATAATTGAAGTTCTGATCCTTTAGGGTGGTTAGATTTGAATTTGGCAATCCAATTTTACAGCAAATTAATTTCTCATCTCCAACTTCCGAGTGTGATTAGTTACGTGAGTAACAATCTTCAGAACAGTTTGGAATCCCAGCTCTGGCTCCCCGTGAGAGCACTGTGCACTCCTGAGTTTCTCTGACTCTTATATTTCTCAAGACGTCTTCTTCGTTGATGAAGGCCAATGCTGGTGACGGGGGGAGGACAACACACACAATTGTATTGTCTCTGCTAGAGAGAGCTATTCTAAAAGAGAGCGCTCCATAGTCGTGGACAGCTGATTGATCAGGAAGACCGCGGTGCTTTGAGACGGCAGGCACACACCTAATAAAGAGGGACGGGGGGGGTCGCATCTGATTCTCCAACCATTTTAACCTCGATAACTCAACATGCTCATATTCCGCCGCTCACCGTTCTCTTGACCCTGTGTGAGGTTCTGAGTTCTGTATCTGTATCTCTAAATAAGAAAAATCGTCTTTTAAATGAAATCAGAGGAGACAGATGAGTTTCTTCTTGTCAGGCTGGTGGCGGAGCAGGTCCATGAGGCTTTGACAGAATCTCCAACCGTATTCTGTCTTTGACCACAGTCTCTTATCTCTTCCTGCCCTGTTGTCCCTGACCAGGATAGGGGTCTGGGGTCAAGAACCGGAGGGGGGGGGGGGTCATTTCACAGCCCAAAAGGGCCTAAGTGCTGGCTGGGCTATGACTGGCTGTGCGCTGTTGGAGGACCATGAGTGCTGGGGGACTGGGACATGTCTCGGCCGATGATTTCATTCACTGTGAAGAGAAAAACACACAAAACATACATTAACACCTACTCAAGGTCTCATTTTAATTACATTTTGATGTGATTTTGACTGGAAATTAGTGAAGGGTGTATGCCGCAGAAGCTCCGAAGCTTGTTTTACTGTAACACGACATTGTGTCAAATAAAGAATACCATGAGACTCATGGCGTCCGAAACTCCATAAAGCGCTTCTTTCAGGCAGTGGTGGCCTAAAGGTTAAAGAAGTGAGCATTTGACCGGGAAGATGGAGACCGTCAGGATCAAATGTGAGTGGGGAAAGTGAAAGAGCAGCGCTTGTCCCTCCCTCATTATCACCAGGCCCTTAACCCCAACCGCTTCAGCGGCCAGCAGCTCAGACTGTGGTTGTGCTTGGAAGCTTCCAGGTATGAATGTGTAACTGTGTGAATGTGATCAGGGCGTCATTGTAAACGAGAATTTGGGTGATGTGCACAACAAAAAAGGATCACGGGAACAACAAGATTGAAACCATGAACTCCGTGAGGCGTTGTCTTAAAGGCTGCTTTATGTTTTGAAAACCACCAGATGTGCATGTTGAGTTGGAAGCCTCGAAGCTTCACCCGCCCCATCGCCAGTGGAAAAGAAGTTCAGTAGAAGTACAGATTTCTGGCCAGCAGAAGGCAGTGTTGTTCCACGCTGAGCTCCTCACAAGTCTGGCAGTTCAAACTCAACCAGCCATGAGCTCAAAGCGGTAAAAAATAAAAACCCAAACAAACTGACGGACCCAAAGGTCACAAAACTCACAGCTCGTACGTGAGCTGTGATCACTACTCACCTCACGAATGAGAGAAACTATCCCATTCACTGAAAGCGCCAGTTCTGACCTGTGAGTCAAATGTCACCAGTTCCACAGAGCACGTAAACACAATGCTGTCGGGATGTCCGCTACTTCATCAGAGCTTTAATGGCGGTTCAGTACATTTCCTCAAGACTGCTCATGGGGTTTGTAAGCATGGCAAAAAAGGGCGCGTGTGAAACCAATCCATTGTTAAAATCATGATGTGGGGGCTGAGGTGGAACCTCAGGCACAGCATGGGTAATCACTCCGCCGAATCTGTATAAATAGATAAAAATAAATAACAGATTACTCTCTCTCTCTGCATGGCTGTTCTTCAGCCAGCGCGCGGGATTGCTTTACATCTGCTTCCTCCATTCAGCATCCACCTGGGGACCCAAAGACACACAGCGGGGAGCTGGTAAAAAGTGCAGCCGTGAAGTAAATCAACTTCCAATACTTTGACACGGCGGTGAAAACATACAGGCCGTGAAAACACTGTTTGGTAAAATTCATGGAAAATGTGATGTGAACGGGGTGAGCGCTGTAACAATTCCAAATGTTGTTATAACAACATAATAACTGCGGTTAACGATACCATTGTCTCTGCCAGAGAAATTTAAAAATAGTTACGTATTTATTACTTTTTCAGACAAATTAAAGTTTTAAATGAATTCCAAATCTTTTGGTTGTATAATCACTGTCATGTGACCCAGATAATGTAATAACACAAGTACGCAAACACTGTACCCCACCTTTTGTTTTATGTTGTTCCTGTGAAAGTGTAAAGAGTCAAGCGCTAACACCTAGCATAGCTTTAGCTGTCCAAACAGTCTGACCAATTACTTATACAATTACAATTTGGCATTTCTACCCAAAATCCACAATGATTATCAACACAGCACCTTAGCTAAAGGGTGAGACTGAACAAAGAAACAACTATTATGTGAAATAATTGACAAGTAGACAATTATGGAATAATTGTTACACAGTGTTTTCACTGTAACATAGTGTGTGTGTTTGGTTTTTGTCCTGTGATTTTCTTCATGTCACTGGAGGTGACGTTGCCGGGTCAGAGACCGGTTTGGCAAACTAGTTTGGTAGGGTGCAGCAGAGACCTCTGGCCCTGTCTGACACTGGGAGAGCTACGCGTCGTAGACCTGTCTGCATATGACAGCTCCTCTCTCCTCCACCTACCTCTGTCTACTTACTGTACTGTAAAATATCACATCCCTCCGGCCATAACACAACACATGTTTTACTGTAACTCTATAACAAATTAATAAATAAAATGAAAGAGAGACAGGGAATGACTCAGGCAATGATGAGAAAATGAACCCAGCCAAGTGTGTTTCATGAGAAAAAAGAAACCGCATTTAAATGTGATGACACACGGCGACACGAACGCTGTGAAATAAAACCAAATCTGTTCACAACTTTCATCAGTTCAGTCATATATAATACCCCTTCATATTTGTTTCACAATTGTATCATCTTCTCCTCAAACTATAGTGCGCTCCAAGTCAATTTTTCTTATTATATATATTTATATATAGACATACACACACATATATATTATTCTATATAGTGCATTATTAACGGCACATATTTCCATTAAACACCTCGTTTCTTGTAGTCTTTGACGCGGGACCAACCCTTTTTAACTTAGTGCCCTGGTGCACATTCTGTTGTTTTATTTGTGTTTTCTGCTGCTTGCCTTTGTGCCTGGCCACCATCACTCACATCATCCTGTTAGCGTGGGAGGCTCTTCCTTTCCCATGTCAACCATATTCACACACACACACACACACATAGCCCCACCACGCATTTATGAGACTACACTGTGACTACAAAAGCAAACATTTATTTTTGTATATATAACACTAAGGTACAATATACATCAAGTTAGCCAGTTTATTAATTTTGTCAATTCCATTGGTGAAATAAAAACTGTGACGGAGGACTGCAGATCTCCTTTAAAGGCCATTGCTTTTCAAAAGACGCGCGTTGCAAAAAACCAACAGAGCATCTTCCTGCTGTTAAAGGCCCGTCAGAGCAGCTGTATCCATACTAGTAGCTGGTACAGTAACTGGCCTTCTTTAGTTTATTTATTTAATTGATTTAGTGAATTGTAGCTAAGACAGGGTTTAGATTTCACTCGTATCTTCAATATTTTACTTCTTTTAACACAGAAAAAATGTATAGAACACCCTAAGCGTGTCTACACTTAGCTTCTGAAACCGATCAGGATCTGTATAAGGCTCTAATTTAAGCACTTATAAATAAAACGTTTGCAGGCCTTTCGCACACAGCTGACATGTTGTGTGGTAAGCTCTGCAGCTCTGTTGATTCATGGGAGTGAATCTGCTCCACCAACACCACCACAGGAATATGTGCAACATGGTGCGAAGTGTGGCAGGCCGACACATCAAGTGGGCGTCTGCAGAAATCATATCACTTTCCGCTGTACTGTTTAGATTGTTGCAGAGGCAAACATGAACCTATCGACTGATAAATAAGAGAGAGAGAGAGAGAGAGAGAGAGAGAGAGAGAGAGAGAGAGATAGAGAGAGAAGGAGAGAGAGAGAGAGAGAAGGAGAGAGAGAGAGAAAGAGAGAGAGTGAGAGAGAGACTGGGGGCAGTAGGCATCAAAGAATCTAAAATACCCATGACTGTCATGGGCAACATTACACTAATTTATCTCAATATGATTCACTGTTCTATCATTTAAAAAAGTAGCAGAAGAGATTTTCCCACACAATCTGGCAGAAAATGTTTTGTTAGGCTTCACTCTCGATATTACAGCTCAATGTAAATTTGGACGACTTGATTATGGGGCCGTTTGAAGAAAGACTAAAGTCATTCTGAAAGTCAATTTCCATCTTTCACAAAACAGACGGACAGATTGCTTGATTTCCTTCTGAAAAAAGATCAAGATCAAAGTCAAAATAAAAATGATCTGAAGTAATTTAAAAAAGTTTAATCAATTGACACAATAGCATAAGCTTAAAGTATTTTCCATAAAACAAGGTTCATTTTTTAAATCAGTGAGCAATAATGTATGCTTCAGATGCAATCATTACATTAAAGCTGGGGCTCCATACATCAATAATCCAGAAGTGAAAGAAAGGTTTGAGTCGAGCCTGGCCTGTGAAGAGTTTCACATGCTGATAGTGTTTTCTCAGATTTACTGGTATTGTTCATGACAGTGCAACAGAAAGCCGATGATTCAGCACTGCCTGCCATAGTAAAGGCGGATCTGAATGGCTCAGCCTGGAGGGAGATCCTCTGCGGATGACTGGGAGGGGGGGCTCCCTAGTCAATATATACATCTGCAGTCATCCGAGTACTATTTCTACAACTCAGGGCCTGAAATTAACACCCGACCGGTGGGTGAATTTTGCAATTGGCGGGTAATACTGTCAATCTACCTGCCACATTGGCAGGTAGCCAATGAGAATTGAGTGACCCGTAACTATCGGTAAGCAGGGAACGCAGTTGCTTGCGGGACCAATCAGGGGCCGGCATCGCTGGAAGACATTGATTGACAGCCGGGGCCCCCTATCGTATTGTCATTACTGGCGACAATCCCATCAGTCCCACGTGCAGCCACTGACCGAGCGGTAGTGAGAATGGGTCAAATTAATTTCTGTGTTTCTGATATGAAGAAGAGACGTATGTGACTCGAACTTCTCACCAACTAAACGTACAGCGAAAGACGCTGCAAACGATCACAGCCACATATCTGCCAAGACGTGTACATTTTAATATCAAGTTGTTATTTTTAAATCCGCCTGCCAGTGGCAAAAAAGTTAACTTCAGGTCCTGCTGCTGCTGCTACTACTACTACTACTACTACTACTACTACTCTCGGGTACGCTTATATCAGATGGATCCTTCCGCTGTGTGCTCATGGCTTTCAATGCTACATTTGGCTGAGATGGGAATTCAAAAAACAAATAAAGTCCACTCCTGTTTATCATCTATGCAGCCATTTATCAACCCTGCTTCTTCTACTGTGCTTTACGTGTTTTTATTTGAATATTTTATCTTAAATGTCCTAAATCATCTTTAGGACCAGGCTTTTTTGAGTTTCAAATGAAACACAAGGGATATAAGGACAGGATTAAATCTCCATAAAGAACGGTCATTTTTTGAATAAAGCTCTATTGCGCAGTTTCTCAGAAGAGTTAAATATCTCCACCTGAGTTTCTGCATGCAAAAGTCGCTGGACGCCTCAATCTTCTGAACACAGTCATACTGAGAAGTACAGAGAGAGCTGTGTGGAGCTGATAGTCGGAATTAGCTTTGTAGCGACGTTCATTAATATTAAAACGTTACACGCTAAAGCCTTAAGCATAATTGTTCAAAAGCCACCGGTTTTTGGATTAACGTCACACAAAATGTGTCTGAGCAAGATAAAACCAAAATAGTAAAACATGGTCAAAGTATTTGCGGCTTTAAAAAAAGAAGCCATTCCTATTGTCAACTCTACATTTGCTGAATGAATTGTTGTTTAACATCTAGCAGGAGACCACTGAGATTGGGTAATCTCACGTCTCTGTTTCTGAAGTGCATGTCAAAGGTGGTATATTGAAAAGATTTCCATAATGCAAAGCAGAAGTAAAAAAAAAGCAGAGGGACATTCAGTACAATAAACATGTCTACTGTCAAAATGGAAAATAAGTAATTATCAAGACCTTCTATGACACATTGAAAAAAGTTCCCTGACCCTGGCTTAAAAAACATTACTCTGGCAGAGCAGCTAAGCAAATAACTCGAAGATTGACTGATTCTTGAGTCCAGCTAATGAAGACAACATGCTACAATGGAAAACGTTTGTGTAAAAGGGAACAGGCAGAGGCAAGACTTGGTTTGCCTGCGAGAGGGAATATCCGAGCACAGTTTCCACTTGCAGGGCCCTGTAATGACATGCACACGTCTTCACAGAGCCTCAGTTAGGAGAGAAAACGCAAATTGAAAATCCAATGAGCGATCACACACGCATTGGAAATAGATGGTCAGTTTGATGAAATCTGGCAGGTCGACTCACTAAAGATTTCTCTGGTTCACTAGTGTCTCTGCCGCTGCTCTGTGATTGTTTTTCATTCTAGTTTCTTCTTTCAGAGTAACCTAGTAAGTGAGTGGGTGAGGGACCATAGCACATCAGAGAAGCTCTTTATAAAAGTCAGTTTCTCAAAGTCACTCATTTCTGTGAATCATAGCTGGATTTCCCATTTAATCTGACGTGAAGTGATTCACAAGACTCCTGCCATTGATCCGGGACACAAAATAGTGGCTCCACTCAGCAGATGACCACATAACAGAGCTTAAGGAAGGAAACCGCTGGGGCCCAAATGGCCGCCAGGGTAGATCGGCAAAGCTCATTACAATGGTTAACAGTACTTACTGTATCAGCAGAGAGGCTTTGTCAAACCCCAAAGCTTTCCCTGCCTTTTAACAAATGGTGGTCAGCAGCTGCTAACCCATATAAGATAATAGATATGTTTTTTCACTTGAACTAAAAATCTAAAACATTTACGTTTTTTTTTTTTTCATTTGATTGATTTTGGTTTGGTCTGTGACATGTCAGAAAACTGATAAAAAGGTTTGTTCAAATTTCCTAAAGTTCAAGTTGATGTATTTAAATCGCTTGTTTTGTGAGTCCTAACTTCAAAGATATTCAAATTATTAGCACAAAAGACAAAGCAAAAAAAATTAACATTTGAGAAGCTGAAATTACAGAATGTTTCAATTTATCAATTGTTAGAAAAATGTAAGAGTGTAGTTTAAAAACACACATCACAAGTCTTTTGAAGGACTAGAATTTCAATGCAGTTAGTGTTCTTAAATTCCTACATTCTAACAAGCACACACATACACACACACACATACACACACACATAAACCATCTCCAACACAAGCGCTTCAGGGTTGTAGTTTACATCAACGTAAGTGTACGTAGCTGCTCACACACACACGCACACACACAAACACACACACACACACACAAACAAAAACACATGTCAGCACCTGTACATTTACTTGGGGGAGTAAAATCGACTTCACTGCTCTGTCAAGTCCTCACTTGTGCGCAATGAGAAATGTGGTGACTACCATTCATTTTCCCGTCAAACACCGGCGCTCGATGCTTGGCTGACAAGCCCAAATCAACACCGACACACAGAAAGAGCAGCCAACTAACCAACAAACTAAATCTTTGCAAAATCCCCATTGAAGAAAGCACTGTTAACTTTCATAATAACTTGGTATATTCAGAATCATGAATCATGAACCGCTCCTTCCTGTCTAAAGAAAAAAGGCAGCACTGGCAGCGTCCTCGCACCAGGCTCCAGCCGCTGCCAAGACCTCTGCATTACACTCTGTAAGACCTTAATTGTGTGGAAAGATGACACAGAGAGTCTGTTTCCACTTGTTTCAGGGGAAAAGACCGGCAAATGTTTGCCATTGTTTTTAACAAGCAGCAGCAGCATTTGATGGAAACGTATTTTCCTTCCACTGTTTTTTTTTTTTTTTAATGCCATCGAATCAAGAGCTCTGTGTTATTTCTCTGTTATGGTTGGTTAGTGGCAGCATGAAGCCTTTGACTAAAATGGTCCCATTCTCTCTTCACACACACACACACACACACACACACACACACACAAACAAACAAACACACACAAACAAACAAAAATTATGATTTTTATCTGGTTGTTTCATACAAATAATCATAGTTAAATTACCTACAGATATGTTTACATTTATTCCTGGTAGTACACACACATAAGTATATCGGAAGTTACAGTAATGTAGGTTCATTGCAAGAGAAGAAATCTAATTTGTTGATAAAAATCTTGTAAAACTTCTTACTAACTTCTTTAGTTTGTAACATTTCCAGTAAATTACGTAAATTAATACAGACAAAATAAAAAATTAAAATATACATGTATGTATATGTATGTATGACTTTCATTCTTCTTTTTTTTTACCTCAAAACTTAAAAATTTAAAAAGGAAAGAAAATAACTCTTTTCTTAAAGGAAATATTTATTAGTGTAAAGTCACTTAAATTGTACAAAATGTAAAGATGAAAAATTGGTGTTTGTTCTAGTGTTTTTACTCTCAGTGTGTTCAGTGTGTGTTATCTAGATGAGGATTGTTCATAGTGTTGTTGTTAGTAGTAGTGTAGTGTTAGTAGTAGTGTTGTTGTGCTGCTGATGTGAACGGATTAGCTCAGGTGCCTGTTGGTAATGCAGGCCGTGGTTAGAGTTTTGGGGCTCCAGTTGAGACCAATGTCGTTTAGCAACCGAAAAAAAACTGGCTTAGGAAAATATAGTTCTTGGGAAATATAGTTCTTGGGATGCAATACCTATAGTGATGTGATGAATTAAGAATTGTCAACCATTTGATGCTTTTACTGTAAATTACATTGCTTTATATTGTTGTTGATCTTTGTAATGGCAGCTATGACAAGGCTAAAATGTGAATTAAGACCATTTACAAAGGTAGCCAAAAAAAAAAGTTTTTTTCAAGTTTAATTTCATGTATAATTAAATTTGGGATACAACTGGAGTTGTATTTCTTGCCACCTGTCAAAGGTAAATCCAATATACTTTCTATTTGGTCTGGACTGCTAGATGTTGGCCTCTTTCCCGCTGACTTGTTTTATTCATTTACAGCTCTCTGCCATTTCGCTACATTCAGGGAGCCTAGTCAGATTACGGGCAGAGAGTCAGCTGCCCATGAGCTGAAGGAGACTTAAAACTGAAAAGATGTTGCTGTTGATTCTCAGTGGGATTGGCAGTGCTGACCAGCCTTTGACTTTACACACAGCTTCTTGTTTTGCTGTTAAAGCAATAGTCAGACATATGAATCTTGCCAAGAGTCACATTTGGACAATTTGGACAATATCTGTCCGATAAATACGAGGATGCTGTCATTAACAGGTTAGCTTAGTTAGCATAAAGATTGAACAACATCTTGCATGGCTCTCTCCAAAGGTAACAAAATCCACATACCAGCACCTCTAAAGCTAACGGACTAAAACAAGTTGTGATTTCACGGGCCGGACTATGTTTTGGCCAGGAGCAATTGCCAGGCAACCAGCAGAGACTTCATAAAATGACAGTAGTCCAGCACAAACCTCTCGTAGAACCACAATATGTTGTTTTTACACTGGGTAGGTGGACTTTGTTGCCTTTAGACAATACAAGCAGATCCCAACAAGCTGTTCCCCGTGTTTAGTCTTAATGTTAAACTAAGCTGTAGAGATTTAGATCTTCTCATTTAACTCTGAGCAATGAGGTAGACAATTAACTTTCCAAAATGTGGAATTATTGTTTGAATATAAAAAAATGTGCATGTATGCAAGCCTCTGAGTAACAATGCTGTAGCCTGTAAAATCAAAAGTTTGCCTGAGAAATTAAAATGTCCACAACAAGTTTCTGTCTATTTATACACAGTTCATGGTCTTGTAAAAATAGAAAAACAGAACAGTAAAAAAATTATATTAAAAAGCTGTGTTCACTGCACGGACATTGCCTTGTTTATTAAATTACATCTACAGGATAACGAGTTTCCCTCTGTGTGTGTATCTGTGTGTGTGCATTTGTGGTGTTACTGTTGTGTCTCTCTTAAGGAGTCTATTATTACCTTCAATGCAGTGCTCTCAGTTTGAGGCAGCTGTACATTTTAGGTAGGGCAGGGCCAACAAAAGACCAGCTTTTGTTGTAAACACGCTTCACACACTACAACACCCCAGTAACTGTTTACACTCACACACACACACACACACACACACACACACACACACACACACACACACACACACACACACACACACACACACACACACGTGTTATCCTTTCCCATTCAAGTGAAAGAACCTTTATTCATTTTGTTAAGGTATATGTGCTAAACAGCCATCATGAAAAACTTTGATAATATTTCATGATGGCACACCCAACCTTACTCTGTTGTTTTGCTTTAAATCAAAGCAGTAGAAATACACAAAGCTGCACATTTGAGTGACATTTGGTTATATCCCATGCTGCTTTGATCCTTCTTTGCTTTTCCAGTTCAATGCAACGAAACATCTTCTCTTCATTTTTTTCCCCGCAAGATCTAACAAAAAATAAAGCCTTGCTGTCCATCTGCTGTGATTCCAAAAAGACTCCTTTATGTTTAATATACGCAAATTCTTGAGCATCTTTGGATTAAGTCCAATTTTACTGTAACAAAACTTAATTTAGTTGATATGGACACATTGAAATATACATGTACTGTTTTAAAAACATTTTATAATTATTATTAATTATCCAGTATACACTTTACTTTAATCTTAGATGCCAAATACATTTCAGATTGAATGTCTCGGCTGAGTGACCCTGCAGTGGGGCTCGAGCCTGACCTTGTCTGTCCATCTGTCTGTCAGTCTGTTTTCTCACATCTTGTGTATCCTGCTTAGCACACACACATTCAGTACACCCACACCTCCACAACATCAAACACAACACCCCATTTAACACACACACACACACACACACATCTCAAGCATGCTCTGGTGTGCGTCACAAGGGCCATCTGCTTGCTAACCAGAGCAGTTTTCTACACGTTCACATTTTGTATTCCCTCTCTCCCCCTGTGATTCTACTGTAGTAGTTCACATACGGTATGATTGTATGATGCAAATATAATGATTCAAGCTCAGCTTTCTACAGGTCAGGCTTTGTAGCCACTCTTTTTTCGAAACACATCAAACGTTTTACTAAAAGATTTACTTTATTAGTACAAATTAAAAGTGTAGGACAGCAGAATAAAAACCAGAACATGCAGAGGTGGAGCCACCTCATTCTGAAATGTTTCAGTTAAAGGGTGACGTGTTGATGACGGTTACACTTTGTCTTAGCTGTATATCAGAGGGCTGGTTTCCCCGGTTCTAACCACATTAATTATGCAGCCAGTCAAAGTGATTATATGTAACATAAAATGTATTTGGTGCAGAATTGCTCTGGATTATATTTGAGTATAGGAACACATTTAACAATGGTAAACAGCCATCATGTAAGGTCTTTCCATTTGTGCCCATCCCGATCTGTCTGTCAAATTGGGGTGAATACGGTCTACTTAAAAGAGGGTGACCTCCTAAAACTCAGCGCTGGATATAAGCTTCACGTTCAAAACATGGCCTACAGAGCTGGGCTGGCACAGAAAGCTATTTTTAGTAACAGGCTCAAAGGGAGAGCTTACATTCCCGGCTGAACCATGTCACTCACAAACTTTTCTCACACTTTTTTTTCTAAGAGTGTGAATGCAGCCAGCTACTTTCAGAGTTGCTGTGTGTCCTTCTCTGCATATGTGATGGGGAGAGACAGACTAAATCTGAGTTACAGTTTTATGTGAAACTTTTTTGGAGTATTTCTGTGCATTTATGAGTGCACATCTGAGCCTGTAAGAGGGAAAAAGACAGATAAGACAGTGAAACAGGATCTTTTTTCACAAAGGTTAACTGTGTGTTAGCGTGTGTGTGTGTGTGTGTGTGTGTGTGTGCATAAGCACTGATGAACCTCAGTGGTTGTTGTCCTTTCACACACTACTTATTGACAATGGCCCTGTGTTAATTAGGCTGACCCTTGCTAGTGCACAATATCACACCTCCCTGACAAAGCCTCACCAGGCTATTTATTAACCCTAACCCTTTGGGACCCTCATTTGAATATGGCACTGGGGTTAACCAAACCTAGCGATTCTCTAAACGGCAGATAAGGAGGTAGATGATTTGAAATAGTTTGGACATACAGATTATAAGCAGTAAGTAGAGTTAATGGAAAAGAGACAAAAGCTGCTAAATGCATGCACTGACTTCACGGTCAATTGTTCAGTCAACAAGTTCTCCTAAACACGCTAATTTAGAGCTCTTAATGCACATACACATACGCTCACATACACACAAGCGCACACAGGATGTAATTACTGCATCAGCACAAAACTGTAGTCTCTGTTGTTCCAGCTACAGTCTTTGCAGGTATAGTAGCACAAAATGATGCAATCCTCTCGCCATCCCTAGTTCCAAGAAGCCAAAACATCGAAAGTGTAATTAATCTCCAAACGGCTGCCAGACATACAGTAGCTTAGTGGTTTCATATGATTCTATAGTTATCAGTCCTATTGTCTCTATGTTACCCAATACTCAGTCGCAGGACCCCTCAGTAATGAACCTGTGCACACAACTGTGCGTTGCAACAACAGATGAAACACTATCACCATAATCAGGCATTAAGGTTTCAGCTGGTACTCTGTATTGTTTTACATCATCGGATATAAATGCATCTTGCGCGTGACATATTGTAGGGTAAATATAATCCCTCAGCAGCCCCTTGTTGTAGACTGTGAATTAGATTGTTCACATATTGGTGTGTTGTGTAAAAGGACAGAGCAAGGGAGGAAATGTGATAATGAGAGCAGAAAAACCATACTGACAGTAAACTGGAGAACGAGACTCATAGCACTAACAAAAGAGACATGTAGTTAGGCACCCTCATGGAACTGACCCTTAGAAGAAAAACACCAAAATGATTTTGTAGACACAGAGATTAACATGATGAATAAATATCTTACCATCGTCCAGCGTGATGTCCTGTAGGCCGATGGAGCGGAAGGTGGGCTCCCTCTCCTCTGGCTCTTCTTTGATGTTCAGCCTCTCTCCGTCTGAGGGGAAGGGTCCCTGTGGGCTTAGAGGGTGACCCAGAGGCCCTGCAGCCACCGGGGACAGGCTGGCCATGACCGGACTTGTAGCCTGGGGGGAAAGCTGTCCTGAATTCTGCTGTTGCATAGGCCCCAGAGGACTGCCACCAGGAGTGGGGGAGGATGAGGTGGGCGACTGGTAGGGCAGCGAGTGGAGTTGAGGGGAGGAAGGCCCAGAGTGGGGAGAGGGGATCATCCTTGGAGCAGGGGCGCTGGGCGGTGTAGGACAAGAGGCTGACCTTTGACCTACCGGATGGTAGCTCATAGCCCTCTGCAGTTGGGAGGAGTGCTGCCCCACAAGGGGGTGGCCCCCCGGAGAGGGCACCTGGGTTGGATTTGGGGAGCAGTGATAGCCTCCGATTGTGTGCAGGTGTGGGGATGAAGGGGAGAGCAGGGGTTGCTGGCTCCCGGGAGACCCAGCAATGGGGTTGGACGTTGAAGAGGAGGGCGCTGATGGTGAGGAGCAAGGGGAAGAAGGGTACACCATTCCCATGCTCATTGGGTGTGACGCAGCACTGGGGCTTTGCTGAAAAGGCATCCTGTCGTAGCCCTGAGGAGGAAGGCTGGACTGACTGTTAAAGGAAAGGCTATGACTATGACTGTGGCTGTGCTGCATAGGCTGGTAGGAGGGCCGGGGTGGAGCAGGAAGAGGAGAAGGGGCAGAGCCCTGGTGGAACGTCATGTGGCAGTCAGCAGGGGGATGGTGCAAGCTGCGACCGTGGAGGTGAGGCAGGTGTTGGAAAGACGGGGAGCCGAGGGAGGGGCAGGGGGCCTGCAGGGGTAGAAGGCCAGGTCCGGAGCCGGTGGCCAGGCCGTGAGGGGAGCTGGACAGAAGGTTGTCCGATGGGTGGCACTGCTCAGGAGAAGGCAGCTGGGTGCGCACCAGACTGGCTGCATGTGCCAGGGGCATGGCCATAGGGGGTACTGCAGAAAGGTCCAGCTCTTCTCTATGCTCCTGTTTCACCATGACTAAAAGGAGAGAGGTATATACAGAGAGAGGGAGGAAGAGAGATGTGAAGAAAGAGGAAAGACAGACAGGATGAAAGAAAACCACATTGTCAGTAATGTTTGTCAATCAAATTCAGCATGAAAAAAAACATAATCAATACATTTGCTAAGTTACTGTACTGCAACATTGACAGCTTTTTTTGCTTCAGGTACAAAGCTAAAAAAAGCAGTGGAATTGCAAGTTTTTCCTTCTTCTCAAAACCCACTCATTTTTGCAATCCATGGATTTGAAGTTGAAATATGTTTAAATAAAACCTGCAGAAGAGGGCCACAAGAATCTCAAAGCAGTGAACATAGATTTTGAAATAAATGGATTGTAAAGTGGGTCTCCTTCTAGATGAAAAAAGCCTCCCAAAAAATGAGTGACAATGTGATGGGAAATTGGGCCATTCCCTTTTACTGTGACAACTCACAGCACTGCTATGCCAATCAGTAACCTATTTCCCAATCTGGTGCCTTGTGACAGTGAGTTTTATTTTTATCCAGCTCTGAATTAGAGGGAGAGCATATGTTGTCAGACTGGGTGCCATCGTGTGAAATGTTGTGTGGGAAGAGGAGCTGAATGCCCCACAGCTCAGATCAGACCAACAGCAAATGAGTTCACTGTTCGTTGCCCTCTACTCACCCCATCAAGCCTCTGGGATTGACAGGGAATTATTATTTATTTTTGCTAAAAGCAGAACCAGAGGGATATTAAGGGTAAGGGAAGGGTAACTTTTTTTTACCCAACATTAATATAACCACAAAATTGAGCATACCCATGTGAGATTTGACAAATAGTGTGGTCCTTATGTTTAAAAAAGAGAAAAGAATTTTTTTATGTAAAAAGGAAATTTTTTTTTTCTCACAATTCTCTCAGAATTTTCTTTTGCCACAATAAAGCAGATGGTGTCCGTGGTAACATTAGTGGTGTCAGCGACCCAGCTTGACTGAGCAGGGTAACTCTACTCTGCTCGGATTGGCTGCCCTAATCTGTCAACGGTGAAAACAGGAACTGTCAGTGCCGAGTGGGCGTGCTTGCAAACAGAAAGGCTGGGTGGGTGGAGGGGCAAGGCAGCTTATATGCTTACACACATACACAGCGTTGCGGTAAAACTCAGGCGTTTGGATATGGTGCACAAAATGCTCACATGTCATTATATTCCGCCAATGGTGTTTTCAGTTTGACTGGCTTCAAGAGGAAAATAACACAATAACAATATCAAATAGCAAGGCAGTAATTTGACTTTGATGAAAACCACTAAGGATTCTTTCAGATCAAAATATTATGACCACTGAGTTTCCTTGCAGCCAAAAATAATCATATCAATCTACTGGTCTATGTATAAAGTTTCCTGAATAGCAAACGATTTGCATCATAAAAGCCCAAGTAAATACTTTGTACAATACATGTGAGAATAAAAAAAAGTTGGCCTGGGAGTTTCAGTGGGCTTTACAAAATAAACAGTTGGCAGGTGTTAATGTTATTGTTAGTGGAAGAGCCCCCTCTAAACCACAGCAATGCTTTCTTTGGAGAGAGAGGAGAGAAACGAGGTTAGTAAAAACCCTGTGGAGAAGTGTGCAACACGAAGAGCACGTTACAACTGTCTCTGCTGTCAGTCAAACTTCTTTTCATTACCTTGGGAAATTAACTACTGTAGGAAAGCAGTAAACCCAAAGGAATTCAAGGTAAAGCTGAAGAGAATGTCTTTGTGTAAATGTCTGTTAAATGAGTTGAAAGAAAATGACTTAGGATCTCAAAACCTTGAGCACCTAAAAACAGCATAAGATTAGCAAAATGATGCTCCCTTGCCAAACCTGTTTTGTTCCCCAAGGATTTACTTTTAAAAGTAGCATATGTAAGTTAAAAAACCAACAAAAAAAACAGTTATTGGTTTAAGTTTCTTTTCAAAAATGAGAACCTTTCGTCTCACCTGAAAGGTAAGTGAAGCGTTGCGATTGGCTCCTTTTGCGCTTGCCATTGCAGACATAAAACTGCACCTGCACAGCTGAGCCCACGGACTTACTGTGGTAGGGAGGGACCTCCACCACGATGCAGGACTACAGAAAGACATTTATTACTATTTACACACTTATTGCCGACAAAACATAATACCATTCATTGCATACAATACAATGCAAATATCAGTACAAATATGTACAAATATTACAGACAAAATGCTGTACAACAACTGTACACGTAAAAAAAATGACTACTTACTCCTTGAGTTTTCTCACGCATTATTTTTGCCTCAACTTCCCATTGCGGTCGTCCATCTAGGAGAAATGGTTAAGAACAAAAAAAAAAGCTAAATGCATAGCCAGTGATCATCCTAGTGCCATAAACAGGCAGAGACACGTTACACAATATAACACAGGTTGAAACTTTTACTGTACATTGTACAGGAAATATTTTCATTATTCATGTCACCCTCAACTCTGTTTTCTTACATTTCACATTAAACTTCAAAATCATAAGAAAAGCGCCACATTTGACAGATCAGTAAATCAGAAAAAACACTTTACCAACAATCGCAACAACTGCTATTATTCATACAATTGACCAATTGAAGTTTAGATAGGCATAAAAACAACAAATGGACAGAAAGTTAAAATGAATATGATCAGCCCTGATGACTAAAACAGAAGCAGTAATGAACCCAGGCCACACATGATCACTGACAACTACAGTTTTTATAATTTAGACCCCTTTTGAATTACAGTGGACTACAGTTTTTCCAAGTAAATTTCCTCATCTGGAGTAGCTCTTGTTCTCCATTTTCTATTTTCCTAAAGATGATGTCAGTGAACAGTGCTTTCTCAAACAGACGGGGCTTAAGAACCACACGACTCGATGCATCAGAAAAGCACATGATTTCAATTTGTCCTGGAGAACCAGGAGACATCAAAATGATGTAATTTGTTAAGGCCCAGGGGCCCCATGGAGAAAATCCTACCAGCTATTAAATAGTAATCAAATGTCCAAATATCCTGCTGTTTGTCTTGCCTAGTTAAATTGATAGAGAGAGCAGTGGAATAATTGCATTTATTTTCAAATGCCTTTACAAACTGCCAGGTTTCTGGCTAGAAAACATCCTTTCCAGTTTTCCTACGAGGGAGCTAATCATTTGGCCAGACATCTTAAGGGCAGCTGCTCGATGCGAAGCAGTTGGGGTGAAAATACTGACAGGCTCTCTGCGGAAGATTCACAGTCATCGCAGCATAGAAAAGAATAAAAACTTTGACAACTAAGTTAGTACTATATAGTCTCTCAGCGCAATCAAATTCATTTGCAGTTGCCTGTTTCATGGTGCTCACATGGTGCAAATATACTCTGCACCTGCCTCAAAACCCAAAGGATTCCCCCAAATACCACTGTCAGGCATCTGCAACAAGTCTGCAGAAAGGACTAACCTGCATGTATTATAGATTCTAACAAAGTAAGCACTCAACTCTTCAGCTTTCTACGAAAATCCACACTGTAGCTTTAAGTAGGTGGTTTACATGATCTGATCTTACCCTAACATTATCCTTAGTTGTAGTAATCCACTGGCACATTAGCCAGTCATAACCCCAAAGAGACTCTCTGTTGTGAAGGTAGAGATAGAGAGTATGTCTTTTCCAATGAGCAAATCACCTTGAAAGTCTTTGCAGCTGACAGCAGTGCATTATTGCAGGGCAGCTTGTTGACATTCAACACGCAGGAGCAAGGGCCCCACATGCTCTGTCAGACAACAAGCAGCAACAGGAACCTCATTCCACGCTTAGACAATGACTTGGATCATTCAGACACCCTACGCACCCCAGTCAGAGGGGAAAAGAACGTGCCCCCATTGTGCCCGAAGATTGAATAAAAATAAAAGGAGATTTACTGTTTATATTGCAACATCTTTGTAAAAGCCCACGGTTGTTTGGCTTTTCCAACAGAAGCAACACAGTGACTACAGAGTACACATGCTGTACTAACTACTTTTCGGGGCAGTCAGTGTTAAATCCTTTAAAGTTCACTATTCGTAGTGTATAAACACTCATCCTAGTAAAGTTGAAATACTGGTGCCAATTATGGACTTATTTTTAACTTTAATGTTTGATGAAGTCTAGTAACTCAGAAATGCTAATCTTGGTTTTAAGTACAGACTTTACCGACCCCCCCAAAAAAAAGAAAGTAAGGAAAACAGACATCTATCACTGATTATAAAACTAGTATTTTCTTCTTGTAAAGAACTTTCAGTTAGTTGGCTGTAATGAGAAAAATTCTAAAGACCCGGGTAAAGTTTACAATAATGTAAAAAAAACAAAAAAAACAGGAATTACACCAAAGCTATGTATACTACTAAGAGATAGCAAACCTAAACAATTTCATAACAGTTTGACATTTATCTGCTTTAAAATAGGTTCTGACAACACAACAAATGCTCAGATCTCTGTTTCTGTATATAGTAAAGTCATTTATAGTGCCATCCCATAATCTCTGTGTACTAGCAACAATAGGCCAGTCTCTCCAGTTCCTCATGAATCTACTGTTGTCTTTCAATTATGAGAGATGGTGGAAAAATATCTGTCACTGCCGTTTTCTTTCTTTTCTTCCATTCCTATACTTACTCCAATCAGTGTTTTTCTGCACTAAAGCAGGAGGATTAGTCATGATGAGGGGGATCATTTACACAAATCTATTCAACATCATCTTCTCCTCCCCTTTCATATTCTTTCTGTCTTCTCCACAGTCCGCTGCCTTTGTGCACCATGGGACCCAGCTTTCCTCCCTACCCAAGATGCACCTCTCAAAGCTTCCAACTTGCTGCAGCGCTATAAAGACTTGACCATCAGTGAGTTGTTTTAAATGTGCTACTTTTCTATGCCATGCTTCACCTGGTACACCTGAACGAGCTAAAGACATTCCACTGCGCCGCTTTTTTCCCTCCTAGAAAATCTTAGAGAATGGCTTTCACTCACAAAAACAACACCGCTCCACTTTCGCCATGTGTGAACTTGATTCTGTTGCTCTACATCACAAAGCTACCTCAGGCAGGCAGAGACTGGCTCAACGAATGTTATCCATTTAAATTTTCCATCCCAGGGAACAGTTATTACACGTGTTTTGAGTGCAGAGTGATGTACAAAAGAGAAAAATATGATAAGGCCGAGAAAGATTGCTGACCTAAAGAAACAGTTTAACAGTTTTCAGCACAGGCAGTTTAACCAAGTAATCTCTTTAGCTGAGGCATTTGTTAAACAGGAATAATATCAGTCACAGTGTATTTTTCTTTCTCGTATAAGCATCTTTTAAAGTGACAAATACTAATTTTAGTATGTTTCTGTATTTCAGTGCTAAATTAGCATATTTAACAACCACATTTGCCTGACCTGTTAAGCATGTGTCTGTGTGTGTGTATTTTGGGATAGCAATGGCATAAGATAAATCTTACCTATCTTCACTATGTATATTGGATGTCTTTCTGTAAGTCATTACTCTCTTGTCACATACGCTCTAAACATTTTCATTTCATTTTCATTTTCTTTATGATTGTTTAAGTTAGCATGTATGATGAACAAAAGGTTGTACCTTTTTGTGAAATATATTGATACTTCAGTGGTGTAAACTTGATATTTAAAAAAAAGTCTAAATGCTTACCGCAGTGTTTGATACAAGACAGTATGAGTGTAATGAACATATTGTAAAAAGAATAATGCAATGTGAAGGTTGTATCGGACTATACGGTGTATTGCCTCATGCCCAACTGATAGACAGCATTACTAGCTCACATAAATCTGTCTGCATTTGGAGAAAAAATTCCCCGTGAGAATAGAGGACTTGTTGAGACTAAGATAATGATACATGTTATTTTCACATCCCGCAGACATGTATCAGCCATGACTACTATTACATCTCTAAAACCTTCTGCTGACTTCTCTTCTACATTTGCAAGATGAACAAAACAACTCAAAGTTAGTTTGTTTTGCTACTAAAGAATATGAGTGTCCAACAGACCACACAAATGACATGTCTCATGTTTTAGTCGCGGTGGCCTCTCTGATCAAATCTGTAAGGCAACCATGAAACATGATTTTTTTTACACACTTAATTGGCACAAGGGTAAGCTGTTGTAAAGACATAACACTTACCAGGACCTTTCTCCAGGAAGATGACTTTGGACTCTGGGAAGAAGTTGGAGCCGGTGATAACCATCTCTTCTCCCCCGCTGACCAGGCAGCTGGTCAGGCTGGATTTCTCAACCTGGGGCAGCTCCTGAGCCGAACGCTGGGCTGAGAGAGACGCAGCAGGGGTTCAGAAGAAAAAGAAGATGATCATTTGCTGTGTTGTTTATTCACACTGCAGTATGTGGACTATGGATGTACTTTACTATATTTTTGACACAGGAGCACATTATAACATGATGCAGTTTTAGGAAAACAATTGTCACAAAAAATATTGCCTTGAAAATGACCACAAATTACTATCAACTCCTCTCTGAGAGCCTCAACAAAACATTTAGTATTTTTTGCAGAACTATTGTAATGGCACAGACAGAACTGAGCACATTTACAGTTTTAACGTTTATCAGGCGTTCTTATCTAAAGTGACTTTCAATGAGAGCAAACAGTAGATTAAATCAACATCTCAAGTAAGCCAGACTGCAAGCTTGCCAATAAAGAAGTGTGTAGAAAGGTTTGTGTGTGTGTGTGTGTGTTTGTGTGTGTGTGTGTGTGTGTGTGTGTGTTTGCCTGTGTGTGGTTTTCTGAATGAATATGTTTGGCTGTTTGTGCATGTGTGTGAGACTCTCGCTGGGAAGTTAACACTCACAGCACTCCACAGGAATAGAGGTAGCCTGCAGCGACAGCACCTTCCCGTTGGATTGAGGGATGTGCACTCGGAACACCACACGGACTCGTGTGTTCTTTCTTCCTATATCCGTTTCCCCCTTCCGCAGTTCAATGTCTGAGTTCCGCAGCTTAAGGATGCCAGCACAGTCAATACTGCAAAGTAGAGGGAAAATAGTTGGCCCCATACGGCACCACCGGGATGGCAATCACTAAGACGTGCATAAGTAGTGAAGGCCTGGGAGTGATAAAACCAACCACAAGCCCAGCAGGGGATTGGCAATGAGAGGCAAATTAAGTGTTGAATCACAAAATAAAAATGCCTGTGAATATGATTTATTACAACTGTAAATGAGAAAATCCCAATGAAATCCCTTCCTATGAATTCCAATGTAAACGAAACCGAACCTTATATAAATATAATTATTCAGGTGATGCAGAATTATAAATATTTGAATAAGGTTTGCTTCTCTACTTTAAAAAAAAAGATTTTCCCTATGTGCCCGACTCTCCTGTTAGTCTAAATTAAGAAAATGTATTAAATATTCTGTCATATTCTTTGGAAGATCCCAAAACCGTACTGTATATGATCATAAGATGGTAGGTTTTTCATTGCTTCCATCATGGTGGTAAGCTCGTAACTCATAACTGAGTAATGTAACCCTGAAGTGCTTCAGTCACCTACCTGGCTGACATGTTGTTTTCAGGCAGGAGAGGAATTTCGAGAACTTTGGTGCTGGAGAGTACAATTTCTTGGCTGGCTGTGGCTACGGTTTTCCCCGTGATCCGGTGCACCTGGTAGAAGGCGTGCGGCCTCAAGTACCGGTCGTCTGCTGTTCCGATGAACATCTGTAGGTTGATGGGCTTCTCACTGTAGCCAATGAGCTAAGACACGACAGAAAGAGGTAGACAAACAGAAAAATAACAGATATGAGTTCTTGGGGTCCAGATGAGAGGTGGAACACATAGGTCTTCATTTCTACTGCCTTTAGAAGGCCACCTTTTTTGGAGGGAATCTAAATGTCAGGTCGAGGGTGTTGTGATATTTCTGGCAGGGCCAGTGGAGTTTCATCTGGCGCTTTGGCCTCCAACCAGTTTGACACCGATGTTTTCAACTAATACAGTTATGCATTTTTTCCCTTCCAAGCTTCCCTGTTAACAGGATTCTGTGAAGGACACTGTTACCTCCCAAAAAACTAATCAGAACCTTAAAGGCTGGTCTGGTCAATCATTCTAAGACCAACTAAAAGTCATATAATGTATTTATAGTGGTTACTAGCAGGTGGGGGGAACAAAACAATACTGCATAGTATCGCAATATTTTCAGTGGCAATACTGCATCAATACACAGGCGCCAAGTATCGATCTTTTAATATAAATATGTTGGTCAGTTAGTCTGCTTGACAATGCCGTTTTGCAGCAATAAAATTGAAGTGATATGAACAAACAGAGAAATGTATCTTTTTAAATAAAACAGATGTTGACAAAGTTTCCTTTCATTTGAAATTGGGAAAAATTAGAAGTTGAAAAAAAGGTAGTAAATTGCAATATATGGTAGAATATTGCAATATGTTTAAAACGGCATTAAATAGTATCGTGACATAAGTATCGTGATGACATTTTATTGGGAGGCGTCTGGTGATTCCCCCTAATGGTTACCACAAATAAAAAAGTAAGAGAACAGGGTTGGCTTTAAGAGATTATGAGAAGAACAAATAGCTGATGTACTAAATCCTCATATTAATTAAAAAAATGGACAACAAGTTAACAATAGCCTCATTCAGACAATCTTCATGTCATTTTGTGAGGTTTCGTGCTTTTAATGGTTACACTGCGGCTTGAAAAGAAAATGGCAGTAAAAATGTCAACAGCCTTTTTCAAATCCCATGGTTGACGCGTGCCAACCTGGTTGGCAATGGTGCACCTAGACTAGCAGCTGCCCTCTCCATTAGTCCCTGAGTGCTGGTACCCCGGTTTCCACTCAGACAGGTGAGATGTTGGATGAAGGAAAAGTGTTGCATGTCAGGTAGAGACAAGGAGAAGATGGAAAGGAGAGCAAGACCTTTCCTCCTCAGAGGGACAGAACAAACACACAGGCCACACAATCCCACTACTGTTGTAATGTTGTACTTGGCAGACTGTGTGACGGCAAAATGGCATCCCTCCCCACCCCCCTGCACATCTACACTCCAACCATACTGCCTTTCCAGTCCATACCTCCAGCTCAAATGGAAGGCAGCCTATTGAGTTTAACAGAAAAGAACAAGGCCATTCATTGCTTTTTCACGCCAGGAACTGCCAAGCCTCAACCCCACCACAGCTGGCTGCTGACCCTTCCCTCCCTGCAGGTTTGCGTCACACACCGCTGTGTCAATGTTTGGTACATAAGTGTGGTTGGTAGAAGGAGAGAAAGTGGGTGTAGCTTGGGATTTGTCATGTGCTGTTCCAAAACCAGCTAAAATAAAAAAGGAATGAATTGGTCAAAATCAGGCCTTGAGAAAAACAGTGAGCAAGGACTACCAAAGAAACGCCTGCTTGGTTTTTTCTGAAGCCAGTTATTAAAGTATAATAGTTTGCAGCAGAGTTATTAAACACAGCTTATATCCAACATTGATAACAAGTGTTTCGGGAATCTTTAGTGGAATTAGTGTTCATGGGAACTGCTGTCATTGGATTTACTGCTAGCCTTTGCTCAGTGTTACATCTCCATCTCTTTTCTCTCTCAGGTGCTACTTCTGAGACGGTCCCCTGTGGTGAAAGAAGTTAAGCTATGGGGGCACTTTTGTTGAACTGAGCTGTGAAAAAACGGAAATATGCTGTGTTTACAGTAGGTTATGTGAGAGGACAAGTCTCCAGAGGCAGATACTAGGCAGGCAGGGCGCTGGAGCATAAATCTGAATAACGATTCACTGTTCTCAGCTGAATAAAAACCTTGTATCTTAAGAGGGTTGTGCTACTCAGCTCAATAGGGCCCATTGGTTCCCAAGACAGGGCTCAATTGACAATAATACATATGAGAACCTGCTTCTGGCAAGTAAACACATTTAGGTACTACTTAACAGAAAGTTAGTTAAGAGCACAATAGTTACCTTAATCTAGATCACCTTCAATATGTTTAAATTTAGCAGATTGAAGAAGAATGATTAGCAGGTAGCAAGGACAAAGTGTGTTATACACAAGTCTGGACTGAGAAGTGCAGGTCTAATGCAGCGAGTGACCTGAGGGAGAAGCCATCCATCTTGACTTTCAAAATATCTTTTCAACTTCCACTTCAGCAAAAGTCTGTGGAAAGCATTGTTGTATTTTCAAAAGGAAGTGGCAGTTACAGTCATGCATAATTACATAGGAAAATGTTTGTTTATCAGTACCAATAAATCAGTGATTTAGGCTTTTAATATTTAATTTCCAACCCCAAGGCATTGTTTTTAAGCAAAAACTCCCCACCCAAAGGTAAGTGAATACTCCTTCACCACATCCTCCATGTGTTGTTTAAGTGCTCAGAGATGGAAGCATGTCTGAATTAGAGTGAATGACTAAATCTGTAATTCACGTGCTTTGTACGTACAGTAAGCTTGGCTGTTGGTTCTTGTAAAGCAGCGGGTGCTGCAGGCGGCAGAATGAAATTCCTGGGACACTAAACACACGAATGATCACCAGAGAACACAGCCTCCTCACACACAATGTATACAAACAGCATATATTTCTGAAATCAAACTTATAAACGTGAACTGACAGCGACAGCATAAAGTGAGATACATTCCTCACTTGTCAAACTGGAACCCAAACAGCTGTATGTTGTACATGAAATGTATTAGGAAGGAAGTTGCAAGAAACAGCATGAGGCCCCTATAATAACCAGTAATGGGTTCATCCTTGAAAACCACATTAGATCTTAAGAGCCACATGAAAGTACAAATCTTGCTAGTAACAGGTAATTATGCCCCCGGTCTGAATGGATCCATGGCTGTAAATGACACCATTATTTTGGATTCAAAGAAACATGGAGTCACAGGAATCAACAGTCTCGTGGGTTGCGTTGTTTGTTTTACACACAGACAGACAGAGCACAGACAGACAGTGCTTGCACGTGTGCGTATGTGTCTGTGTGCATGCCTGTAGTGCACATTGCATATGTGTGTGTGTGTGTGTGTTTGTGTCAATAAATCAGGGCATGTTTATTCGCAGCACCATGTGTGTTCCAGACAGCATAAAAGGAGTTAACAGTGTCTGGAGGAATGTCTCTGTGAGAAAGGAAAGACGGAAGTTTAAAAAAAAAGACTTCATGGTGTAAGTAAGAACACAGAAACAGAAAGCACAGTACGAAAATCAGCCCCGCAAGTTAAAATTGCATTGGCAGTTTTTGAACACCAGTATTGATGTGATTCCAGCATTTTTTGTATTAGAGGACCTGAAATTGTTGAGGCTAAACATGTGTTACATTGTGTTTAAATGACATTATGTAACTCTTTTACCATCAGAAACTTCAAAATCTTTGTGATGCTACTCTGACTTGAAACAGGGAGAATGGTGCCTCTGTTATTTTTTAGTGCGTGCCCCGAATGCCTCGCACTATGTAGCTTCATGCCACTATCCACTGGATGGTTCATGGGATAAAATAAATGGTGGTAGGGATGCGGCGGCAGCGGTCTAGTGCCAGAGCCGGAGCGGGGCGAGCAGGCAACAGGACCGGGTTCAGCAGCCACTCCGGACATCATTGCAGAAGCTAGAAACTGATAAGCACACCAAAGGGTCTAACAAGAGAAAAGGAGAGAGTGACCGTGCTGCCGTTGGACAACCTTAGCGGCTTTTAGTCGTTGGCGAGAGCTTTGCGAAATAAAAGCTGGCCATCTTGCTTGGACTTGGCAGTTATATTACCTGGCTTGCTATGTCTTGTGTTGTTGCACTTGCTTGATGTTTGGCTGCGTTAGCGAAGTTATACAGCAGTCTATATTTACGTCAGCGGTTTAAAGGCGATCTGCACTCGCAGCACAGATATACTCGTAATAATATCAAAAGGGCCGCAGTGTTGCTTTAAATAATGCAAAAGTTGTCCAAGTTTTTTTTCCAGTTTGTCAGTTCTACCCACCAACACCATGAACTGTCACCATGAAACAAAAAGGTCCCTCATTTTTTTTCTTTCCTTCCATTTACTCCTTTCATCTCTGCCTCTCTCTGTGCCCTCCTGTGTTTTTTCTATTTCTCCATCTCTGCACATGAGGGATTTGGTGTGGAGCCAGAGTGTTGACAAACATACACTTAACAGGCCAGGGAATTCTTTCCAAATCAAATAATCAACCAGGGAAAACATGATTAGAGGGCCAAAAAGAAAGGGCTCAGTTCAGCAGTCTAAGTGAATCAACAGTAGCGACCAAACAGAAACATACCACACACTGCCCGGCTGATTCATTCACTCTGCTCCTCGTGTGCTACTATCGACACAACCGTTTTCCATTTGGTATTCCCTCTATTCCGTTCAATGTGATTCATCTTACTGTAATTGGAATGAAAATAGAGCAGCTTATCAACGTAAAGTGTAAAAAGTAATAAAACTGATTCAGTCAACATTGACTAAGCAAATTTAAGCCTTACAACATGGAGCTGGTTAAAAGCTGAATTGAAAAAGTTACATGTCAGAGCAGGTCGGAGAATGATCATACTATCTTAATAACATAGTATGATATTCATTCATTTAAATTGATCCCAAATTCTCAAATCAATGTAATTTGCTTTCTAGCCGGGACACTATGTCTTACATCCTGAAGAGTGCATTACAACTTTGTAACAAATGCTGAGTCCAATGATGCCACAAGCTACTCAAATAGCAGTCCATGCACGCTACAGGGGCCTATTTGCACCTTCAGTTAAGAAAATGGGTGAAGCACCACCTGCAAACAGGGGGACATGTAAACAAGCACACATGGATAGTACCATGATCCTGGCGGAGGAGGCTTCTCGACGACACAGACGACTGACATAGTTGACTTGTTTCACATTCCTGAGTCACCCCCTCCACCACCCCCTAAATCTAAGCTTGATTGTGAAATACCACAGGAGGGTGGTCTCTGCACTTTTAACCCTTCACCTTTCTGCCTGTCCAGAGTGCAGCCCAGCTGAAGTGATTAGGCCTGATAGAGATCACTTCTTATATTAAACCCCACTGACATTAAAGCCAGTCACATGTCCCCGGGCCAGTGCTCGTTGAAGCCTGTAACTAACTTACGGCTGCCACTGCTGCTTTTGACTGTGGATCAAATTTAGGATGAACTCCCTCCCCTAAAATAAAACCACTGGATACGGTTACATACTTTGCTCCCACTAAATAAAGTCCCTACTTATTTTTGGCCTTCATCTGTTCCACTGATCCAGTAATAAGGCTTGCAAGATGAGGGGAAAAACATCTCCTAACACTGCATACAGTACACACATAAACAGGCACCCAGACATACACAAGCCAGCGTTTTACCATCTAACTTAATTTGTGTTTAAAATACAAAAATGACAGTGGTTTTTGAGGGCTGATTTGGGCTCTAAGAATTTTAATAATTGGATATTTACATGGGCAAAGCTGAGATGGAGCACATCACCTGCTCCCTGGAGCAAAACAGTCCTCGTTCTTTCTCTTTCTCTCTCTCTCCCTCTCACAGTTTCAGCAACAACTACCTCAAACTACCTCCTTTCATTCATTTTCTGTATCTATCGTTTTCTCATTTAATCTTCTCCTCTCTGTTTTTTATTTTTCCTCCTTTCTTCATCTTTCCTCCTTCCACCCTGTTGTATCCTGACTTCCCTTCCTACTTTCATGTCTTCCTACTTCTTTTCCCTCTGTCACTCTCTATTCTCCGTCCCTGTCCTCGACTCTCACCTACCTCAGCTCCAGCCCTCTGCCGTAACTCGACACTTTCTCACACAGCGAGCGCCTGATCTGCCAAGTTGTTTCCCTGTGTTGCTCCACTGTTGCCATGGTGAGACTCTGTGTGTGTGTGTGTGTGTGCGTGTGTGTGTGAGAAGCTACGTACACTCACGTTGATGTAAACTACAGCCCTGAAGCGCTTGTGTTGGAGATGGTGTGTGTGTGTGTGTGTGTGTGTGTGTGTGTGTGTGTGTGTGTGTGTGTGTGTGTGTGTGTGTTT
>NC_048407.1:25111434-25115214 GCF_013103735.1 Etheostoma cragini
ACACACACACACACACACACACACACACACACACACACACACACACACACACACACAGGAGCGTTTACTGTATACTGCATGAGGGCTGTATATGGCCTTGCTAGACTGGTCCAAACTCAATTCCTAATTCTATCCTCCCCCACTCTCCCTCACTCTCTTTTTCACAGACACACACCACTCTCTCTCCCCCTCTCAGTGACTGTTTTCTCGCTGTGCGCTAAGCCTGATTACAACAAATGAGAGCCAAGCTTCCAACATGTTTACATCAAATACAGCCCTGGGGCAAAGCAGCACTAGCTTCAGCCGGTTCACACAGTGCAAACCGCATGGCTCTGCATTGTTGTCTGTGTATCTCCCCATTATAGCAGCCAGTCTATTGACAGAGACAGCAGAGGGAGAGTTGACCTGTCAAGGCAAGTGGCACAAGGCAAAAGGGCAAGTAAGAGAAGGAAAGAAAGCAGGTAAGACAGAGGTAGAGAGAGATGGCAAGAATAACAGAAGGGGTTAAAAGACACTGAAAATGTGAGATTGAATGACAGAGACAGAGATAGACAGCAATGGGCTCATGGCCATGGATTCAAGTGCTGGGATCATCTAATGCATCCAAGGCAGTGGAAATACAAGGCCCTCTTGGACAGCTTCTGTCATATTCTCTTTAATATCCTTGTAACCAGATACCACAGCCTCAATTAGATTTACTTTCACAACAAGTTTAAAGATGGAAATCATATTTTTTTCCAACTGTCTGTTTTCTAAGACTTGTGTTCTTAAAAAAGCACAGCCCTAAGTAGTGTTGGGGGTGGACTCATTTGTTTGTGTTTAGTGTACGTGTATGCGTAAGCGTGACTGTATCAGACAGCCTTTTTCTGTTGTGTCTGTCTGCCTCAATGCTAACAGCAGGTAATACCAGAGGGGCTCCTTATATTTGTGTGGGTGCAGCAGCACTCAATTAAGCTGTTTAAATACGCACAAGGATACCTCAGCAAGCTAGAGAGGCTTTGGACTTATATGTCTCCTAGCAACAGGTGTACCGATTATGGTCTGCAGCTAGCCCCAGAGGAATGGCTACAACAGCCAGTCAGCCAGGCACAAATGTAGCCAGCCTGCAAACTCTAGAATTACTTCAATGCTTGTTTTCAGCTGTGTAGAATGTATATTGAACAAACCATATTCTCGTATATGGTATAGTGGAACATTGTTAATACTTCAAATGTGTCTTTATTTTGTAAATAACAAAGACATTATGGATTGGGAGGGGGGATTTCTGTTACAGGTTTCCTATTGTATTGTGCTTTATACTTGAATAAGAGGTCATTGTTCTAATGGATATAAAAACCCACAAGACTGGTGGGGTTTAACAAAGCTTCACTGTGGCTAGTAACAACCTCAGTAGTCCTTAGTGTCAGTCTTTGCAAAGAAATACACATCATTCCTCACAGGACCCGGAGCTATGAAACATGTCCGTCAAAACAATTTAATGTAAACACTGTCATAGTTGGTAGTCTTTGTTTGTCTGGCTACCGTACACAAACAGAAAGAAACAGCTGACAGCTATGACAATTGCCAGCCGAATCTGTATTTCCCATCTCTCTTTAGATCACTGGTCAACAGCTGATCAACAATCTCACATCTTACTTGTTGGTGCTAGCAGTCAAACTCCCAACACACTGCCGTCTCATGTCAGAGCACAAGTTACTAAGACAGAATTCAAAGGCATAACCACTTAACATATTGTACCATACATACTATACTATATTGCTTTCAAAGTTTAGTACACACGCACAGACACACACACAAGGTACCATTTACAACATTAGCTTGTTGGAGTGTAAAAATAAACGTATTAAACAAAATGTATACATCACTATGACTTGAGCTCTAAAAGGATCTCCTCAGTGGCTCATTTGCCGCTTAGTTTCTGTGGCTACGCTTCTTAACAGCTCCTACATCCTGTGTCTGGGGCCCAAAACCGCAGGTTGGAAATCACTGACCTAAAACTGCTCCTCAACTGAGCCATTAAATTCTACACAGACGTGCAGAAAAATTCACAAGACCATTCTCCGTGAGAAATCTGGATGAGAGCCACTGGGTGAGAGGTATGACTGACTAACTGTGCTGATACTCAAATTAGCAGATGCCCACACATAAACTAAAAGAAACTGGATTATTTCCATCTCCCAGAAAGTGTCAATTTTGAAAACCAATATTTGTTTACCAATCTACAATCCTGTCAAGGCATTTGATTAAAATGCAGTTGCTGGTTGAATTTAAAACAAAAGACCAATTTACCAATTATAAAATGCACTAATGTGTTTCTAATAAGTGTTTGTTTTCATATAAGGGAGCTCTTAATAGTGAGTATGTGTGTGTTTTTGTGTGTGGTTGCGTGTCACTGCGTGTATGTGTTTTTTTTTTGTGTGTGTGTGCATGCAGGCATGTCATGTGAGAGTGTCTAATTGTCACTGTCATACAGTAAATTCTGTTTTGTTGTGATGCTAATAACCCAGCTATTACATTTTTCTTTTTTACAGTTTAAAAATAGAACATTTTACAGGTGAAATTTAAAGTTACTATTACAGAATTTCGAGTTTCAAAACATGGCAAAACAAGAGCACGAAAACAAAAAGCCAGTAGCTCCACAGTTTGCGTGACCACAATCTGATCAGTGAAACACCTGTTGGGCCTCCCACATACAGGTAAAAGTTAATAGTTGATAGTTGGCCGAACACAGGAAAGCCATGTATCGGTCCTTGGCAGAATAGAGAGTAGGGCTGTAACCATACACCAAACTTTGGTTTGATTCTCTTCACGATGTTTGACCCACGATTACCCTCGATACAAACCTAGATTCTTTTTTTTTCTTTTTTTTGTCATACAGCAGCTCAGCGGTGCATTGATTTTGGCAGCAGGGTGGCCAAAAAAGAAAGTCATTACCATATCCAGATGGCAGCTATGCCATCATATAGTTACATTACACCACCAGAGTCAAGACCCAAGGTGAATGAAAGCTTGTAGAATTACAATCCGTAGAAAGAGCAAGTTGCTTGATCTAGAACACCTGATCTGTTTTTTAGACCTCTCACTATATACCCATGTTTGCCATCATACGAAAGTTGTTAATTTTGACCTCCAAAATTGTTAATGTCTGTCGTATGGCAAATAGAGTAAAACATGTCCAATCTATCTATTCAAATTCTGTGGCAGAGAAGAAGCATTCACACTTTGGCCTTAATGTCCTTCAGCCTCAGAAAAAAGCTTGCTGAACACCTACAGTGCACCTGGAACACACAATATGTGCAAGCTTGTTAACGGTTTCAGATGCTCTGACCCTCTTCCATCCAATTTAATATTTAATGTCCCATGTTCTTGCTGTCGTTTATGCTTTTGCCGTTTGATGTTTTTTTATTTTATTTGAACAAAGGTCTGACCTTATATCCAGCATCTCAAATTGTGTTCTTCTGATAACCTCAAACAATAATACAAAGCACAATGTGTATGTGTTGGTTTTCGTGTTTCTGTAAAAACAATAATGACATCACAGGGTAAAGAAATGACCTTTCAATATGGTACTTTTTTGCACAGTGCATCAAAAAACAGCTAAGAGGACCAACAATAGAGGACTGGGTGTTTAGTAAACGAAGACTGACTGTTAGACCTGCTGGACAAGTGCTGATACTATCACATAGCACAAGCCAGCTGTGCATTTTACAGTGGGTACGGAAAGTATTCAGACCCCTTTAAATTTTTCACTCTTTGTTTCATTGCAGCCTTTTTCCAAAA
>NC_048407.1:25115314-25120705 GCF_013103735.1 Etheostoma cragini
AAGTCACTGAAGGACGTAAAACAAATGCTTATGCCTATGCCCCGTTGATGCGAGCTCTAAGCGAAGCAAATGTAGAACGAAGTTAAGGAACCACTATAACGATTTTGGAAACATTATTTTAAGTTACAAAAGAATCTTTGCTGTTGGATCAATCAATATAGAAATCAATCAATATCAATAAATAAGGTCTCTGTCGTATTACTGTGTTGCAAAGTGGGATGCAATCAACGATAAAACAATGTCATGTGGTAGAAAAAAATAAGAATCAAGGTATCGTGGGTCAAAAATTGTGATACAAACTGAATTGTGGGTTTGGTGTTGTTACAGCCCTAATGCTTAAACACATACACAAACACACACTGTTTAATTTGTCATTTTGTGATTGTGTATACTGCTGTGCTAAAAAAACAACAATGGCCCGTTGTATCTGCTGCCAGACAAAACACCTGGATGACACACATACAGCTTGTGCTGCTCGACAGTAGCATCTTGGATCTGGAATAATGAATTCTGTTACACCGTCAAGATGTGACAAAGGTTTAAATTGTGGCTTTTACTACAATCTACAGAAAGTACTTCATCAAGTACAGATATTAGAGAGTAGAATAAAAAACTGTATAAAATAAGCAACAGTATCAGGAAATCTTAGCAAAGATACATAACTAAACTGTAGATTAAGCATATTTTAGGAATTTGTTTTGGTAACATTTAAAGATTTGAAGACATTCATTTGGACCAGATTACCTCACATTTTGGGAGTTTGGAAATGTTGCACTATATCATTGCGTTTAGTGGAAGATTATAAGCAACATAAAATATATAGAACATTTATAAAAGGTTACGGCTTGGTTAATGGTTGTTGCCAGAATGTACAAGATGTTTTGGGGATAAATTGATCTAATTCACTCAGATGGAGAGACGCAGTTTCTCTTTGGAAAAGGTTGTTGAGTTTTTTTTAGTTTTTTTTTTTTGGAGTTCAGCTGTTCAAATATGATTGTGGCCTAGACAGATTAAAAAAAAAAACACAGTGACTATGGTGTAAAAAAAACACACTTTACACACACACACACACTAATTTACTCACTGTCTGACACATACTCGTATCCAACCATCTGTTCCCTGACCCACACAGAAGACTCAGAAACAAAAACCCCTGGTGAAAATGATTCAACCATTCTTAACCTGGGTGGCCGGTTAGCTCAGTTGGTAGAGTGGCCGTCCACGTGTGGAGGTTTGCTCCTCGGTGCAGCGGCCCTGGGTTTGGATCTGAGCTGTGGCCCTTTTCTGCATGTCATTCTCCATCTTTCTCTTCTTTCATAGCTGCCCTGTCAAAAATATAGGCTGAAAATGCCCCAAAAAATATCTTATAAATGAATAAATTAAAGTTTTAACCTGCCCTTTTTCAAGTGTTATGTTAAAGAACAGGATTAATGCATGTGGGCATTCTAGTAATTAACTATCTAATGGGGCATAGTACACTGCATGTTATACCCCCATCTTACACCTACTTAATATGCCGTCCCATGACAGGGGAATACCACCTTTTCAGCCTTTGGATGTTTTTAGACAGCCTTAAGATGGTCATCAGCCATAAAGTAGAAAAAAAAGTTGTCTTGCTTGACCCTCGTCTGTGGTATCACAGTGATTTACACACTGTATGTACAGAACATTTTGTAATATGGAAAATGTGACGTCTCAAGCAGATTTTCGGAGGGAAATCCCTACTGTTCAAGCTGTTGATATGTTCTTTCTTCATTATTGATAAGATTCCGTGCTCTCAGTCTTAAGCTCCAGGTCATTTTTTTGCATTTATTACAACCACAAAACTTTCCACTTTATGCATTAAAATAGAATCTTTTTTATCAAACAACACAGTATGTGATAATGGTTTCATACCAAATCTCTTCTTCCTCTTTGTGTGTGTGTGTGTATGTATGTGTGTTTGTGTTTATATGTGCATGTGTGGTATTCTCTCTTTAGGACCTCCTCACTGCCTCCTCTAGATTGGCCACTGCCAAGCCAGTTTGGCCAGTATGACCTGAAGATAGAGGTTCAACCCAAAGCCCACCACCGAGCGCACTATGAGACTGAGGGCAGCCGAGGAGCCGTCAAAGCAGCATCCGGTGGCCACCCAATTGTCAAGGTAACATATTTAGGGCATTTTCCCTATTGTTTGAGGCACCTACTGCTGCTCTGCCCAAAAAATCCAAAACCATTTTGTAATTTAACCCTGAAACTGTGAAGACCATATCCCAAATGCTGACAAGCCTCGTGGTAAAAAACATTAATCCTGAACCAAAATGACCAAATTCTCTTTTACAGAACATTAACTCTGGTTTTCTGCTCCATTTAACAAAACACAAGCATGTCTCTACCATACTAAGGATTGCATTTCTCTCTGAGGTCAGGAGGACTGATTTACTGTCTGTGTTAACATGATGCTGCTGGCCATGCATTAGTTAAGTGAGACCCTGTGCACTGAGCCCTTGCCATCCACCTCCCACTGCGTTAACCACACAGCTCTCTTACAGCCTAAACTCAGCCGATTGTATTTGCTGAATTTAACGATGGCTTCTTGAGAGATTGAGACTGTTATCCAGTTTGCAGGGATTGCCGTCTTCACATTGTACACAGGGAGGCATCCTTCATACTTACAATACAGATAGCAGTATTTGAATGATAAAATGATCTTCTGCCTCATCAGAAGATGCATGTTTTCAGCAGCTACCTGTAATCTACCGATAGCTGTTACGATGCCTACACCGTTGGACTGTTGATAAGTAATTGTTCAGCCTAGCTCAAACATTAGCTGACTATTGTGAATGAGCATTTTCATTAATGCTGATATTGAACTTAATGAACGAGCATTACCTTTAGGGATTTGTTTTACATATTTGCATGTGTGGATTGTCACATGGATCCTCTCCCGTGGCAAGACTGTCAGTCAACCTGTTAAGGCAGGAGGACAAACACACAGCTGATAGAGCTTTCACTATAGTGCAGTCAGTGGTCCTGTCATTTGATAGCACCTGCGAGAGAATGGGTGATCCTGCATACAGCTATGGCTGCTTTTCTCTCCAAGCCAGTGAGAGATAGAAAGATATAAAGACAGACAGAAAGAGAGAGAGAGAGAGAGAGCGGATTTCAGTCACATTAATATTTTAACACAGTGACAAGCTGTGTATTGTTAGGATAGGATCGGCCTTAGAGCCGGACCATGACCATTGTTGTAGCACCTAACAATGGCTGACTTCAGTTTGGTCAGCTGTCTTATTAGCCCAGTAGGATTAGGGTTCAACATCCTCCGTTTATCTTGCATACTTACATCTACTTTAACAACTTTGCCAAGACGACAACCTCATTTTTTCTTTTATTTTGTAGATTTGAATAATCATTTTGTCTAAATTACTAAATGTTGTGCGTCTGGGTAGCTCACTTGCTAGAGTGCGCAACCATATACGGTGGTTTTCTCCTCGACGCGGCGGTCACGGGTTTGACTCCAACCTGTGTTCCTTTGCTGCATGTCGCCCCCTCACCCCCACACACCTCTTTCATGTCTTGAGCTGTGTAAGTAAAATGCCAAAAAATAATCTAAAAAAATAAATAACTAAATGTAGATGGAAGTGTGTCATCTTGTTGCTACTGTTATGCTTTGTTTGTTCATGGCTATAAATACAGTATAGTATTGGTCTCCTTGTGCACCATCACCCCACATGAAAAAATCTGTCAAAATAACGGTTCTTGAAAATGTTAATATCTAAACACAATATAATCTATCAAGTCAAGTCAAGTCAAGTCAAGTTTATTTCATCCATAAAAATGGAAATTACAATGCTCACACTCACCATCTTACCCATAAAAGAATTTAAATACAGTACCACAAATACACTACAATATTATACATAAATACAATGACAAAAATAAAATAAAAAATTTAAAAATAAATAAAAACTCATGCAAATGTACGTTTAAAGTGCTTGTTGTGCTGCCTAATAGCCTGAGGGATAAAAGAAAGAGCATACCGCTTTGTTTGAGTCACAGGAACAAAGCGGTATCTTTAGTTATACATGTAAAAACGTATTGGACAGCCATTATTATTAACTATTGTTTTGTTTTTATTGGTTCCTGGCAACATGTGTTGTCATTGTTTGGGACTACACATGGGAAGTTGGTTTGTCCTTAGGCCAACTCAGTCACCCCTCATTATGCACAATATACACAAGATATTACAAAAGCTGTGGACACAAAATGTCCTGAAACAACAAGGAAGCCCAAATTACTGCCATTTGTTGCTTTAGAAACAGCCTATATCCTTATGCATTCAGTCATGCAGGCTCCCTCCAGGCCAATCATTAACCATTTCAACCTCAGATAGACCAAGATTCTATCCTGCCATATGTGACGATGCATAATTTAGCTGTCAAATGTTTTCAACCTTAGCGTTTGCCATGCTTGCCCCCATTCCTTATCCCCAGAGGGAATTGTTTGGCTTTGGCAGTGCATTCGGTTAACTGTGGTGTGAAGACAGCAGACTTGGTTTGTTTGCTTCCAACATTTCATTGTTTCTTTTGTTTTATGTTATTATGGTTATGAGTTTTGATGGGCTAAATCTAAAGCAATTCCAAAAACAGCTAATCACAGTTTAGATCAAGAAGGCAAAAACAGATGATAAGACACAAGAGAAGTTAAGTTTACTATGGTGTTTTAGATGGATTTATTAGATTAATTGCATTACAATATATTTCCTATAAAAGGATTTTGCCCGATGCCTAGACTTGTACAGATAGTTGTATTGTTATAAAAAGTGAAAGAAGTCCATGCTTCTTCTCTAAAAATTCTTTAGCAGCGTGCTGCCACTACCAGTGCTGAAAATTAAATATATTTCTGCTGGAACGCACTTTCATGATCACATGGGCAAACAGCAATGTTTTGTCACACGGACAGAGGGATCAGACAAAGTGAGAGAAGCACACAAACAACATTTGCTTGCCGCGAGCAGCGGTTTGCAGAGCCCTGTGAGGGCAAATGTGTGGCTGAAAACGTTTTATGAGGGAGGAAGTGGGTACGTTAGTTTGATTGATTGTTTAAAAAATTTGATTATAGAGTACATGTGATAAACGTAAGAAATCTTTACATCATTCTGTGTAGCTAATAAACATACTGCTCCTCTCTTTTCAGTGTGGTGGAAATACCACAGATTCTCTCTTTATTGAACTCAAAGTAACAGAAAACTTTATGCTCCAGAATATTTTTTGTATAAACTCACACAACCCACGTTTGTGTCTTTTTATAGTGTAGCCACTGAAAAAAAAGTCAACATACAGTGGGTACGGAAAGTATTCAGACCCCTTTAAATTTTTCACTCTTTGTTTCATTGCAGCCATTTTCCAA
>NC_048407.1:25120805-25122869 GCF_013103735.1 Etheostoma cragini
GTGGTCTATCTGTAAAGTGTCTTGAGATAACTCTTGTTATGAATTGATACTATAAATAAAATTGAATTGAATTGAAAGTTTGTAATGAGACATAAGAATAATGGTAATGGTAACAGTAATGGACAATTCCGCTCTCAACCTGTAGAGGGACCGAAGAGCAAAAGTGCTTTGGTGTTGCTTTAAGGTTAGCCTACTATAAAGGTGCTGGTTCACAAGTAGCTAATGCTAAATGTCTATAACGTTAGCTAATTCTTGGTGGGTAACATAAGATTACAATGTTGTTCAACATGCTCAGTTGTTTTTAGTATGATTGTTTTGACCAGAGTTGAGAACTCTGGGCTAACCCACAAATGCATCAGTAACGTTAAATGTACAGACGTCTGATCTATTTTAATTTAGCCAGCTAGCTAGCATACCAGTCTCTCCCGGCACTGTAAGGCTTCAGTCGGGATGAGAGCTGACAACAGACCCGGCCCGGGGACACTTCCACAGTCAGCCCCCAGCCAGCTAACAGATAGCCAGCAATCTAAACCCGGTCAGCACTAAACTCTGTGCTAAGAACGCTTACGGTAGTTTACTGAACCATTGAGAAACCGACTCAGGCACACGAGTCAGAACAACGTAATGTTAAAACTCCGTTAGCGTTACCGGTGTTTGTGCCGTCTTTACAGTTAGCTAAATTTAACCAACAACAAGGGCATAAGTCACCAAAACGACTAATAGTAATGTAAAGATGTGGAAGGATAACTCTGGGAGTTGTCTCGCAATTCTGCCTTTTCACTCCGCGACACAGGTTTGTGGATGTGAGTGTCGTGATTTCGGTTTCATAACGCATAACGTTACAGCCCTAGTATGCATGTATATGTGTGTCTCTACATCTATGACTGTGTATGTTAGGTCTGAGTCAGTGAATTGACTGCAGCTGCACAAGCTGTCTCATGGTCTAAGAGGCTATACACTCTTTACCACAACGATGGCTACTGGCACTCTGAATTCTAAACTGCATGATAGATCTTTGACAGTTCAAATAATTCTTAAGGGAAAGTTTGTAAAGTTTTAGCCAGCATGGCTGACTCCCTTAATGATTTCCTTTCCAAACGCCCATCAAGTGCTGGCTAAGTACAGACCGATCTGATCAGCCCGAATTAAAGACATGTGAGTTATGCTTTCAGTGGAGACATTTGACTTCATAAACTGCCCTACAAGCCTGCACCGAAATCAAGCAGAGACTACACTTTGAAATGAAAAGGCATTTGTCTGATATTTTCTAAAGGTTTTGAGCAGCTAAATGCAGCCATGTTGTTCGGAATCTTACTGAGCAACATTTTACAGATTCTTCTACGACATATGACATGGAAATGTCATGTAAAACAGTTTTAGGTTATAACTTCTTTCATAGACAAGACCAACTTGCAGGGTTGAGCAAATTACATTAAATTATAGGCAAATACTGTATACCACAAATAGTTGTCACATATTACCCTGCTTCAAAACAAAGTTTTAACTGCATGGCTATCTGTTCTGAGTAACTGTGATAATTATTGTATAGTCTGTTGTAGTGTCTGAATAGTTTGATTTTTAAACAAGATTTTCACCTGACAGAAACTTCCTAACCCTTATGTTTTCCTCCTGGCGACCATTACATAACCACCCAGGAAGTGTGGGTTTGCTTGGCTGCTACGGTAACAGGAGTAGAGGAGGACAGAGGAAATATGAGCTTTGTGACGAAGCAAAGAAGAAGCAGTGGCCTATGTCCTGACACAGCATAACCTTTCTCAAATGTCTAAGCCATGGTGTCAGGACTCCCAGTCCAATCATAGTCCCACAACCCGCCTAGTCTTCTCTAAAGTCGTCCCACTAGCATCCTTTCCTTCCAATGAAGTAAGTAATCTTGCATCTACACAGCATGACTGTGAGGCCAAGTCACATTTGAGGTCATGAAATGAAACCTTGTAAACATATTTTATTTCCAATATAGACATACCCATAAATACAGTGGGTACGGAAAGTATTCAGACCCCTTTAAATTTTTCACTCTTTGTTTCATTGCAGCCATTTTCCAAA
>NC_048407.1:25122969-25191957 GCF_013103735.1 Etheostoma cragini
TGATTTTTGGAAAAAGGCTGCAATGAAACAAAGAGTGAAAAATTTAGAGGGGTCTGAATACTTTCCGTACCCACTGTATATATCAAACAATGCAGGGTTTATATTGTTTTCTTGGAGCGTTATATCATCAAACTTATTTACTGGAAACCAGTGCATCTCTGCTGGTTGCCTTGTGGTTTACCAATAAGCAACCTAACCAGTAATACCATTAATACCCCTGCTGCGGTCAACAAATAAAACTGCATTTCTGGTCCTAAAGATATCCCATACAGATACATGTTTTCAGTAGTTCTTAGAACTAATAGTTCATTAACTTATTCCAGTCATGTCGTGTTTACTTACTCAACTATTTATTGCTAACAATTATAGCCTGGGTTCTGCTTACTGACTGGAGCAGCACATACTGTATTTTCCATACAGAAATACTGACCTTTTGTTTAAATAAAGCTTTTGGCAGCCAACTCATAAGAGTGCTGTTAATATCGCATTGTAAACAGCTCAGGGAGTAAGGCACCCCACCAATTTTGAATCCCACCCACTCTAACCCAAGCCCACCCATTCCACCCAGGCCATTTGTACAAAACACCACAGACACACGCACACACAGGCAACTCAACAAACTTCTTTCTCAAGGCAGACACAAGCTTACACCACCTGACTATACATGAGTCAGTCTATAAATTGGGCAATGGTACTGTTACTTTAGTAGGAACGAGTATAAGGAAATACTGTAGGTCAAACTAGCATAGTAAAAAAGAACAATAGCTGCTGTGTTCTTTGCTGCTTCAGTCGTGGCCTTAGGAAATTTCACTTACAAGGGCAAGGATGCAAATATCAACTGGTGACTGGTCATAGAGCTGACCCTTTTACCCTGTTATTGTCTGGAGAGTGTGTCTGTGTGAGTAAGCATTTGTGCTATGTCTATACAAGTTTGTATGTGTATGCATGCGTGTGTGTGTGTGTGTGTGTGTGTGTGTGTGTGTGTGTGTGTGTGTGTGTGGTGGTCCCCTTGCCATATGTGCCCTGTGCTGATTTCCAGTGCTAGGGGCCAGTGCACACAAACAAGGCCATGTCTTCATCTGCTGCACACATTGGAGAACAGAGAGCAGACTCTTCTCTTAAAAAACTCCATCGTGAGTTTCTGATGGCACCCATCACTCTTTAATGTGGGGATTGTGCCTGTGTGTTTTTGTGTTCCCCCTCCACACACTAATGAACTTCTATGACTCTGCAATGTAACCTAGTCAGATTTATACTGCTGATACGAAGCTCAAAGTTCCCCAAGTACTGAACATTGATCTGCAGTGTTATATCAACAGGCATGCTTTTTGATAAAAGTTTACTGCATTTCAATGTTGACACTTCTCTCCTAGATCAAAAAGGGCTTCCAATGTTTATGACACTTCACAGCGTTCTATAAAAACATTCACCACTGAGGTCCATTGTTTAGCCTTGACCTACAAATTGATTTTAAGACTGACAACATATTGTTCTCTTGTCAAGCAGTGATTCTATTAATAATTCACAAAAACGATGACAAAGAGGCAGTTATTGCCCCACTACCTTCTGTTTTTGTATAAAAGTTAAAAACATTTTTAAATTTAAGGATTTAATCCATCAAGAATCTATTCTTTCTCAAATACAATAAGGAAGTAGAAAATAAATTGATTGCAAAAGATAGTTAATACAACCAATTAAGAAAGTCCTGGATGGATTGATAACTGCAACTGTGAGGTGAAGCTGAATTTAGAAAAGATGGTTATTAGTTAAATCCTTTACTTTTTTCTGCTTATTCTCTTCAATTTACCTGAATATAGGTGTGTGACCAGGTTTAGGTTTATTCCATGAGAAGTGAGAGGGCACTGAGAGGAACTGTTCCCCGGGACCATCTTTCTTCAGGCTGTGCAGGCCCTCGTCTGAAGGAGAGTCTAGATTAGGAGACATATTTCCTTGGTCATCTAGCCCCAGCTCCCCTTTGCCAGTATGCATAGACGTTCTGTCTTGTGAGGTCTTCCTTGTCTTGGATGGGATGTCTGCCTCAGATGGGCAGCACTGGAAGGGTGACATGCCTACAGAAGGACTGCCAACCCAGGTGTCCTCTGTCACGCTGCCCCTAGGTGAAGGCCCTGGCGTGGGTGTGGGTGAGTGATGAGGAGACAATGAGCCGGGGTAGCAGATGTCGGCGCTGGAGTGGCGCCTCTTGCCACAGGGTGAGGTGGGACGTGAGGAAGGCCTGGAAGGTGGCCTCGGGCTAAGCCAATTTTCATCAGTTACACTAGTGCGTGGCGAGTGACAGGGGGACTGTCGGGGTGACAGGCTGATGGAGTGGGAGTGGTGCACAAAGGCGGGGTGATGATGCTGCCAATGGGGCTGCTCCTCCAAAAGCCCACCACTGGTTTGAGGGGATACACAGCCCGGGGAAGTAAGCGGGGAGCCCAGGGTGAACCGGGCAGCCGCTTCATTTAGCTCGGAGTCAACATCGTCATAGACGTGTGAGAATGATTCACAGGAGGAGGCATCAGAGAACCAGCTCCTAGAGGAGAGGCTGCTGCATGGACTAGGACTAAGCGAAGAGTCCCGGTATGAGTGGTCCAACGGCAAATACAGGTGGTCTCTGGACAGGGGCCTATCACCGTGGTAGTCCCCATCAGGGACATTGGCCCTCAGATCCTCCTCACTGGCATCCATCTCCTGCTGGCAGCTGGGGGAGATGGAAGTGATCTGGATACTGGGGCACTCAAAGGCCTTTGGTGCCTCCACAGGAGCAGAGGGCAGTAGAGGGGAGGTGCCGTACTTGGAGTCATGTGCCCCATAGCCGGGAGGCACAGATCCTGGTTTGTGGGAGTGAAGGCGTGGGGAAGTGCTGATGATCTGGGAGTGGGACTGCATGCCATGACGAGGCAGGCCAATAGACTGGTGGTTGGTGACCATAGACTGGGGCTGGCCCACATTTAGGATGTAGAACGACGTGTTGTCATCAGGCTCCAGATCTATGAGAAGAAAAGAAAGGGAAGATTAAGATACAGCAATCTGGAGAATATTATTACTGTTGCTTTTTTCCTTAATATTTCTTAGTTCCACTTTATTGTACAAAGGTATTGTATATTACTGTTTGGGTCACTGTATATTTGTGCTTTGGGATTCCTGAAACAGAACAGAGAAGTGGTCTGGGGTCTCCTAAAGGCCTATTCAATTTGCTCAACCTGCTGATACTGCATTCCTCCTAGTCGTAATGTATTCATCCTGACCAGGACTAGGCTTGCGTCTTCCAAAATTACATATAATGATTTGGTCGCAAACCCATATGCAGTTGCACCCTGAGTTTGCGCTTGCAATTGAGCCCAGTTTCAGGAAATTAGAGGCCAGAGTGTTGCTGGGTAGCAAGCGGTCACACAGGCATTGTTCCAAGAGGGATAACCGATGAACAGCACTACTCAGGAAACAAATTCACACAACGGTTCGTGCTGTCGGCTGTCATCACAGCTAGCACCGGCAGGCTATTTATACCAAAGGTCATCCGGCACAGGCTGTGAATACACACACACACACACCCACACACACACACCGACAAACAAATATACAAGAGCCCACTGGCCACATTGGCACTACTCTGTTAGAGGTTATTGATAAACTTCCTGGATATGCTCTGCTGCTCCCATTGGGAGTAACCCCTCCAACCAGTGTTTCACATTTGAAAACTTCATTTCACATGCAGAGACATTTTCACATTAGTAAATTGGAATATAAACCTTTTATATTATCACATGAAAAGTGAGATTTGTCCAAAAACATCTTGTGCATTTTTGCATATTGCAAATATGCATGCATATTTTGACTTGTGACATTTAACTTGCATGTATCGTGGGGATGGCACGGTGAGGAAATGTTCCCACCTATTAATAAACTTTTGACAACACTGTTTTGATTACACTGCAGAGCACCAAAGATGTGCCTCTCTGACTCTCTGGTCGAGCTTCTGCTGCACAACCCATTTTGGCTAACGTTACTTGTGTAGTGGAGTGTAAACTAGCATCACGTGCAGTTATGCTTCTGTTGCCTCTATAGTCTGTTTCTGAGTACCAGAGAGGTATTTAAGGTATTTAAATGAGGCATTGTAATAATTCAGTCCAGTTGATATATTCGCACCGGCTTTCAGCACTCTACCCTACCGGGCAGTGTGTGACACCAGCAAGCTCAAAGTATTGTACATTAAGTAGAGCAGAGGTCATAACGTTAACATAATAATCGTATTGCTTACTTTTGCATAGCACCAAATACCAAACCAAAACTAATACACACACACACACATACACACACAATAAACACCATACAACCCATTGTCAATAGCTTAAAAAGTAAAACAAAGCAAGCATCATGTATCATGAGCCTTCCTGTCATGTCCTTTCTCTGGCCTTGAGCCATGACGAATACAACTTCTTCTGTACAAGAAAAGGGAAATGATTCATATTTTTTCAGACCAAAACACCAAGGCAAAAATATAAGCCAATGAGCATTCATTAAAACATCTAGCTTAACTAAAACCACAGTCTAGTCTGTACAGGATAAGGTTGTGAAATCGTTAAACTTCCCTTTATTCCTTAGATGTATCTACCTGCCTATAAATAAAACTTTTTTGTTTCTTTTATATCCAAGAACTAAAATCTCTGTTTAACTGTCAAGTGCAGATAAATAGGCCATAACTAGGTATAAGTTAATTTAAGCTCCCATATTTGTTTCCTCTGACTTTAAATGATAACCACATATCAGTAATATGACAGCTTTGTCAAATCAGATAGTAAAAGCGGTCTCAAAAAAGTTAGTAAAAAAGGTTTTAGGTTTCTGCCCTGCTGTCTTCTCTATCCAACAGCAGCAACAGAGGCAGTAGCAGAAAGCTCTTTATTTATAGCTGCTCGGCTTCGCGCTGGCCCTGCCTGTCTGTCACAATACCCGGCAGTGGATCCTCTGACGACAGCATTCGGCTGACTGACAGGGAGCAAGAGAAGGACAACAGAGCTGTTAGGAAAAGAAAGAGGCTTTGAGGAAAAAGAAAATAATTATGAATTGGGAAATAATAACAAGAGAACGTAGATAGAAAGAAGAAAGAAACAGAGGGAGGCATACCACAGCAAGCACCCTCTCCCATCAACTGCCCTGCACTTTACAACATGTCATGCTGACAGAAAACTGAAACATCACTTTTAATTTCATAGTGACATGGGTTTATTACATTGCGTTTTTTGTTGTTTTATCTGGGTTGCAAAATGTTCCCTATCTACTGTAATGATGCTACTGCAAATCCACCTCATGAGTGTCCCTCCTTCTTCCTCTATAAACTAAGAAAAAGGCAGAAAAACTACATTTTCAATAAAAAATAAATCACGATTAAAAGCATTTTCAAACAATTTGCCAAAGAAGGATAGCGATTTACACATAAACATTGCATTAATTCTTCCTTCTAAAAGCCCTTATCCTAGAGACTAATTCATTTAGAGAGACATGTTGAATACATGTTGGATTACAGAGATATAAATATCCCTGCATTATGAGATCTTTTCTCTTAAGAGTCTTTAGAAAGTTGAAAATGTGCTAAATTAAATGCAAAATGCCACATGTTAGACATGAATTGTCAATTGCTAGAAAGAGTGTTTCTGAATTAGCCGTTTGCTTTCTGGATTGCTGCTTAGCTAAAAACATAACGAACTTGGTTTAGCTCTAATGAATCACAACAAAAAACAAGTAATTAAACAGATAACTGAGGGAAGAGTAGTGCCAGGTGCTGACTTTGTAATGAGCTGCTGCCTTAGTAAATTAGGTACTTATTACACACAGAGTAATTTGCCCTATGCTTTTTATATTGGTAAATCTGGCACTGTGTCTTTTTCTGTGGCTTGATTAGTGCATTGCCTTGTTTTGTTGGTGACATTTACCTGTGATGGCATACCAAATGAATATTGCTTTTGCATGAATTTCAACTTCACACAGGGACTCAAGTCTAACAAAGCATTTGATACCAACCAGGGCTTATGAGTCCTTGAACCGATGCAAGTTTTCTTTGGGGCTGCACTAATCAACTGGCTACCAATCAGTCAATAGTCTATTTAAAACTTTTTACTGCGTGAAGAAAAGAAAAATGAAAATGTATGACTATTTACTATGTTTGGATAGTAATCAAAATATACACCTTGAAAACAAATGATGGTGTAGGAGAGACTTGGATTTGTATTGGATATCCGTGTTGGCCTAGTGATAGTACTGACAGCAGTAACTTGTCTTTGGACTGTCTGTTTTTCAGTCTTCTCAAATAACAGATTTGAAATCCCTCTGCTGAGTTGTCATGCAGTGTTAGTGGTATAACATTCATTTAATATAATGAGTTGAAATTGATCATTTTTATTTGCCATGTTGTCTATCATATTCTGTCTCTGTTCTAGAGTGGCTTTATGCTTATTGGTTAGGATGAAAAAAGACTACTACTTTTGCTTTTTCTACAAATCATAATACATGGTAAAGAGGGGTAATTAACAATGTTGAACAGTTAGGGGATCAGACAGGGGATGACCATGTTACCTGGCCGACAGCCCTCTCCTTGCTCTGAGATAAGATTAGTGTGAGGAAAGGAGAGGTAGATAGGAAACCCCCAAGTCTGAGCCAAACACTGGTCACCTTAGGACAAGAGGAGAGGAGAAGAGAGGAGAGGAGAGGAGAGGTGATCAGAGGCCTTGGTTGCAAAGCCCTGCGAGGTTCCTGAAAGCCGGCGCGTCACACACTCCTCAAGTGTCCATAGATCAGACAGCCAACGCGGTTAAATAAAGATCTGTAAGAGGCTTTGTTGTACCTAAGATAATTATAGCTGCGCCTCACTGGGAGATGTTTCAGTGAAACACACCTTTGTGGATGTTTGTGACACATCACAAAGACCATTCTCACGGTAACTACAGGGCTTGACCCACTTGTGATAGTTGCATCCACTTTTGCCCCTTGACAGAAAACTCAACAGGCTGGCGATCGCACTGCCTGGGGATTCTCGTTTGGGGGATAATCTATGAAGACTTTGTTCCTCCTTCCTCCTACTCTCACTGCACGCAAAGTGTGTACGGGTCCTCTGACCTGCAGTGACACACAGGTCCATATTTCTGACAAAGCCCAGTGTACTACTAAGGGAGGGAAGGCTTTGTCCCTCCCAGACGAGATGACAAATTCATTGCTGCGGAAGGTTTGGGCTGGTGCACCCATGACCTAGTGTGTATGGGTATAAAAGTGTGGGTGTTGTATGTTGCATTTATGTACCTGCGGTTGTGCCTCTGTGCCTTCCTGTGTCTTTTTACCCTTAATGTATAGGTCTATGTGACTGTTTGTGTGTATATGTATGATTGCACAACCCAACACATATTACTGTATTAGGTTACCCAGTAGCCCCAACACCATGTGGTGCTGGAGCTAAAGTGTAACCTTAGCCAGGGTTCCCTTTGTGGTGGGCAAGCAGGTTGATTAGAGCAGGCTCTGCTTACATCCCCTGTACAGAAGGCTTTGTGTTCAGCCCAGTCTCCTCTTTCAGCCTTCTTCAAAAGCTGATGACCAATAGACCAGAGCAAAAGTGTGCCAACACGCTTTGTACTATAAGCCTTAGTGGGTAAAAGGTATTTATCTAGATAAAAAAATCAATTAAAACATTTAAAAAGGTAAAGGTGAAGTTTTTTTTTAATTCTGTGGTTTGTAGAATAAGTGCAAACTCTACATAATTAAAGTTATTGTCCGTGAGATTTTTTTAATGTTAATTATCTAGAAAGTACCTACCCATCAAAAAGGGAGTTAAAACTATGGTGATTGAACATATGACCCACTAATTAAAGTTATTGTATTTGCTGCTTTGTCACGTAATACCATTTGAGTGTCTGGGGCAACTTTCCCGCCCTAAATTTCAAAGGAGCGCACAGTTAGTGACACTTTTTACTTCAATCAGCAGGGGTCGGTCTTTCACCGTTTGCCCAGTTGAAGTTTGTCACTGCCGATAATGCTGCGTTCCATTGTACTTGGAAACTGGGAACTTCCGACAAGGAAAGATTCAAAGAGATGATTCGTTAATCGGGCGCCGACAGCTGACCCACACTGGCAGACCAACACCTAGGGATAGAACTGCCACTTGTCATTCTGGACCTGCTCACTAATGGCTAACATGCTAATTCAGGGAACAGGGCAAATGCAGAAGCGATGGCTTCACAATGGGCCTCCCCAATAGCCTTGGTGAGAAATCCCTTTAGCTGCGTTAGCACTGTTGACCATGTTAGCACGATTAACCACGTAAGCTAGCCGCTGCCTCCCCGAAGGAGTAGTGGCGTCAAAGGCCGACTGAGGCGTCACCTATCATCAGCCCTCGTAGCCTTTATCTTGGCCAAACATTTGCAACGGAACAGACCGCAGAGACTACAGCCGATGGCCAAGTACAACATAAATTCTGTGCCTACGTGAAAGGAAATAATTTTCCCATACCAGCAGGTAATCGTTCGTCATTCAACAAGAGAAACTGGGGCCTCTCCAGGAACCATTACCTTATCATGGTGGAGAGGTTTGGGTGTCCCTATGAACCTGAGGGCTGTGTTGTCTGGAGCTGTGTGCTCCTGGTAGGGTCTCCCATGGCAAAGTGCTCTAAGGTGAGGGGCCAGACAAAGAATGGTTCAAAAACCCTATGTGTGTGCTCCTGGTAGGGTCTCCCATGGCAAAGTGCTCTAAGGTGAGGGGCCAGACAAAGAATGGTTCAAAAACCCTATGAGTGAGCGAGGCAGAGAGGGAGTTACCCTGCCCGGAGGAAGCCCGGGGCCCCCATTTGGAGCCAGAAGTGACGTGGCACCCTTCTCTCCATCCCGTGGGCCCACCACCTGTGGGAGAAACAGCTGGCGTCGGGTGTGGGTCACACTGCACAAACTAGGTTATTTTGGTTGATACCTTATATATCCAGCACTATTCCTTGATTAATCCATGAAATGATAATTACAATTTCATTTAACAATAACCCTTTTTCAATCACAAGAGGTCTTAAAAACCTTTTTAGGATGAAACATTTTATTTTTTATTATTTTTAAATTTTGGGTGATATAGATGTTTGCAGTGATTCCCAATAGAGTTTACCAAAGCAAATTAAATTCCTTCCCCATGGATTTTCCAGGAACTTTGTGGCTGGCTTGTTGCCTACATTTCTAAACACAGTGTCTGATGCATATGCACACATGTATTGTAAGGGTTGGCTCTAAACCTTGCTGACTGTGTCTGTGCCAAATCTACAGAGGATCCCTGTGAATGTGGTCTCTGTGTACATATAAAATTCAGTGACAGTGAGCAATATAGAAATACAAATGTGGGAGGGAAATGCTCTATGCTCGAATTGTTTAGAGATGAGGTTGAGGTGCATGGCACATACTGTATAAAGCAGACTCTGGAGGTATGGGTCTCAGTTTAATTTGACATCTGTAGAGCCGTGTAACAGCCTTATCCTGTAATGTAATGTTAGGGTAATATCAAAAAGCCTTCCTGTGCCGTCACAGCAGACTCACCAGCAAGCAGAGGCTTAACAATGGCAGCCTAAGCCAATGTTAACATATGCCGGCAGCTAAATTAAGCTCCTAATTAACAATCTCATGCCGAGATAACATTATGGGATAAACATTGAGTGCCAAGTAACCACCTCAACTAAATACCCACCAATGCATGAAGATCATTTTCAAACACCTCCCTAATTGCATTTAGAGTACATTGATTTGGTATTCTAAAAAAGATACCAGGAAAGAGTAATTCTTGTATTTTAATCATGATAATAAGCTTTATTTAAATGGCATTTGTAAAAGTGTTTTTATTTGAAAACTTGACTGGCAAAAATTCTCAGACATCCAACACATAATACCAGACAATCACGACATGTCTTTCCCATAAGGTTTAATCGAGGTATTTAACAGATGCGACCAAACCTAGTCTCTATCGATGACCAAAACCAAACTTTCTAGGCTTTTTCATACATGTATTGCATGACAAAGCCCAGGACACATATTATTACTTAGATTTAAAATAATGTAGTCATTTCCTCCAGCTCACTTCTAGACACACACACAAATGAAGGAAAAAACTGAAGAACTTGTCCTCTCAGTGACAGCATAATGTAGCACACATTCCACAATTTTTTTTTAAATGCCAGCCTTAGTTAAAAAGATAAGGTAGGTAAGGGGTATAGGAGACATCTGGTAACCAGGTTTTTGAGTAACAAGGTTTAGCCTCCCTCCACCCCCTTTAACTTGGCTTCTCCCAGTGACCGGGTTTCTTGTGTGCATGTAAGCAAACAATGTGTCAGACAGTTTATGTATGTATTGGTTTTCAGTGGAGCAGGAGAGCTGCAGTTCATCACATGATTGGCCTCTAAGGCGAACACAAGCCGCTTGATGGCCTGCAATAACCCAGGGCAGATAACATCAGAGAAGCTACTGCCAGCAGGGGTGACATTTAAACAATCTGTCAGGGCTGACTGTGCATGTGCCTAAAAAAGAAAGCCAGGGGGTTAAGAAAGAGAAACAGACAGAGAGAGAGAGAGAGAGAGAGCAAGGAAGAGAACAAGGGAGAGGTACAGACAGGGAAACAGAGCTTTTGTGTGCGTGAGAGGTAAAGCGAGAGAAACAGAGTGTCTGAGAGAGATATACCATGCGGAGAGAGACAAGAGAGAGAAGAGTTGACATTTACACACTGTGGGTCTTAGTAGTGAGACTACTGTATATACACACCACTGATAAATGCACAAGTGTGTCAACCAATACCCCCAGACCAAGTTCATGACAAACTGTATAGATTATTATACAATATACTGTATACACTATGTTCCTGAAATATCCAAGCATCAACAAAGTAATACCAGTCATAGAAATAAGCATATAGGACAGATTGTTTTGAATGCACCTATGTACACCTTTCTTATCTCCACATGTAAACAATAGCCACCCCAACCTCCTGGCCTTGACCCACCTTCACACAGATTAGTCAAACAACTGTACCAGCAGAACCACTTCCCATCACCTGTGTTGCTTGTGCAGCAAGGGAATGGATGATGACAATAGGGTAAGGTGGTAAAAAGAAATGCAGTGTCCCCAAGTAAAGGGTCCATCTGTTCTGCTTGGGGGAGAGTCCCATTGCAGTCTTGTGACTCATTATGGTGTTTGTAAAAAGGCCGACACAAAACAAGGGGAAAAAACTAACAGGAAACAATCAAGGAAAAAACAGGAAAACAGCATTTCCCCCTCCAAAATCACAAATGAAATATGTCCAGAGAAGAAACTACTCTCAAAGCAGGAAAACCCCTCCTTTCCATCTATTTTACAACTCTACAAGTTTATACATTTAAAAAGTTTAAAAAGGCCTGATTCATGTTTCTCTCTTGAGCACAATGTGCATAAAGTGATCAGCGGTTCATATTGTTAAAACATCTATACACAATTGGTGTGCCCTTTTCAGCTGTCAAAATCCACATGGTCCACATTCCAATTGGGACCCATGTAGTAAGGTCCACTCAAACACATGGGCCCCCACTGAAATGTGTGCCATTGCCCCCTTAAAAAATCTAACTGGTAAATCCCAAGTTTAAATGACAACTGAAGTCACTAATTTTAATTATCTCATGCATCCCATCTAAAACCTCATTTTCAATAAAGGACACCACAACAATCACTGTTCCTTGATAACTCAATTTAGAAAGTGTGACTATGTGTCTCACCTGATCATTGGACACATAACGGGAGTGGGACAAGAAAAACTGCATGGGGTGGAGGTGCCAATTCCAAGCCTGACTTAAATAAGGCATTGAGGGTAGCCTGAAATAAAATGGGAGGATTCAAACCAACCTAATCCCTGCATAGCAAGCCACACCTTATAGTAAAAGGGGACCAGAGAAAAAAAAAAAAATGTAAACGCATATGCAGGAGTTCAACAGCTTTCTTTCTGCCGTAACGCAGCCTCTGACATGTTGATACAGCGCAGCCAGCGGTAGCTTCAGTTACACTAAATTTAAACTAGACAGATGCCACACATAGTTACTCATGCCTCGCCCCGGGAAACAAACGTCTCATTCATCACACTAGGTGCTGGGACCCCTTCGGTTCAGTAGGGTTAGGGGGCATCCACATGGTAATCCAGACCCACATGGGGACCTCATGCATGACTGTCTGATCTTTGACCTCTCTGTCTTTCACATTTTCATAGAAGTATTTGAACCTGCAGGTCCATAGGCTTTCTTAAAGCCTTTTCAAACATTTACAAAGTCTATAGACATTAGCTTGTCTAACTATCAAACACTCCACTGTCTATCTCTGTTTGTATGTTTTCCTCTCTTCTTTGATTTTATTTTTGATTAGTTTTTTTTATATAATTTGTGGTGGGTTTTGTTATAATTAATATACCTATGCATATTACTAAGTATCAATGTCCATCAACAAGCTACACAATTAAAATGACAAAAAAAGACTCAAGCTAACTGCACATTAGCAAAGTGAGAGTCAAGTGCTGTGAATACAATGTGAAACAATATCAACAAACTTATAAGTTGGACGTATTCTAACTTTAGACTGGAGACCTCTAACCAAATAGCCATACGTTGATGTCAATTAAAAAATGTATGTATTCCGTTGTTATGTGTTGTAAGGTTTATACAATTTATAACACACTTAAGGACAGCTTACTCCAAAGCCTGCTGCCTGTCTGAGTGGTGGCTCCCACCCCTCAACATAAAGGTCTAAACAAACACATGCACGCACATACACACAAACACACCTGGTTAGAGTCTGGGAGTGCCCACACACTCACCTGGTGATGTGGCACACAGCATTCTTCCACTCCTCTCCTCGTTAAGATCACAAAGTGCTGAGCAGTAAAACGTTGAAGGCTGTAGACGTCCTGGGACGAGAGGGGTTCTCCTGCACTAAGTACAAACGAGTCACTAGAACCTGCTGCCTGCCCTCTGCCACTCTCTTTGGGAGCTCAAAATAGTCCACCATGAGAGCGATGTAATTTCAGTCTTTCCCACGACGAGGACTGAGAGGACGAGCTCTTGGTTCAGAGAGACAGAACAATGACAACTACATAGACAAGGGGCAACATTTCTTTCTCCACTAGCTGCTCTCAATTTCATCATTTCCTTTTGATAAAAATGTGCCTTGACATACCTTCATTTCTGAGCATGACAAAGACAACCCTGCCGGTACAAGAAATGTCACAACATGTTAATAAGACAAAATCAAACCTGACTAGTCACTAAGAGGTTGTGGTGACTGCTGGCATCTGGAGATTTCATTAGCCTATTTCAGTCTCTCTGATATCACTGGTGGTCTGTCTCACATCCTGTGATAGCAGTCAGAAAGGAAAGACGCCTCGTTGTCTTGGTGGCGAGTTTACATAAACGCTCTGTGCTGGTATGGTGGCAACCGACAAGGCAAAAATTCTTTCAATTTGTGAGATAAGCAAAAGCTGGGACCAAAAAGTCAATGCATATGGAATATATACCAAAAGAAAAGAGAAAGGTCTAGACAAGGAGAGTGGGTGAACAAAAACATATCATCTTCTTCTTAGCATCAGCTAGAGAGCAGTGTGCCTTCCTCTCCTTTCATTCCACCCTGCCATCTGAACCCCACATGGCATGTCTAGGCAGAAAGCCAGACACTTCCGCAATAGGTGCACTACCCTGCCACCCATAAGGGGCACTTCTGCCCCCATGCTTCATACCACCTCTAACACCCAATGAGACCAATGCTCGTGCATCACCCTAACTCACCACAACCCTATTTCTTACACTCATACAACCACTTTACAACAGACACTCTATCACAAATGGAGTAAGTGGTACTATAAGGGATAGGCCCAAATCAACATTGTAACATTTTGTAAGATAGATTGTGTTATTTTCAAATATGAAACTACAATCAAAAACAATGAAGGGTAAATGTGTTCTTTAATAAGTATGTACAACTAAGCTTACCCCGTTTGATACTATAGATGAAAGCAAATGTGAGGCAACCGTCTGTAACAAGCAACACACACACACACACAGGTGTCTGTCAGTGCCGTTCGTTTCACAATGATAATTTGCTGTGAGCTACGAAGTGCAAAGGTCTGTGACTGAGAGCCGTTATACATAAAGTTACTCAAAACACAACTTACAAACCTCTTAACCCGTGGTTTCCCCTGCCTATGTAATTCTACGGGAATGGGGTGTGTTTTTCTTTTTTTTTGGGCCTAAAATGACGATTTAAAAATGAAAAAAGCGCTGAGCTCAAAGTACTGCAGAAAACAAGTAAAATAAGAGAACAAGCAATGGTGACATGATATCAATGGAAACAGCCATAGACTTCACACAATTACAAAAAAACATGTTGCCGTTATGTATTTCAAAGTTTTGTGCTTTGAGGGGCACAAATGAAATCCCATGAACCTCCATTGTGGTGGCAGAACTTTCACAGGCGGATAGCTCAAAACTAAATGATTTGCATAAATTGATACTTGGGGGGTTTAAGTTATTTGTAGGTAATAGCTGTTATGTATTAATAGCTATTTTGTTATGGGGGTAATAGCTGTTATGGAGGGTATACACCACATGAGAATCAAGCTGATTTTGGGCCCAATTCCCCAGTCTAGAAAATTGTCAGCATAGCCCTGATTTTTTTATCGTTCTAAAGATTATCTTGCCAGATTTTCCTGTGGTGTGAAGTTTGTTAAAAACAGCATTTTTTACATCCCTCGATCTGCTTGGAAATCCATCTTTGCCGCACTGACTTCAAATCCTAAATATTAACCATGTTCAATATTTACAATCTGATATACTGTTGAATGAGGGAAATGCTAAGGACACAGTCTAGTCTTGTTAGTCTTGCCGGACTTCTGTAGGAAAGTGATGCTCATAGGAAGCTCATCAGTCTCCCCCGGAAACGCAGGAAACGGGTAGCGCTTACAGCGCTAACAGCTACAGAGCAAACAGAGCTTTAGTAAGCTCCACACACGGTTAGCTCACACTCACCGGGGCGACCTGGTTTCTGCGGGTCGCCCCGGTGCGGTGCTCATCATTCATTAACTGTCGATATAAGTGACAGTTAATGAAGTTTTCGCAATTGCGGCAGAGCCTTGCGCTCCTCGGGTCGGCTTCTGTTAGAGGTCCCTAGGTCAAGACTGAAACAGTGGGGCGATCGTTCTTTTGCCGCCGCTGCTCCCAGACTGTGGAACAAACTACCCCCTGACATTCGCACCACTACTGACCTCAGCCTTTTTAAAACAAAGGTTAAGACCCACTTTTTTAAATTAGCGTTTAATTCTGACTAGGGCGATACTGTCTCTTAGGTGTCCTCCTTCTGTCTGCTCCTTTCTTTGAATTTCTGGAAGGCTTTTAATGTCCTGCAGCGCTGCACCACTACAGCACTTTTAATTGTATCTGTATGTTTTGTATGTGTTATGTATTGTTTTATGGCTTTGTTGTAAAGCACTTTGGGTACCTTTCGGCCATGTTTGTATACTTTAATGTCGTGTTTGATTGCGCAAGATTTACTGTTTTGAGATGTGAATGGAATCTGTTTGTGTGTGATTTGCTGTCCAAATTGTTGCTCTTCACAGACTATAGGAACAAAACTGCTGAATCTATCATTACAATGTCATTATGTGTGGGGATTTTAACATTTTTAACTGTTACTAAGATTTGAAAAATAATTTAGTGCGGGCCAGGCATTATGCAGTAGCCATACTAGTGTTTTACCCTTTTAGAAGCATTTATATTGAAATATAAAAAAATTAACAAATATACCATAATGTTACATCTGTGGTTTATTTAATACAGTGAGATACATTTTAGATGAAGAAATATTTTGTGAATGCTCGCATTTTTTGAATTGTTAAAAGATATGTACTGAGCTGGAAATTATGGTAAAATACTGGCAAGACTATTTCATCTTACTTATTGGCCAACATATGCAGTAATCGATAAGTTACATTTTAATTTAGGGAACTCTCAGAGGGACTTGTTCTTTTTTTCAGCTGGCACTGTACATTATGTGAGGAAAACCCTCACGGTAAGCCTGCTCAATATCTCTGAATAGTCAGCAATAGCAAATAGCCAGTAACAGTGGAATATTTTAACTGAACGAGGTTTCTTGGGCAACGAGAAAACACTCTTTAATAAAAAAAACCTTTTTTAATCACATTCACATATGCAAGAGAAAATGCTGAAAGACAACAAGACAATTGACAGCTGGGCTGAGAGTAGAAGTGTGCAGGAAGCCAACATTAGAGGAGTCAGTTCCATTAAAGAATGGGATGAACAGGAAATATGTAAAACAAACAAGTAGAGGAGATTTGTTATGAACATGAGCAACCAGCTTCCATAACAGCAGCACCCTTTTAGAAAGTTAAGTACATCACTGTGACATATTGTAATCACTAAAGGAGTTATAGAAATGTGGCACGGATGTTTCATTTTTATTTGAGACCTTCGATCTACTTTTTTCACGACATCACAACCCTGTTCAAGCAACATTCAACAAAAATAAGCTCAGTGGAGTTAAAACACGTCAGATATTCACAGTAGAAGTCCTCCAGGTTGTTACTAAAACAAGCCCCGACTTGATCCATGCCTTCATAGAAGGAGAACAACTCAGGAGTGTGTAACTCCCTGTTACTCTGGCTGTGTGATCCTGTATTACACTTCAGTTATTAATTTGGACAAGCGCCCCCCTTTTTGGCCAACTCATACAATCCAGAGTAGACCAGATTAAAACCACTTGCACAGTGGTGCTTTTATTCCTACGCTTATTCCAACTGCAGTTTTTCCCCTCGTCCCATCTCCAAATCAAACGTCTTTTTTAATTGAAGGAAAAATTGATTTAAGATTGCACAAGCCAAACTTTCATGGAGTCATTACTTTCCCAGAGTTTTGTGAAAAGGACAGCCGAAGAATTCACATGTTCCATTGGTTTAGGCCCAAAGACAGAAACCAATGAAGAAGCTAAATTTAGCATAGATGCTAAGGCCCACGCAGATGCCATTAATCAATTTGTGGGTTTAAATCCAGCTGATGTCCTTTGTTATATCTTATATCACTCAGCCTTTGTACAATGTATCTAAAAGACTTTTTCACACCTACATTATCACATGTTAACTAAGTAAACAACCAAAACCTGAAAAGGTAGCAGCTTCTGTCATTCCCAGGGGGTAACTTAGGATGTTGTATACATTTTTGGCGACGTCAGATAAGGGATCCAAGGCCACCTCCGCCATTTTCAAAATCTTTAATTTGATTGCAACACCGCCTGAGTCTTGTTTCAACCAAGGAAGTATTGTCTGCAATTGTGATGGTTGATGCAGACATCTAGCCTAGAAATCTAAACGCACACTAGCAGCAGAAAATGTCATTTGCAGCTGAGGTCAGTCTAGCAACTCTTTGTTGGCTTGCAAACTGGAAACAACAAACTCTGGTCAGGCTAATAACATCGTGTATAGAGTAACGTAATGACGGCAGAGTTGCAACGGTTCCACGTGAATTCCCTGCTACTTGGAAACAAAGAAGATGGCTGCTGCTGGCAAACAGCAGTCGAGCAGTTCGAATTTTCTGTAAGACTTAAGCTGTAAGACTTAAGCACTGAAGTCATTCTTAAAAAAAGGTAGATATGTTCACAGTTACGGCAAAAGTTACATCTGTCAACCAGCGTAACGCTCTGGTTGACAGATTAAACTTTCTGAAGACTTTTTGAATTTGATTACAACCGTTTATCCCGCCCCTCGGGTTGAGCCCTGCCAATGGTGAGTTCCCAGACCCAACATCTTGATATGGGTGTGGCTTGTCGGGCTAGCAGACATCTGTACTCAGGGTTAAAAATTAACTTTTTCATCATTTGTGGGGAGTGAAGCAAATCTACCAGCCACTTAAATATATTACCAACATTTGGCTTGTGAATGTTGCTAACTTTGAGCCCTGTCTGCAATCAATGCTTCATGAGTACTTCTCCTGATTTATTAGTTAACGCTGCATCTTTTTCAAGTGTCTGCAATCATTAAAGACACCGACACATATAGAGCTCAACAGTGACCGCCCATAGCTCCGGTTCCTGTTGGTATCTTACGGACTTGTGGCTTCTACAGCATTTATCATTGTTTCACAATCTCATAGCTCGTGGTAGGTCTACCTTGGATGGTTACGACATCATGGCGAACAAGCAAAATCCTCAATTCAGAATATTAATTCACTTATGGAACTACAATGTTGAGGTCTATTGTCATTTATTATGTAGTTATTCTGTTGCATCAAGTGACACAAATAACTATGAAAAGTTTGAAATCTGCTCCTTTCATAATACATTATCAACTTTAAATATTTGCATTTTTCTAGACATTACACTCAAACATGAACTGCCTGTTCAGCCAAAATGACAACACATACTCACACCTTTAAAAAAAAACAAGTTGATTTATCCATATATTTTATACAATCTAAATATCTGTAGTAATTTTATTTTTCAGTCCTGACCTTCATAACTTACTTTTAAGAGAGTGTGGCAGACACCAGGTATCCTGCTAACCGATATGCATCCCTACAAGCGACAACTTATTAACGGGATGTAACCATTTGTATGTCCACAAATACTGCTAATGTTCTATACTGCCAGAAACTAATGCAGTTCGGCAGTTTCCAAACTGAAATTATTAGTTTCTTTTATCATTGTTAAATGGAAGCAATGAATTGATTAATTAATTAATTAAATAAAAACACATAAAAAAGTAATAATGTTTTTGATACTGTTTGACAACAAACCATTCATTACCTGCGTGGTCCCTCACTTTACTGCATCTATAAATAATTTTGAATGAGTGAAATACTTCAGTCCATCCCAACCTGTTCTTGTTTATCACTTTACGTGTAATTCAGTCTGAAATATTTGGAATCTTTGGAAGCCTTGACTTCAATTTTAAATTGTTTGTGATGACACATCTGTCACATTCTGTAATTCTGTTTGCATACCCAGGGTTATACAGTTTAGTTTTTAAATGTTTTCCAAAACTTAATCCACAATATCAACCCCAGCAAATAAAGACATGAATTCACTTTATGCAGTTCTTCACAATCAAGCTTCTGCTGATAGCTTACTTTGTTTCAATCAATAAACTAATACAATTAGAATCATCTAAACTAAAACTATATCTAAATCTAAATACCATCGTCATAAATACTTATGAACCCAGGTACTGCTTATTGTACGTTATTCTCTCTTCTCTACTGGGACATTAGTTTCCAAGATAGCTTTTTGGAAGAAAAATAACTAATTTTCATCTGAGTTGTATCCTTTTTCTAAGACATTCTCATCTTAGTAGGATGGAGAGAGAGAAAAAGCAGTGTAATGCCGCAAATGTCCTCCTCTAGATTCAAAGCCAAAGTATCTTATTTAACATGGTATACGCCTGACATTACTGATCCACCAGGAAAATTACTATTTTTAAGTTCTTGGTATTGTCATAACCCACTTTGAATCTCCACAATCTATAGGACTTATTTATAGTTTGAACTTCAAAAGCACATTACTAAACAGAGCCTATGAGGGTGAGAGAATATGGTTCAGGTTCAGTATATATATTTTTTTAAAGTTTTTAAAGTGAAGCTTCAACAAAAATAATCACTATCAACAATAACTAATAATTTATGTTTTGCAAAATAAAATGAATACATTGTATTACTAAGTAGTAAACTTGACAATGACACATATCTACAGAAAAGACTGGGTTTACAGTGAAATAGCACCATTGACATGGCTATTATAACATTACAACAGCATCTTTCCTAAAATTCACTTATTTTGTGAAAAAGTGTATAAAGGTTTTGACAACATAAGCATGTGCTACTTCACAGATGTGTGCCTCAGCGACTGGTCCCTCCTTCAGCCATACTTAGCTGCACGATACCAACCTAACCAACTGTTGCAGTCTCTTTTAAAATCGTTTAAAAATCGGACAAGCTATCTGTTGCCAAATAATGAAATGGAGCAGGCATTACCAAATTGAACTGGATTTACAGTGAAATTAGCATCACGTTATAGCAATCACTGAACTCGTGCTAATGTCAAGCTAGTGACAGCTGGTGTTGTGGACATTAGCTGGGCGACCACGATGGAACAGACGCGTGATATTTTAATATCTCCATTTCTCAAAATAAACCAAAAACTCTTATTGGAGTCGGTTCCTCTTTACAGAGCACACAGTATCGAGATTGCGATCGAAAGCACCGGGCAAAATTATACCAGCAGTCACTTACCGTTGGTTAGGTTAGGTGAGTAACTTAGCTATGTTAACGTTACAACATATTGTGCCGTAGGTTTACTAACAATATAACGTTAGCTACCTTTTGAACCCAAGGGGAAACCCACTGACCTGCGGGGCCTAACGGCTGCTGCTGCCCGTCTTCTCCGAAAATCAGTCTGAAGTCCAGCTCCTCATTCCCGGGGCAGTTTGCAGTCGTCATCGGGTTTGACAGCTCGGTTTTTAGTCGACAGTCGACTGCTGGAGCAATTTATGCTCTCCTAAAATGTCACATTTACCGACTGCAACGACGCCGAACTTTACCTTTTGTTATTTTAACTCATGGCCATGCACCAACTCGTGTTTTCCACTCGTTTGAAAAATCCAAAATACAAGTAATTTGCGTCTCTTCCTCTGGCAGTTAGCTAACTTGCGAAATTAAGGCTTCAACTTCAGAGAAAGTCGTCTACCCCCTCTGTCTCTCCTTCTCTCGCGGTTTCTCGCTGTCTGTCGACCTAACGTTAGTCAATAACAAAGGCGCGCTTTCTCTGTCAGTGTTTAATGTTAGCGATAAAGCCGATGAATTGTCCGTGTAATTGTCCAGTACCCCCTTCCTCTCTATCCCTCCTCCTGTCTGTTTCCCTATCGCTCTCTCCGGAGCTCCTATCCCAACTTTTACTAACCCCGCGTGACAAGGCTGTTCCAGTGGTGACGTCAGCAGACACAACACACACACACACACACACACACACACACACACACACACACACACACACACACACACACAAAGTTACTCGGCTATGGAGTTAATCAGCAAGTAATGGATAATAGCATATTGTTTTTTTTGAAGGTGCAGGGTTAAATTTAGGTTCTTGGAAAACAAAATAACAAATACATAGTAAACATTAAATATACATATTATAGCACATATTAAATAATAAATAGTGAATATGTGATGATTATGTTTTATCACTGTGTAATATGCTGTTTTAGCAAAACAAAGTGTAGGCCTATATCTATTTGTATTTAGCAAACCCTTTGACCTTGCATCAACTAGGTTTTACAACCACTTTGCTCCCTCCCTTCCCCCCTCACCCCCCCAATCTGATTGCACTTGGCCCTCAAACCTATCTCTTTGCGTGGTTCTAGTCTAAGTCAGGATTGGTAAGTATAATGACACAGTGCACTTTCTACCTTTAGATCCATCCAGCTTGTCAGTACGGGAGTCCCATAATTTCTACTGAGCCAGTTAAGGATTGTGAATGGGGCTGTACTGGTAGGTAAGAATATACATCTTCATTATAGCTTTTTGGATTATTTATGGTTTATGTTGCACTTGATGGGGTATTTTATACGGGGACACTTACATTTTGACCAAATGTGCAATAACTTGAGAAGACAAACATATTGGGACCCAACTATTTGAAAATGTCTACAGTAAATATAGCCATAGTCAAAGAAATATACCTGCATTGTACACCAGGATAGTCCTTACACATTGCATTTAAAATAGGCACTTTGTTAAATATAACTCTAGCATGGCAAGCAAATGATAAGTTTTTCTTCTTGTGCATATTCAGTACGCATACTCTGTATATTCCTACTCTGAGGGGTGCCTTATGTGTCAATGGTTTGTTTATATCACAATGTATTTCTTAGTATTTCTTACCAGAGATAGTGTGACAAGACTACATCTGCGGCTAGAAAAAAGCAATAGTAAATCCTTCTGTATACAGGCTGTTTCACTCCCTTCAACCTCTGCAACTCTACCCAGCCCTGGATTGGAAAGGTTGATGTCCTCAGGTTAATCTTTACTGGATAGGCAAAACAAAGGTTAATGCACTCTAAAGCTTTAATGTGTCGCTGCTTTGATGACTTTTTTTTTGCCTGACAACTTGTGTATTAGTATTTCATTATTCCTGCTTTCATATACATGCATTATTGGCAGCATGTACTGTAGTGGGTATTCTAATTATTGTTGTGATGTGATTCCCACTATGCACACAAATGCAACCCCCTCCCTCCAACACAGCCACTTGCATACTCGCACACACGCACACACACACACACACACACACAGACACACACAGACACACACATGCAAACACATGCACACACAAATACACACACACACACAAATACACTTTCACAGCTGATTAAGAATATCTGCCTCTGTGAAGCAAGTTTTTAATGTTCCACCCAAGGTTAACACTGATAAACACGATACTAAAAACTTTTTATTATGTGCATTACTGCTGTAATATTTCTAATCAATCATATTTTGGGCTTTTACGATCAATTTGCAAGAAAAGAAACAATGTATACATACATGTACAGTATGTTTATACAACAATGTATACATATTTTTCTGTGTTTAAAAAAACAAATTACATGTGAGTTTTTTATTTTCAAGAATTTTTTTCATAAGATCATCATCATATTGCTGAAAGAGTACAATTTAGTGTCAGTCAACGCTCAACACAAATTGCATGTGCAGCAGACAGCTTCTCATTTTCTGACACAGCCACACACTCCACACCTATGCTCGATGTATGTGGGCGTTCAGACAGTTGCTCGTCTTACAAATGCATTTGAAAGCATCAATAACACATTTCCTGTGGTCTTTATTTCCAAGCAAAAACACAAGGTTTAACCATTGCTGACCTCTAGGCCACCATCTAAAGCAATTCTTTTCCAACAGACATTTGTTCTTCTTATAAGATGGATGTTAAAACAATCAAAGTCCTCCTGAGTTCCGAATATACACCAAAGCTGTCAAATCTTTAGTTACCACTCTAAACGTCATTCAATTTAAAAGTGTGGTGTGCCAGTATGCCATTTTAGACTGCTCCCAGACATCTAGTGGTCTGATTGACGAGTACAACAATGTTCTTCTCAACAGGTGTATAGTTACTTGATTTAAATAAGTAATAGACAAGTAATGTTGCTTGTGTCGACACCTGAAAGAAGAAGCTATTTAAAGGACTACTTTGAGCAACATTTACTGTCAGTTAGTCACACATGATTATTGCGTAAATCAGTAATGTTATGCCAGTACCAACTAATTCCTGTCTGCATTCAGTTATACTCTCAATAGAAGTGACTATATTAATCATATATGTATATCTATAGGACTGACTTACGATGGATCAGTGAAGCAAAACAAATGAACTGGAATATCATCCTGAGCTGTGACTCTTTCACTGTTTTACCCAAACAGCAAAATTACTGACTCAAGAATTTTCCTTAAACAATGTACATTACGTGCATAAAAGATTTTGTTTTTCCAATTATGTACACATCTGTTTATAAAAAATAAAAAAAAGAGGACATAAGATTCTGGCTGTGATGAATCCAAATGATTCTAAACTCATTAACTGTATGTTCGCCTTTGAGTATGTTATTACTATTACTATTATTAAATTGAATTATAAAGGGATTATCATATTGAAGAAATTGTCGTGTCTCCAGACCCACCAGAGTCTAATTCAGGTTACTGGCGTCTCTTATCTCCAAGATAAAAAAAAACAAAGTGTGTGGGAGGCTGAAGATGTGGTTTATGATATTATGTTCTTGTAAAGAAAGTTGTGAAGGGAAAACAACAGCATCTGCCCCCACACTGGTCCCGCTTGAAAGGTGTCACTCTTTCAAGGATTGGGGTTTGCACACACTGCAGAAATGCAACGCAGCACCTTGGCAACATGCGGAATGTTCACTAAATGTCAACCAATTACACACAATCTTGTCTAAGAATGTCAGCTGATAAGGAATTTAAGGTGCACTTATTCAATTACGTTATTCTGTTGATAGAATAATATCAAAGTAGATACTCCAACATTTGAAAAGTTAAAAAAAATCTGTTATTTATGTGTTATTTCATGTCTTCATTTATCTGTGTTTGACCTAAAGACGTCAGCATGTTAATAATGCGACAGAGTGGAACTGTGAAAAACAATTATTTGCAGAATAATTAATCCTAGACAAACAAAATGCTTTATTTCCCTAGAAACCATGTGAACGAAATATTGTAGAGTTGGAAGACATTACAAAAACTTGCCATCACAGCTCTGAAGAGGATTTCAGGTGACTTAAAATTGTGCTTGTGGATTTATGCTGCCCTCTTTTGTTCAGTCTGTGGAACTGAATATTGACTTGGTGTGATGAGTGAGTTGGACAGTTGCCTCCCATCAGGCGAACACAAGCCCCGGATCTGGACATAAAGACGCAGTGGCGGACTCATTTAATTGTTGTGTATATATTTGTAAGTAATGGGTTATGCCTAACTCAGTTCTTTCTTCCTTCCTTAGGAGGCAGTGATCTAACTTCAAAGGGATTTCCAATTTCAGCATTGGCTTGCCCGACACGTGACAGATTCTATTACTGAAAGTGTGTGTGATGTCCTGAAGCTACAGTAAATCAATCAGCAAGCTGATTCATTCAGCACATGGGAAGGTTAGATTGTGTGCAATACATGTGACAACAGCTCTGATGCAGACAGCTGTTTTCTAAGCTGGGTATTCATGCAATTGTCCTCTGCACAAAAGAATATGATGGGCAGATAAAATATGTGAATCAAAATGAATGAATGAAAATATTCCTTGCAGGCAACTGGAAAGAGACAGAGCCAAACAGCAGAGGCTCATATGTGTTTGTTTTCAAGTAAGGTTTATTAATGAGATAGTTTTATACTTGGTGAAGGTTGTCAGGCACCTCAGGGATGCAATCCTAGTGTTCCTGTCTTTGGTCAATGTATTTGCTTCCTAAGAAGGGGATCAGCACATTTAAATAGCTAATGTCAGCATTTGAAAAAAAAAAATAGAAATGTCATAAATAGCCCCAAAGAGGTTTAGTGATTTTTGAATACCTGGTTAGATTATTCTCCATTTTATTAGTTTACACTAAGTGTAAAGCAGCAACAGAAGATTATCCTCTAAGAACCCTGTGACAGGCACATATGCCTTTAAGTATAAGTGTAGACACCACCATGTTGACAAGCTTTAAAAGATGAATAAGTTGTTTACCAATAGTCACATAAAAGGTGATTGTCTTTCTTTGGCTACATCCCAGATGAAGTACTACAGTACCTATGGCTTGCTCTGTTTGGAAGAGGATTGACCAGACCTCAGAGTCATGTGGACAGTTATCGACAGTCACTGTTGTGTCAATGACAGTGCTCTTTCTCACCATTCCATAATCTATCACAATCTCCGGCATCACAGCAGGCTGTGCTAATTGAAATTCATTCAAATCATTATCCAGTCGAGTGACAGTATGTTAATATTAGAACAGGCATACAATGTAGGCCTGCAAGACTTAACAGAATGAACACAGGCATCAGGCTGGATAAGAACAGTTGCCTGGGGTCAAATGGCTTTCAGTTCCAAACTGCATATTGTTACTAAATGTCTTTTATGCCAAATATATTTATTTAAATAATTACAGCTGACATTGTTAACTAAATATTATTAACCAAATATTTTATACATAGATATGTGATCTATGTGATTGGATTTTCTGGTACAACAAAAATCTCAATATTGTGTTATTGTTATTTTTTGTTAACAAAAAGGCTTTAAAAACGTACTGTTTGCAGCATTTATATGTTTATTAAAGTTGTTTAATTAATGTATTCACAAGTATTGTTTATATGACTGTCGTGGATTCTTGGATTTTCTTATTACTTTCCATTTATGTTTATAATTTTATGTTTGCGTTGCCGATTTTGAATAAATTGTGAAAACAAGATTCACTGACGTTGTTTTTTTGTCCAACACGTCATCAAGCCACATCCTCTTGACATCATCAACATTCGCCGATAAAGCATGGCGATACCTATGGGCAGTACCGTCGTCAAGGGAAAGAAGATGTTAACAGCTTTACTGTGTTTTTGACCATTTAACGTGACTTTTAAAGAGTTCCAGTGCACAAAACTGGGCTAGTCGTCTTGGTTCAGGCCTTAATTTGCGATTTAAATTCTTGTCAGCTGATTTTAGTCGGTATAACGAGCCAGCTCAACACCAACATGCACTCTGTGAAGGTCGGCTATTTAGCTTCGGCTGCGTCGCGAGCTCTCTGCTCAAGTGGAGTTCACTGTGGTGAGTTCATTCAGGTGTCGGCCTGCTGTCGTTTCCGTTGTTCTGTCACGCAGACTCGCTTTTGTCGAACAGCAGCTACGCCGGAAGAGACAGTTATTCGTGTCCCCCGCTACATGAAGAAGCACATTGAAAATGTAAAACAGACTCGAGGCAAAAACAAAATCAACACCATCAAAGCCGGCAAGCTCCTGATTCAGAGCAAGGATCCTGATCTGAACCAATCGGCGGGCTACACTCTTGGAAAGTTCGAGCAGCCCAATCTCTGCTCGAAAGGGTGGAAACATAACAAATCATTCGGTGATTATTTCACCATCAACAACATCCAGGCCGTTGCGCCTTTTGTTGTTGATGATCAGGATGAGAACGTTGAGCAGAAAGTATTGCCGACGTTTAGTAACCTCCATATCTGCAAGGAGCTGGTGGAGGTTTTGGACAAGATCCACATTACCCATCCCACCACTGTACAGCTGCAGACCATCCCAAAGGCCCTGAAAGGTCACAACATTCTCTGTGCTGCGGAGACGGGCAGTGGCAAAACGCTGAGTTACCTCCTGCCTGTTGTTCACAGACTGCAAGCCAAGAAGAAATCTGAGATGTACGCTGGGAGCGCGCACAGGATCAGCGCCGTGGTTCTCGTGCCTTCCAGAGAGCTAGCTGAGCAAGTGGCGGCTGTGTGCAGGACTCTGTGTGCACCATTAGGCTTGCTGGCCAGGACTGTGGGCGGCGGGCGGGGTGTAGGACACATTAAGGTGGTCTTAAAGAAGGATCATCCGGATGTTTTAGTGGCCACGCCAGGCGCTCTGGTCAAGGCCCTGCGGAGACGCTTCGTGGACTTGAGTGAGCTGAGCTTCTTTGTGGTGGACGAGGCTGACACCATGTTCGACCCCAGCTTCTCTGACATGTTGGAGAACATCCTGCTCAACGCCAACATCGCTAGTGATCCCAAGGAAACCCGAGGCCCGGGCCACAAAGCCCAGCTGCTGGTGGTGGGGGCCACCTTCCCTGGAGGGGTCGGGGAAGTGCTCAGCCAGGTGACGGACCTTGGCAACATGGTGGTGGTCAAGAGCAAGATGCTGCACTTCCTCATGCCACACGTCAAGCAGACGTTTCTGAAGGTTAAGGGTGCTGATAAGATCGTGGAGCTCCACCAAGCCCTGAAGCTTCTCCAACAGGAAAGAGGAGGGGGTGCGGCTCTGGTGTTCTGCAATAAGTCTGCCACCGTCAATTGGCTGGGGTACTCTCTGGACGAGATGGGGGTGCAGCACGCACGTCTGCAAGGGGAGATGCCTGCTGCCGTGCGTTCAGGAATCTTCCACTCCTTCCAGAAGGGCCAGGTAGATGTGCTGATATGCACAGACATTGCTTCGCGTGGCCTGGACACATCTCGAGTGCGCTTGGTTGTCAACTACGACTGCCCGGAATCCCACACAGACTACATCCACAGGGCAGGGAGAGTGGGGAGGGCAGGAGGGGTGGAGGACGGGGAGGTGCTCAGCTTTGTTACTCATCCATGGGATGTGGAGCTGGTGCAAAATATTGAGACCGCTGCACGCAGGAGAACTAGTTTGCCAGGGATGGAATCTGAAATACGTGAGCCAAAACCCAAAGTAGTAGAGGCAGAGGAGGAGTAGGAGGATTTTTTGTGTGTATGTTTGCAAGTTAAACAACTTCTGGTGGGACATGTTACTGTATGTGTTGTGTTGGGATGACAAACTCTAAATGTACAAAACATTGTCAGCGGAAATGGATTTGTTCAAAACAGAATTACAGTAGGCTTGGTTTTGGCCACCATCACTTTTTTTTTTTTTTTATAGAGACAGAATTAAATTGCTAACTTACGTTTGATCGTAGATGGGATGGAAATTCGACAACATTTAGTTTTACCCTACTTTCAGTCAATTATTCCCAACTGGGATAAAGTGAAAGGGAGATTGATGAAGGTGACTAATCATATTTTGGCAAGCTACAACCTAAATTGTTTAGTTTCTGGTGTAAGTTCTTACCTCTGAGATTAAAAAGCACTAACATAAAGCATGATATTAATGGGAATATGGAAGTGTGCTTTGTCTAAATGAAATTGTTCCAATAGTGTCAAAAAATGTTCATTGAGGCCATTTTCTTAATGTAAATGTGCAGGTTAATCTGCTCAGCAGTTGCTTAATATACTTATTACAATATTTTAATCAACTGATTCTGTATTTTTGTTAAACGCTTGAACTTTAAAGTAAAAATGTATTGCATATTCTCATTTGTTTAATTTATTTTTGTATCAAAAACATGATTTTCTTCAGCCTAACTCTATTGGCAAATGTGTGTTGGCCATGTTGTGGCATCACATCTGTGATGCACACATCTCTTTGTGCAAAAATGACATCTCAAATACTGAAAACAAATTGATCTGCTTTGTGGGTGTAAAGTCATTTTCAGTGAAACTATGCCACACAATAATGTGATGTGGGTAACTTGTCATTGAAGAAGACATTGCTGTAGATGTTTTCAAATACAACCTGTTGGCTTTTTCCCCAAACTTAACCAAATACCAGCCCAGGGTATGGTGTTAACATAAGCTGCAGTCGGTATCTTCAACATTGCAACAAAGCACTCTGAATAGAAGAAAAGTACATTTACTTTTAATGGTCTCTTACAACCTATTTTAAGAGTTTTTCAAAATAAGTCTTACATTGATTGATATTGTCTTGTGGACAAATCCTAAATACACTGGAGATCTGTTATTGTCAACCTTAACAAAATTTCAAGAAGTTTTTTTTTTTTATATGTACTGCATGTGTTTAGCCACCAGGTGGTGGCATTTGTGTTTTCATCTTATGGACATTAGCTGCGCCGGTTGGTGGGTTCAAACCCAAAACATGTACAGTATATTGGTGCTCAATACAATAAACTTGCTACATGCTCACAAACTTATTGGAAACCGTCACAAGCCCACCTGCTAATTTCTGAAAGGTTTTGTGGTTCCCAGTACCTTTCATGTTTGCAGTACAGAAACACGTCATCAAGCTACAGTAGTAATCATTAATCTCCAGGCAAGTTGAACAGTGGCCAAAAACTGACATATCTACTTTTGATGTGGTAGGTCCACTGTACTTGAAAGGATTTTTTTCCTTTTCCATGCCTGTGGGTGCTTGTTGAAAGGAAACCGCGAAAGTCAACACAAAAAAATGCCAGAGTAAAGAAAGTCTTTGGGATCTTATTTCAAAGGTAACAAATTTTCCTGTGACACTGATTTGTTTTTTGGTTCATCTGGTGTTGTTTTAAATTTTTTTTTTAGTTTTTACATGAATTATGGACAGATGATAAACCTGATGATTAATGCTGAAGTGTTTGTTGAAGTATAGAGATTATAGAGACAGACAGACGGACCGACGTGTTTATGGCTCTGACAGTAACAAGGGGATTCCATCAGAATGTCTGGAATCTAGCTGAGATTGTCCTGCTCCAGCTCAGGTCAACACCCTCACCCCTCCCCACCCTTAGGTGCACATTTCAGCATACTGGATCCTGACAACAAGGATCCCGTGTCCACTTATAGCATGTGGAGCAAATGTCTCCAATCCCTCACTTTATATTTTTGCCCTGCCTCACCTCAACGGACCACCACAAAAATAATAAACTATCAAATGTCCCACTTCCAGCTAGTTGCTGGGCCCCACATTAAGTAGCCTATTTCATGGCTAAAATTAAAGTAAGACCATAGCGCTTAACCTTATAGGGCCACTCCACATATTTCACAGAAGATCTGTTTACCTAATACAAGAACACGTTTGCAGCCTGAGGTCTTTTGTGGCTCTGTGGGTGTATTCTCAATCAATCAATCAATCAATCAAAAAATGACTCTGATGAGGTCATAGTGATGTCATCGGGGTTATTTCAGCTTGAGCTTTGAGGTGACAAATTCAGACCGGAAAGCCTGCGTTACAAACAGGGGCCGTGGAGTTTAAAAGATGTGGGCATTTTCCAGGAACAGATCCAACATGCTAGAGAACTGAATCATGGGTAATGTAGGGTCCTGAGATTTTGGAGCTTGACCCAGGGACGAAAAATCAGGATGTCTTTGCTCTCTACACCACTCACAAATGTTTCTTATTGTTCCTTGACTTGGATGTTGCCCTTCACTGTAAACATTGATGTATATGCTGACTTCTAAGGCTTTCCCCAAGTAGAAACAGTAGAGACATTATCTAAGTAGAAACATTGTAACTCAGTTTAAAGTGTGCATACAAAAAGGATTTTGTAAAATTACAAATAGTTTAGCAGCCACGAGTGGTCCGATACACAACTAAGGTTTTAATCATTTTGAACTACTAATTGAAGTTTTCTGTGAAAACAACCCATAACAGGCACTATATATTCCTAGCAGAATATTTTTTTCATGAGCTTAAACATCTCAGTAGGGGGACTTTAAATGTCTCTCACAAGCCCCCCACCTTGGAAAGTTCAGTAGGTACTGAATTGTTGGAGTACCTCTTAAGATATTCTTGGAAAATGGGATCCTGGTTTGTTGGACAAAGCCAGGGAAAGGGATAAAGTTGGCTTGTTTGAGGTTACAGGTTCTCAGCGCCCAGCCTACAGTTAAACAAGAGAAGCCTATATTTGAGCAGGTGGGGATGCTTGTATGCCATTCACAGAGAGTCCATTCTTTATTTTTTTAGCTTTAAACCAATACCAAAAAGGCATTTACTGATAAGCCTACCTACAACATGATACTCTGGTGCCAAACAATAATAATAGCCTAATAATAAAGTCTCATTGAATCATAACTAATGAAAATCATATACCCCTACAAGTGAGGTAACTGCTCTTAAAGTATCCCACATCACAATAAATAGGCTATTTTTCAAATATAAATAAATATCACTTAATGTATCCCCATTTGTAGGCCTATTGCCCGTGGACAACTGGGATGTATAGGTGTGAAAAGGTGGACTACAAAGGGTTTGGTCCATTAATAATGACGCATTTCCTCTTTGCCCCACCGTAGGATCGACCCCCCCCCCCCCCCCCCCCCCCCCCCCCCCCCCCCCCGCCCGATTTAGCCTACACACACACGCACCGTGCCGCTGCTCACACACTGCCCAGCCACTTGGAAAATTCCCTCAACGCGGAGGATATTTTACTACTGAGCAGCGGGACTGTCGGCTTATGTGCATCTTCTCAGGGCTGACTCGCTTGAAATGCCCCAGTAGAGGACCCGAAGGTAGGTTTACAGCGCTGTAATCGGCTTATTCTGCTGCCCATCTCCCCCGCAGCACACGTACAGCTCTGTCTGACCTCCTCTCCGACCACAGCTTTATAATAAATCCCGCACGCTGTGTGTGCGCGAGTCCGGCCGGCGTGAGTCCCAGCCGGCTGGAAGGGAGCCCCTCTGCGTTTTTAATGGCTCGATGCTATAGCCTAAGTTGTGTTTCAGAGGCTGCGACGCGCATTTAAATGAACGAAACTTGTGGAGTCTTAAATTGTCGACTTCTCCTCCAGTGGCATCGGTTTGGGCGACTTCACAGAAAACTGGACTGCTGCAGGGGGGTCACCCGGTGAGGATTCCTTTTGGCAAAGCTGTTTTCTTGTATTTTTTCTGAAGCCGCAGGATTCAGTGTGGACAACGGAGGGTTGGTGTTGTGGTGGGTGTGCGGAGTGAAATAGGCATGGAGAGTTCACATAGGGGCTTGTAATATTGCACTGACCAGGGAAAACCAACCTCCGCCATGTTAAGTTATCACATCCAAGCAGCCACTAATGCCACTGCTTGTAACTTTTAATTTAATAATAGGCTACATGTCGTCAATAATGCCATGTCTGACGCGCGCACATTAAAGGGCAGCGGCAGCCACCTGTGTTAAGCGCGTGGCTGCTGTGTTAAAGAACCAGCTCGTGAAAAGGAGAACCCACACATTGTAGCTTGCAGGGGAACCCATGTTATCAGCCGTGGGCGTTTTTTTTCATCATGTTTTTTTTTCACCGCTAGGTGAATGTGGTTGCTACGGTCAAGGTGACCATGAGAGGAGCATTACAAACAAATACATGTGAAACGGACATGTACAATATGTGACTTCTCTGCTGCAGCAGCCACTATCCTTCCAGGTTACATTGCATGCATTGAGGGGATGTCTACCAGTGTCGGCTTAGCTGCCACACCCCTTCATAGAAAGACGAGGCTCTGGTAGTCTGGCATTCGCACAAGTAGCCTAATTCCAATCAAATGCTATATCTATTATTTTTGCAGGGAATCTCATATTTTCCAATGTGTCCTGTTTGCATTTGTGTCTCTTCCTTTTTGCATGTATTCTAATTATCTTCTATTTGTTAAGGAATTGAGTTAAATGATAACTTGTTTCTGTGTCAAGTTTGTGCTCATATGTTAACACACTCAGATCAATGAGCAGCAGCCGATGAATTTAAGCAAGGCAGTGCCCTGTGTGGGACTGTAAGCTGGTTAGTAGGGAGACATGACCGGTAATATGAGATGGCCAGTGGAGCAAGAGATGCCTGTGATGTTTAATGTGCAAGTGAGTTTCTGTGGCAGGTTAATGGGCAAATCACCCCCCAAAGTCTCCTCTCTCTTTCCCCCCCCCTCCATCCATCCATCCCACTTCCCCCTCTGGCTGCGTAGAACTTGGCTTGTCAGTTTTAAGGACCTGAAACACCAACCCAATAATCGGCTGTCAGACAGTCAGGCGAGGTCTGTGACTCAAGTCTGTTTGGTGTGCTCCGTGCCGTCGTCCATCGGAGGGGCCGGCGGCCTTCATTTTGGCCGACTTGACATGCTCAGTCGGAAGACAGTCGCTGCCGGCAGTTGGACTCAAATGACCATTCTGATTGGAGGAGTGCTAACCCGGAAATGACAAGCGGGATGTGCGTGACTAGAGTATCTCAAAATCTGACAAAAATCTTTTAAACTGATCTTTGTCGATCTGAAACGAAGACAGATTCAGCAACCGCGCGGCCACTTAAAATGCTTTCAGAAACACATTTCGGTGAACTATTTCTTTAGTAAAATATGAGATTGTATTCTGAACAAGCCGCCATGACAGTCAGGCTTTGAATTTCCGGGAAACCGGACCCACGTGACACATTAGTCCATTCAGCTGCCGTCGGCAGTCGGCATTGCTTCGCTTCACTTTTTGGCCAACTTGGGGAGAAAGGCCGGCTGCCTTTTCTGCCAATGATCAGCCATCTGGTTGGTGTGTCACGACCATTAGGTGTGCGGGTGTGTGTGGGGCCTCAGGCCCGAGTGCTCTTCTCTGACTGGTTTGAAAGGTAGGTCTAACACCACTCTGTATGTTGAGATCCATTTGGGTGGTTAGTACAGCATTACTCACGGGAATGGTTGTGCACTTATTAAATAGATTTTCTCCAAAAGATCTATGGTCAGTAAAGTTGTGAGGAAAATTGCTGCAGCACGAGAATGTCATCCCATCCCCTCGAGTTGCCCGATGTTAAAATCTGTCCTTTCAAAATGGCATCTCTCGTCTAATGAGCCAGGCTCACCAGCCACTGATCAGTTACGCTTCTGCTTCATCTCTGTGAAAATGTCATTTTCGCCAGCCTCATAGTTAACTGTTACTATCAGCTGGTGCTGCTGCTGCTGCTGCTGCTTAGTATGCGGCTCTGCCAGCAGCGACGGCACCGACCATTTATCAAACTGACCAAACTCTATCTGGCTTTCCTAACATAAATGCAGCAATCAAAAGCTTTTTCATTATGTCAGCAACTGCACTGACCTTTTGAATAATGTGTTTCTGCGTTCATTATGCTAATGCTAGTCTGAAACCAATCTTTTCAAAGCAGAGTGATCAACAATTACACTCTTTACAGTGTAGCTGTTCAGCTTTTAAGTGCTGAAATCAGTGGAAGGAAACAAGAAGCAGTGTGAATATTTAAGTAATTATGTCTGAGTCAGCACATAATGAAATATGAAACAAGTATGCTTTAAATGAATGGAAGAACTTAAAATCAGTCTAAGATTGCTGTTCTGGCCTTACCTACTGCCCGTAGCCCTGTTGCAATTAAAACCTCTAACATAAAGATACCAAAGCAAACAATGCACTCCAAAGTTCTGCAGCACATATTACAACCTTTGGGGACTAACTTTCGATCATAATGTCCTTCTGGCTTGTATAGACCTTCAAGGCCGTTGCTGTCAGTCACCGGTAACCACAGAGAGGAAGTAATTAGCAACCCATAATGACACTTTAATCTCAAGAGGCACGAATGTTAATGCATTGGGCCGTGGGAAGGGAGCCAACGGTTTGGTGGTCATGCTCAGCCAGGTAGCTCTGCTATGCGTACAGGTAGTGTCATTCACAGTTTGGGGGTACATTCAGCAAGTGCAGTTCATTTTAAAAACACATTTTCTGCGAGAACTGTAAGTGCTGGTGCAAGAGAAAAATACAATAAGCTTGTGGTCTGTATGCCTTTTTTTTGTCATACAAAAGCTGCAATGACGAGAGGCTTTTTTCAAGCAGGTGGAAGAAAGCGGGAGTGGAGGGGACAGAGATTGAGCTGTACATAGCTGCTTAAATTACATTTGCTACAGACTTTGACAGCAAAATCTCAGAATACAAGCATCTATTGATACTTGTTCCACAGTTATTTCGAAATAGTAATATGCTGTTAATGCAGCAGTACCTTTTGTGAAGAATTGGTGTCTGCTCTGCTTGTTTCCCTGTGCGGCTCCCAGTTGGTTACCTGGAACTCATTCCTTGTTTAGTTTTTTATGGCTCTCAGAGCCTGAAACAAATGTTTGGAAGTTGTTGCTAGGTTGGTAACTAGGTAGCCTGGGAAAACCCTGACAAGCTTCCGGCAAATTTGAGAATTGCTCTGTAGGTCAGTCTGGCATAGAGCCCATTCAAGCTCATTTCCAATTTTTTCCAAATGGAGGCACCAATCACAACCATTGAGGCGGGTTTTACACAGTGGCGATCAGCGCAGCGACGGCAAGCATCTTTTTGTCTAATTCAACTTGATGGCCACCGAAACGCGGCAACCCGTTGATGTTGCTGTCGCTGCTACGTCACCCGGGTCATTGGTCTGATTGGTTGAAGGAATATCAATTGCGCCCAGAGGCATTTGAGCGGCGTCCGTTGGTGACGCCCCTTTGGAAATGAGCAGTGAATGAACCTTCCGAGGACCCACTCACAGTTACAACTGAGAAAGGTCTGGTGTCAACTTGGCTAGGAACTAGACCTCAGCTGACAAATTGGCATCCACAAGCTGAGGGCAAATATTAGAGGTGTGCAATAAATCGATTCACATTCATGAATCAATTCAACCTCTACCAATTCAAAATTGATTTATAGGATTCCAAAAATTGATTCACATGTATACTTTTTTTCCGGTTTTTGTAATGGCATGTATACTATCACATGGGGAAAGTAACTACATTTAGAAACTGTGAATCTTTTTTTAAATGAAAATCATTTTTGAATCAAATACATTTTTTAATTGAATCTTGAGCCTAACAAATATAACTGCCAGAGCTTAGTTTGTTTGACTAATTATGGTTAAGTGTGATTAAACAATTAAAGACAATCGTTAGAACGTTTTGCCTGCATGTTTGGGGTATTGAAAATTAATTAGCAGGGGACATTTTAAAAGGCTGAATGATGACCTCATGCAAGCATGATCACATCTATTGTGTGTCAGATTGGAGCTGGAAATTCATTTTTTTTTTACCTTCTTTTTTCTTGAGAAATATAAATTATAAACATAGACACATTGGTACAGGTACATGAGTTTTCCTTTTTTCTTACAGCCAACACCCCCACCTGGAGCTTCTCAACCTCCTTTCTTCTCAACTACCCTCTTTTTTTTTTTTTTAAGACTGCATGCTTGTGTATGTGTGACCTCTTGAATGAGCACGCTTGCCCTCTCCATGATGACGTATATGTTAGCCATGTAGGGTTCATGGTATAATTTAGCATTATTTTATGAAAATGCTCGTCTATGTGTCAGAATTGTATTCCCAGTATGTGGAATGGGTTCTTCGGTGATACTGACGTGTTATTTGCCTTTTCCCTTCCTTTCTTCCCTCACCCTTGGTGATGGAGTGGAAAATATGATCAAGATTGTGGATTTAGGAGACCATTGCAGTCAGTCCCTTGATGCACACATGCAATTGCCAGTCAACGTATTTATATTCCGTAACTACCTTTCTATACATTAGTTGTCATTGTTGGTGTCTTCCTGCCCTGATTCAATTTGCCCACCTGTACTTACCTACAATGTTTGTTTGATTGCACTGTAAACAGATAAACCAGTTGCTACTCTTTTGCTTTTGTTACAAATTAGCTGCTCAACAACTTTCATACTACAGTTAAGCGGCAGTATTTTTTACTAACTGCAGTTTGTATAGTTCTGCAGTGTGAGGGAGAAAAAGGTCTGAATGGAGGCGAAGTAATGTTCGGCCTAGTTCAAGTTAACAATATCACAGAATTTCACACTTCATTGTGACCAAGCCAAGGCATGCATAACCTTAAACATAAGAGTCAAATCACAAGATTCCAAGCAGGGCTTTCTGTGTAAAAGAGGGTCCCTGCGCCTGCCTCTTCCAGATGTACAGTACTAATTTACTAGATAAATAAGTTAATACTTACTTATGTATTTACCATACTCTGAATCAGGGAAAAACATGTTCAGAAGTCACTTTCCATGCTCTTTTTTTCTCGCCCCAAACTTATATTAGAAGGAAGGGTTATAATTAACAGGCATCTGGTTGACAAAACATTCAAGAGTCACAGTTTTGAGCCAAGCTTTATTTATGTTCCAATCAAATGAATAAGAAATGATGTACAACAAATGCAGCTGTAATCTCAGTAATGAAATGACTATCAATGAAGCGATTGATGCGCAGGTTTTTAAAGATTGTTGCCTTTTATGATGCAATTTTGTCCATCCCACCCATCAGCGGTGAAGCGTGCAACTAAAGTCTTTTTTTGGTGGTAACATCATGTATAAGTCCTGAATGATGGCCATTGTTGGATGGATGCAGCGGAGGCTCTCTTTTTGGCACATTCTATCTACTTTCTGTTCTTTTTCCCCTACCTCCCACTAAGCTCTGGTGTGCCTGCCTCCCACTCAGTCCACTGTCCAATGTGCATTGCATCACAAATATAACCCAGTACAGTGTAACACGAAAACCTATTTCTGCACGTGTGTCATTGCTAATTGCTGATTGGTTTTAAATACTCCGTATGACTCAAGGATTGGAAATGTTGGCTGTTTTTTTTTGTTTTTTTTGTCAGTCTATAATTAAACGAGGAGTAAGTTTCAAGAGGAGCTAAGTCTGTCGGGGCAGGCAATGCCCTGCAGCAGTCTGCATATGTGGGTCTGTGTGTGCTGTGATGTAAGTCAGTGGATCCCCAATCTGGTTAAAATATACAACATTTTAGTCATGCTGAGCAGCAGGAACCAGTATGGTTGTCATAGTGATGGGGAATGAAAACTCATGCTGTCTACTACTTAGGCATATTGAATGGAGTTGTTAATTTAAACTTTACCTCAGTAGGAATGCATTACAACTTCATGACCACTTTGTTTACGCATTCTAATGGACTGTGATTGGTGGACAATTTTGCACATTGCTTCATAGTATTATGTAGCTTGTATGGGCTATTGGAATTTAGTTTGGTGACTTGAGCTGAGAACCATTTCACCACACTGATTTGTTGAGTGTCAAACACTCAAATGATCAGAGCTTCCATTTTCAATGCAGTGATTGTCTGTTTGTGCTAAAATGCCGCCGCACAACACCTCTAAACATCATGTTCTTTAGATGGATACACACATAGTTACCTACTTATGTTTCAAGAGGGCTTAAGATAAGTGTTTTTACTAGCTTCCCAGAACTGCTCGTCATGGGATCTGTTACAGCTGGATCTGTGTTGACTTTGCCATTTCCCTTTCCTTACAATTATGCTAATATTTCACTATATATGTATGGTTCACTATGTATGGTAAAATACTATTTTTCGTGGAATTTGTTTGTACCCTTAAACATGTTGAATTTGTAAATGATGAAGCTGTCTGTTTTGTCTTTTTCCTTTGGGACCACTGTAACGTGTAGGTTTGGCTGGTCATGATCTGAGCTTAATGGTTAAACAAAGTGAGGAAATCAGCCGGGACATGAAGTTACACAAACATCAACTACTCGTTGGGCCAAATCCAGGTTCATTTTCAAAATGATCTTGAGTTTTGGCCAAAGCGAACCGTAATCTCAACTCCTGGTTGAATGGATAAGCTCTCCAATGTGTTTCAGGTTGCAGCTGAGCTCCTCAGCTATTACTGGAGTGCATCTCTGGCAAAACTCCCTGCTGCCATGGTTGCCACCTCAAGGCGCATGCTTCTTAGTCACCAGGGCAGAAATCTAACCTAATCAGGTGTCTGATGCTTCCAGTACATAAGCACACCGCGCTGTGAACAGAGTGGACAATGACCGGGTGGCACAAAGCCACGTGTGGCCAAGCACCCTTGTGCACCAGGTTACTATATGTCACCCTGCACATTTCAATTCACTTGGATTCCCTATTAATACTTCTATTGCTTGGGCAATAAATTAAATTTTCTTTTGCTTAGGGGACTATTTGAGTTTGTGAAAGTAACCAGGAAATGCATCCCCAAAGGGATTGCTGGTTTGCTTCCCCAGAACCATGTACAGTCACACTCTCTCCACCATAACAAGTGCTTCCGAGCAAAGTGCTTTACTTTAGATTCACTAAGTGGACTACTTGATGCCAAATGCTACTTGTTGTGGTTATTTTTGGTATCCTATCCAAGTGTGCTTGCATGTGTTGCTTGAAGTACTGCAGATTGAACCTGAAAACTGAAACGTGTGGTAGGGGTGCAAGCTATATTGTTATTGCAATATCATGTTGCACAATATTATATGTAAGGTGCAAGATATATTGACTCAAACGATGTTGCAATATATCAAAAGTGTCACAATAAGTATGCAATATTTTGTTTATTTTGTGGAGCTCTGTGTCCCGTCCGTTGGCTGTGTGGCTTAGTTGTGTTTGATTGGCCAGTTACCGTGCCACGTGCACAGTCAGCGCACGGGTCCCATACGTGACAAACCCTATGGAGCGTACCACGTGTGTGCATATTTCAACAGAGTGACAGTGTAAGTGAAGAAATTAATAGCGACAACTAAACGGAACAAATCAGAGAAGCGAAAGAAAAGGTGTTCTCATTATTTATTTTATACTGTAAAGCCAGTGAAAAATGTCCTGTTCTGTAGACATGGTCCTTATTTATTTATTCACGTTATACCATTCAGTTGAAGCCATCCTGTGTTGTAAGAAAACTTGATTGATTGATATGAATCTATTTTCATACGTTTTTCCATAACCTTTGTAATTTTCCATGTTTTGAAAATAGAAATTAATTTTGATATCGCAATATTCATGATCAATATTGCAATATCACATTATGTCAACATCTTGAAACCCTAACATTTGGAGGTCAACACCAGTGCAAGTTGAAAAAAAACCACGTCAGTGTAAACCCACATATCATGAGAGAAGAAAAATGAGGCTTGGCATTTGAACGAGACACGATATCATCTGGATCTGCAACCAAAATATAAAAGAAGGAGATTGGTGCATGCAGCCTGCTTTGACGATTCTGCCAATGAAAGCTTTAGCCCCATCCTTACATCTTAAAGATGAGAGCAAGCATGGCTGCATCTAGTTTTCTTCTGCTGCTTTGAAGATCCCTCAGCACTTGGCTGTAACTGTATCTATTCCCACGTTCATGAACAAATGGTGTTCTCATTTAGTCAACATGTTTGTTTTTTGTTGACAAATTTCAACATTCAAATCACTCATCGAATTATTTTTGTCTCTGTGATGCTGTGGTTTGTGGAAAAGTTATCCGGTGTTGGAATTCCCCGGGAAGTGACTGTGGAGCAGCTCGGAGCTTTGTTTAGCACGGGTGAGTGAACATTCTGGGAGTGTTGGAAATGTATCCCATCCCTTTGCTCCTCCTCAGCCCTCCTGCAGCCTGGGGCATCTATTCTTGGTTTTCTCATAAGGATACATTCTTGCTACAAATGTTTGGTAGCTACCTTGCTTGGGTTGTGACCTCACTGTATAAGGCCAACCTGCTGGCAAAGGGGCTGAAATGGTCACAGTGTTGCAGAATAGAAAAGACAAAATATCCTGCAAATATCCAGCACTTCATTTAGTCTTTTATCATTTAGTTATGAAATAGGAGTCTATTCAAATACGTCTTTTGAAAAAACTGAACTTATTGTGTTTGCGGCCCAGCTAAGTAATGAGAGAGCTTTATGTTTCCCCTTCAATGGTCTTTTGTTGAACGAAGTGGTGCGTAGAATGGCGAAAATACCAGTGGATGTAAACCGAACAGTAGAGAGAAAATAGAGACATGTTGTGCCTGCCCTTGGTGGGCATGCCAGAAAATTAACGGTTAGCATCACCAGCCATGGCCGATCACCAACTAGCCCTGTGAATTGTCACTTTGTCACCACGCTCCCAACGCTTTAGTAAACCGTTTATGGTAAGGGTAAACAGTTACCCTTGTCTTTCATATTCAAAGCCATCATTTTGTAAAACAGTCTTTCCATTTGAGAAAACCCTGATAATATCACATAGGTTTTTACCAGAGTTAAAGAAGATATTGTTGTAACTGTTTTCACAAGGTGTTTAGTACTCCCCGACTGATCTTCACATACACAATTGTATAAATTATTATGCCACCGTGCCTAAACCAATGAAGTTATTCAAATACGTCAGTCAGGCATCATCTACAGTTGCAAGACTCTTAATACAGCTTTTGTGATTCCCTGTAACTGAATTTATTTGATATGTCATTATTTTTGCCTGATAAATGAAAATGATTAGCTGAAAAGTGCTAAGTATGTTGTTCTCTAACAAGACAGTTCTGCTGGATCTTAGTGTTTGCTTAAAGCCCATAAAGACAGATCTGACCGATGCTTCTCTCCTTTTTCATGTGTTGGGCTTTTCCTGTTTTATTCAGTGATTAGTAATGAGTTGTCTCCTTTGTCATGCAAGGTATCATGGTGCAGAGTGCATGTTGTCAAATATGGCACCGTGACACATAGTGACACTTGACCACAAGCAGGCAAAAAGGTTTTAACACAAACTTTTAAACTGGCAAGATGAGCGGCATCTATCATCGCTCCTGTGATACTAGTTGGAAAGGATCCTAGTCCATGAACCTAATGGGTTTCTTTGTTGACCCACTAAGAAAATGTGATGTCACTTTACTTTTTTTTGGCACTTTTTGGCAAATAGTTTGGTGTTCTCTCTGAAATATCCAATCGGGAATAAAAAAAATAGGACTTAAATGGCACTTAATGTATGACTGTTCCAATCTTACCAACGGTGCTCCTTCCCTAGGCCGTAATGTCTTTGTCGGGAACAGACTTGCTCGCACTCCCCAGCTCCCTGCAAGCCGCTGATGTTGCCTGTAGAGGTTGGAGAGTTTGAATAGACAGAGCTATATAAGGGAAACCATTCTTTGTTTATTAGTTAAGGGAGAGTACACAGGAGTGCTGCCAGGCCTCTCAAAGTAGAAAATGGGGACAGAAAGAAGAAGATGAAACACCACTCAGACATAGCGTACTCTGCTATATTGAGCTGTAAACATTTGACCTTTTTTTTATAAGGCAGAGTTCTGAGTGTGGCAGCTGGCTTACATTACACGTGGAAAGCTCAGTGTTAATCAAGTGGCTGGAAATAGTCTCTATCTGTGCGCCATTCTATAGGCAGTGTGTAATAATGCAGCTAGCCACAATGATACCGTGGTTACATTAACTGCCTCCCAGGTACTTTGTCTGGTAGACGTTGTCAGTAGAGTTATCAGCAGTGGACCATCCACCTGCTGCTTGCTTGACATATAGTGAAGCAATAATTGTGGTTTGGTTGTAGGTGTGTCTTGGTTGTGGCTTTAGTGCATTATAGGTAAGGTAACTTAAAAACAAGCCCTGCTAACAAAACATTTTACAATTTGAATTTAATATTTTTTGTATGACCTGCTACTTCACATGTATGTAAAAGAGAGCTAATAGGACATTAGAGCCACTCAGATGGTTGCTGGAGTGTACCATTTCGCGTGTGTGTGTGTGTGTGTGTGTGTGTGTGTGTGTGTTGCCTTCAATGAATTTTATGTGGTGAATATGTAATTTTTATTTTACCATGAGGCTAAATCTGTATGAGTTCTCCACTTTTAAAACCTTAAATGTGGCCATCTGTCTATTGAAAACACATAATGTAAACTCATTACCAAGGTTTAGGTTTATTGGGAACACAGTTGCCATTTAGTTGGTGGACACCAGTAGTGGAGGTGAGGCAAAGTCATACGTTTTAATGCTTCAATTCAGTTAGCAGTTTCGTATGATCAGCATAGCTGCACAGTGTGCTAGTGAATTAAATTGTTCATTAAATGCATTCTACACAAACTCCATGCTGTTGAACAAGGACCTACCTTCAATTTGCTGGTGTTTTTATTTGTGTTGGATTAACAAGCAGAAAGGGTTTTGATGCTGTATAAGTACTATATATATGCTTATTCATGAGGCAGCTGTCTGCAAATAGTTGCTTAATCACTTCTGTCCCAGTTTGAATTTAATTGAGATAATCCAATATCTGGCATTTCTGCTCTGCCAATTTAAAACAAGATTTATAGTAATCTTCTGACTTAAAGTTGGTGTGCACAGTGTTTCATATCAACATGTCCGTGGGGAGCTTGTTCTCCAGCTGGCAATGAGACAAATGCTGCATTGTCAGATTCCTCTCTTCAGAAGGACTCAGGCGTTTTTGTCTTTGGGACTCAGGGTAGAATGCCAGCCTTGTCCTCAGTTGGGTTACTTATCTCTCGGTGCAGTGCACACCCTCATGGAAATTACTTGGAGGGGCATCCCCACCCACTCTTCACCTCCTTCAACGACAACACATTTAAATGATATCTCTCCTTCTTTGCCGAGTTCCCTGTTTGTTGCTTATGCTGTTAAGTCAGGCATCCTCTTAATTTGCTACAAGAGTATCTGTTATTGTAAGACTGGTATAGGGAAACACCATGTGGGAAATGTAATTGCTGTAGGGAATGACCACGCAGAGACTCAGTGCTGGTTTTGAATTGGGAGCATGTGTTAGTAGGATGGTGGATTCAAACGCCATTTTCAAGTGGCAGATGGGATTTTAGTTTTTGATCAGTTTTCCCTCATGTCAAGTGCAGCTTGTTCCCTGATTGGAGTTCTGTTAACTGTGCTGCTAAGCCTTTTACTTTCATGCAGCTGAGGGAGCATGTGAACGCTCCTGAGCAACCTGGCCTCACCGTGCATTTGGGCACATATGCCACAACTTTCCTTAACCTCACAAGGCTGTTTCAACGCAGGCTACATTTCCAAGAAGCAGACATACAGTTTTTTTTCAGTTTTTTTTTTTTTAGTGAGTGGATGCAGAGGTGGCACTTGGCTTGGTTTGTTATTAGGGAGCTAGACAGATTTTAGCAGAATATAATACATATAGAATAGAAATGTAATTGTTTTTAGAAAATCTGTGTATTTGCTTTCCTGCTGGGAATTAGATGAGATTGATACACTCATATCTATTTAATATTTAAGATGGATCACATCGTTACTGGAATTTGTAAGGGGTCGCTCATAATATTGAACCCCACAACTTTATAGGGACCTTCAGCTCATTGTTATGGTTTTCTTTTTCTTTTCTTTTTATAAATATCATGATGGGAAGTGTAGACAAAGCTTAAACAAGTTGTTGTTGTTGTTGTTATTGTCACTTTTTGGGCAACATTTTTGCATTTGACAGGAGTTAAAGTCCCCGCCCTTAGTAATAATTCTTTAGAGTTGAGGTTGTCATCTTCACTGTAGTAATCCAAGAATTGTGCATTCAGCATGCATTGAATTCATAGTGCTGCATAGTCCCTCCTGTCCCTGACTTTGGTGCGGTTGTGGTATTCCTACTGAAAGATAAGCCGTCCTGGGATCAGTCCTAGTCCGCTGACCTAGCAGGAAACTGCAGCAACTGTCCCCCACCTTCCTTATCTCTCCGCCGCCCCCTCCCCCTCCAATCCAACACCGCGTGTTCCCTCTTTGTCTCACTCACATTTTCTTTTTCTGCCACCTAAATCTACCCATCTCCTAGTTTCTCTCACCTCTATCTCCCTTTCACCACGCTGCAAGTTCTCTCCTAGACCCCGCGGCTAGCAAGGATGTCAACACCTTGGCTGCAACCCAGTCACAGGGATGAAATGACACAGGTTGCTTTGCTGTGGGCTGTAAATCATCACACACACACATCTGGTAAATGGATGAAGGGGGTGTATTGATAGACAGAATATTCACACCACCTGCTTGACATTTTGAATTTTTTTTTGTTTCTCATTGCTTCCGTCTAGGTATCTAAAAAATGGATTCCCTGTGCATGATTTGTGATGACTGGAAAGAGGTCAACTGACTTCATTTAGCTGGAGTTTAGTATCACTGTCACTTGCCTGCAAGGACACATCATGAGAAGTAATTGGCCTGGGAATGTTTGTGCGGTTAAAATGGTTTACTACAATGTCATAGGCGGAAAATCAACTGTAAAGAGGGGGTGTGTGTGTGTGCTCTCTCTCTCTCTCTCTCTCTCTCTCTCTCTCTCTCTCTCTCTCTCTCTCTCTCTCTCTCTCTCTCTCTCTCTCTCTCTCTCTCTCTCTCTCCAGAGAGCATGCCATTGCCATCTGACTCCCCAAACAATGCAGAGTATTTAATGTATGAGGTGACCGGGGAGCGGCTCCTGGCTGCTCCTAACAATAGAACTGACAAGCAAGGGGCCAGGCTTTAGCTTTGCAGACAGCATGAAAAAAAATAGGGGCTTGAAGTCGCTGGATTGTTCGCCCACAATAGGCAACCACAGCCCTGTAAGGCAGTTCCCCTCCCATGTCATGTTTTTCTTCTTCTTTAATGTCCCTGAGCCTCTGCCCAGCCACCAGACTGCTTTTTAATTGGTTGGCCTTCCTGCCGGTTGGCCTGCCTGGAATTGTTATCACCTTGCCCTACAAATGGCAGTGAACTTTTCAGATGGGATAGGGAAGTGTCACACTTAGAAAGGCACTCATCCATTATAAAAAATAAATAAAAAACTTGACTGAAAATGCTACTAATGGAAACGATAAGGAGAGCACTGCTTATCCTAATTAAAATGGAAGTCCTATAGCTGTTGACTAAATTGGGTTTTGGAAGCCAAAGTGGCTGGAGCTACTAGCAGACAGTTAAATGTCTGCTCGCAACTGTCCGCCCGATGAGCGGATTAGAGGACCCCCATATCTTTTGTGGCCAAGATGCTAAATGAGACTTTGCCTTTAAACTGGGCTTTAATGATTTATTGAATCGTGTAAAGGATGTTCTCGCCCCTGTGGCTGCCTGTGTTTTTTTTGTTTTTTTATAGGCTTGTTTGTTAGGAGTTTAAGAGTGAGGACATCGGCATCCCATTTGTGCCAGCCATCTCAAGAGGTAACTCATTGTGTAGTAAAATGTGGCCAAAAATGTAGTAGCTCAGTCCAATCAAGTCAATTACTGATAGTAACTTATGCAACTCCTAGTTACAGTTTTTAGTTTTATTTCACATCCATGTCCGTGGTGTCAGGATTAATGCAAAGTGACCAGGCAGTCTAACAAGAGAACAGTATCTATCATACTCTACGGTGAAGCACGGAAGTGGTATCTGATTCAAGCTGCTCTGGTATTCCACGGCTGCTTGGCAGCTGGTGTTTCCACGACCACGATGGCCTGCCTGAAACACTGGACGGGGTCCCGACCTCAATAGGCTTCCCTTGAAACCTTGTTTGGAGTAGATTGGGGCTCTCCGATCGTTCATTTAAGTGATTGTTTCAATTCAATGGATTTTTAGATTTAATAAAGAGGGAATTGGCTTGAACCTGGTGAGCATACAATAGCGTGTGGTATTGTTCAGTCATATAAAGCAAGTCCTGCTGAGTGGCCTCCTCACCTTTTGATGACAGTTACAGTTTAGCCTCTTAAACCCCCTGTTTTGTTTTTATTTTGTGACGGCCGCTCTGTTCCGCTCTTTAGATGGTGGCAGAGGGAAGGAGTTCTCTGACATGACCTGCCTTTCAGGGTCAAACATTTTAAGGGAATTCTCACGGGCGCAAATTCTCCTGGGGAGCAGCGCTGGTTAATGAATAACATAAATGAAATGGGTGATAATGCACAACAACGACAACATTTGGTCGGAAAAGCTGGCGTTTAGCGAGTAGAATTGTCAACCGCCTCAAAATCTTGCTAATGTCTCGTAATAAAAAGGTGCTCAAGCTGACATTACAAATTCTTTCAATGGTTAATGGATTTTGGTTACAATCTGTAAATTTTGAATTTCCTCCATAAAGGCAGTCTTTTTGTTACAATTTAATTGTCAGCCAAGGAAATGGTTTTACTATTCTCTGTTGTCATTGTGTGACCGCTACGGCGGGCAGACTTGCCATCATTTCATTTACTGCTACAGGGGAGAAGAACATTGTAAATGCAATTTCCTTGGACTATTAGTGCAGCGTAGGCTTCAGAAAGCTATCACTTTAAATGGTATGGGAGTTTGTGTTAAGGCTGTAAGGAACAGCTCAGATAATCCCCTCATTTCCAATTTTGTTTCTTGCAGCGCTACTCTCTGGCATAAACCCTGACTGCTAAAATTCAGTGGCATACAGGGCAACAGTCTTTCCTAACCTCGTGTTATAAAAATAAGTTGTCCAGGAAAAAAAAAAAAAAAGTCATACTGAATTTCAGTGCTTCTGCTCCAATGGCAATTGACAGAAGACAGATAGTGTTTTTTATGCTTATCAGAGAACCTATGTAACTCTCTCCCTTCATTCCATCTCACATTAGTTTACAGTATTAAGCCACAGTGCGATAGCACACTCACACAGGGGCTCCCTCACAAGCTCAAAAACCCTTGTGTAAACCAAATGTAAACACATTGTTGCCTCTCTACTCCCACCCCCAACTTGGCTGGATGGGTTTGATTCCATTCATGGAACTGGGAGTTGGCCTGAAGAAGGATGAGGGTCTGTGAAATTGAATTAGTAGCTGTGCCCCCCCCCCCTTCTCTGGAAGAGCAGGACTAATCATTGAGAATCTGCCCTACCAAGGGAGGGTCGAATAGTTGCCTTGTATAGAAGGGAGACAGGAGTGTGTGTGTGTGTGTGTGTGTGTGTGTGTCTCTCTCTCTCTCTCTCTCTCTCTCTCTCTCTCTCTCTCTCTCTCTCTCTCTCTCTCTCTCTCTCTCTCTCTCTCTCTCCCCAGAGATTGTCTATACCTAGACCAGATAAATGGTGCGTCTGGGCACAGGGCTCCTGACCCCTTAACCGCTGATGGAAAGGCTATGTAACAACTGTGTGTATGTGTGTTCGCATGCAAAGCGGCAGCTGTTCTCCAGATGTCCTCAAGTCCCCCCCCCCCCCAAAAAGGGAAAAAATTGAACTCATGAAAGAGAGTCTAAACCCCAGAGGTATAAATGAGACTTGGGGAAAATATTCCGCCATTGATTCACTTGTGAGTCACACTAGGTCTTCACTCATATAGGACCTAGTTGCACTGTATGTACATGTTAACAAGGCTGCTGTTTGGCATATTGACAAATTAATATTATGAAAGCTCATGCATTTATGTATATTTCTTTATTTCTCACAGCTGAAACAATTAATTGATAGAATCAATTAGGGGTGTGACGATGCCATGCCTTTCTCTAACGTTTAAATTCTTTTACTGCACTGTAACTTTCAATTTTGTGTTTTATCTGTTTTAATTTTTTCTAACTGATTTTGTGTAAAGCACTTTGAATTGCCTTGTTGCTGAAATGTGCTATACAAATAAAGCTGCCTTGCCTTGACGGGCCACTCTGCTCATGAGACGAGAAAAGACATGATTAGTTTAATGCGAAGGAGAGATGACGACTATTGAAGACAAAAAATTAGCTAAAAAGGTAACATCTGCTTTACACAGGTAGTAGGAAATATGAATGCTTACTTACAGTGGCTTACATAAGTTTGCACACCCATGCTAACGTTGATTAAAAAGGGGAATGAAAAACAACGTTTGGAAAGTGCTCTTAATGCATTAATAAAAAAAGTAGGAAAATCCAACCTTAAGGATACCAATTTTCTTTGTGAATGAATAATGTATTGTAAATAGGTAAATGTTCTCTCTTAAAATATAGGGGCCCCACACCAGTATACACACCCCTATGTTAAATTCCCAATAAGGCAAGCAATGTTTTTAATTTTTAAGGGCCAGTTATTTCATGGATCCAGGATACTATGCATCCTGACAAAGTTCCATGGCCTTTGGAATTAAAATAACCCCACATTCTCACATACCCTTCACCATACATAGAGGTTGGCATGGTTTTATTTTAGTTAGCTTAATAGCTGGTTTGATTTGCAGTGAGAGATGATCTTATAAAAAGAAGTTCCTCATGCCATCTCTATGTATGGTGAAGGTTATATGATGATCCCGGGTTATTTTAATTCCAAAGGCCAAGGGAACTTTATCAGGATGCATAGTATCCTGGATCCAAGACATAACTGACATTTATAAAAAAAAAAATGTAAAAAGTCTGCCTTCTTCTATAGAAATAAGGGTGTGTGTGTATACTTATACCCGTGTATTTTAAGGAAGAACATTTATTTATTTACAAAGAAAATTGGTGTCCTTAAAAGGTTGGATTTTCCTAATTTTCTTTAATAAAGGCATTAAGATCAATTTCCAATTCCAAAATCAATATTTTTTTTTAATCCTCTTTTTTATTAACTTTAACATTGGTGTGTAAACTTATGGAAGCCATTGTACTGCACACTGCTCATTAACAAGTAGTGTTGCATGGGTGCCTTTTCTATCTCTACTTTTAAGTCATTTTTCTTGAGGCTAAAAAGCTCAATATGATGAGTGCAGTCCTAGACAGCTGGCTCCCAGTGAGAGGGCGATGGGTAATTTGTCCCACACCAGAACCCCCCTGGCTGCATTTATTAAGCCTAGATACCATGGATCCATTTAGCTAATTGCATATCTGGGTCTGCTGCTTATCTTTGTGATCGCAGAAGACACCAGACAATTAGTTAGCAGGCTTTGGTCAGTCTGTGCTGCAAGGCTTGAGCTGTGATGTTTGCCATGATTTCAGACTTTAAATCCCTTGCTAAAGAGAATTGGAGGGCAGCAGCAGCAGCAGCATCATCATCATCCTCCTCAGTTTGTTTTCCTCTGTGTTGCTCTTCAAATTTCACCCCTTTACCCTGTAGCATTTGGTTTCATGGCTGCAGTGTGGTGAAGCTGATGGAGGAGAGGTGAAATGATTGCATTGTCCTTGATACTAATAATAAAACCAACCTGTTCGAGCTTGCTTATTTGTTAATACACTGTTCCTGTCATTTTTTTTTCATAACTGTTTATACTTTACTGTTCGCTGTATCTGTCTTTTATCGTCTGTAAGGGGACCTTGAGTGCTTAAAAAGGCGCTGTTAAATAAAATGTATTATGTATTATTATTATTTAATGCAGGAGGAGGTGGTCACAGAGATGGTTGGTTATGTCCCAGCAGAACAACTGCACTGAGCTAGTTGTCATTTTAATGTGGACTAAATTAAGGAACTACTAGATTCAACTAGATCCACATTTTGGATGGATTTTAGCTTATTATAAGCTTGTGTACTTAAAAAGGGTACACCTTTTGATGTTCTTCAGCCCAGAATCATGAGATGCAGAATTTTCCCTGATGTAGTGCATCAGTTTGAATTTAATGTTATGGTTAGGGTCAGAACAGTATAGTGTGGATGTAGCCTTAGCACCCAGCCACCCTTAGACTTACACAAAGGCTGTAGGACAGTTGCTTAGTGGCATAACTGTGTGCAATATAGAAATTGGGTTAATATGGTGAATTTAAATTTATGTTGTTGATTGGTGGCTATGCTTTTTTTTTTTTTTTAAATACACGCACACACACCATATCGCCACTTTGACCTTTGTGTAATCCAGCTGTGTTGATGATGTGAGATGTTGAGAAGTCATAGCGGGCAGTTTATCAAAGCTTTATTAAAGCCTCATTTTGGGGGCTGGAGAAAAGAGTTTCTCAGGCAGGCACCATATTGTCTGACCTGTCCCCACTCTGTCCTCCTCTGCAGTGTGTGATTAATGAAACTGCAGGACAGACGGAACAATGAAGTCTCCAGTGGCATATTGTGCTTCTAAAGATTGCCAGTGGCGATGTGCCCCAACTCTCACCAGAGGAGTTTCCCATTTCTCATTTCATTTTTTACCAGGCTTTTTTTCCTGTCCTTTTGTTTTGGTCTGAACAGATTTGACAAGAGTTAATCTGACAAGATATACTGAGAGTTTAATTTAGGTTCTTTAAGCAAGGATTTACTGATGTCTGAGATGTCTCCCACCGCTAGGTGGTGTTTCCTAAAACTAAACATGTTGCATTTTGCTCAAAACAATGCCCCTCAGGCTCAGAGAAGACAATTACAGGAATGCAAATGTCTCTTTAAGTTTGAGATAAGGGTTCTCTCTCCTCAAGCACGTTCTGTTTAATTTGGGTGGTCACGTTTATTTTCCTGGAGGCAAAAAAGCGTAGCATTTCTCCTTTGTCACATTATTTTCAGCTCTTTGCAGAGATTCCTTTCCTATTGTGTTGTAAATATCACATGAGACCCCTGTTACTTGGTACCACTTATTATTTTTGGAATACAAACATTGTAAAATACAATTTAAATAACAATTTGAAGTATAGTATCATTTAAATGTTATATTAGTAACACTGGATCACAGATCTTTGTACTTGCAGTTTAAGCCAATGGATTCCTTGAAATGTCAGTTCCTGTTGTTTTTCTAATTAAAAGGGAACTCCACCATCATGTCATTACACAACCAAATCTGCTTGCCGGTCTTGTGGAGTACTGCTGCTTGTGAAAAAATAGAATTGCCTAAAGTTTTTTGAGGGCAATGTCGATTGGAGCTGAAGACTAAAAGTCTGCTAATTTAACAATGGGTGTGCAGTTAGAAAGAAGTGAGCCTACTGAATCTTTGTAGTGCATCCTCTTGTCACCATGCAGCTGTTTGGATTTGACCTTCAAAGATTACATTGTTTGGAATTCTTTGCTTTTGGATGGATTCATTGATGTATTTATATGCTACCGTCCTGTTTTCCTGTGATCAATTCTTAATACTATCACACCTGTGCTTTGCGTGAAAGGAAAACAATTTTGTACTGACACAACATTGCTTACAGCACTGTCTTGCTGAGTGTGTTTGTGTATTTGATTGTGTTTGAGTGTTGGTGTACTGTAACTGCAGATTGGGCACGAACTTCTGAGAGAGAGAGAGAGAGGACCCGCACAACCGTGAGAGCCTGCAGTGTGGTCTAGTACCCAATCAGGCTCCAGCATGTCAGTTACAGCCCATGTCATTAACTCTGGGTGAGGGCATTACACTGTACTGTTTGGCCAGGTGTAATAACCATATACTGTTAAAAATAAGTAATAACCCACACTGGGTATTGTGAACTATTCTAGTTGCCCTGCTATGGATTATTGTAGTTCAGAACATTTGGAAACTTAAACTGCAGCAAAATACCACACACAGTATCCTGACCTGAATGCAGACCATGCAACACTTGACCGCATGTGCCTATTTCTCACACAAACGCGAGCGTTTTGGAAGCGTTTCCAGGCAAAACCGAACAGGAATAAAGGTTTATATTTCATATAAAAAAAAAAAAAGTATTAATAAATGAGATATTAATGTTTAAAAGTCTCTAGTTTTTGAAATCAATTTAGATATAAATGTAATTAAAAAAACAAAAAATAGATTTTGTGTGCCGGTCCAACATCAGGTAGGCTTACAATATAGGCTCTTTACAGCTACACAAAGTTGTTAATGTTATTGAAATAAACAGACAACCCACCTAACTACCTAACTACGAAATAGACTCTTGGCTGTCATGTTAATGCTTTCTTGACAGTCGGCTCAACCAAGCAACAATCAAAGTTTTGTCAAGAAAGAAAAGGCCACTGTTAATTTCATATTTAAAAAGATAAAAGAGTGAACTGAGGCTTTATGTTCTTCAAAGAGACTAGAGTGGCGGGTCTTTTTCTACATAAATAAGCTAGCCGACAACAGACATGTAACTAGCTAGCAGCTTGTTAATTAAAAAAAGCCACAGCTGTCAGTTAGTGGACAGGTGTCAGAACCTCGCAGTTAAAAGCTCTAAGCACTTCATGTTCAAGTATGAGAACTGTTAAATAGTTGGAAACGGCAAGTTAGTTTTTTGTTATAGTCAATTTGGCTATTTCCCATACCAATAATGATTTGTCACTATTTGTAAAATTAATTTATTCTTGACATTGAAAGTTTCCAAAAAATTCCTTGAGTTATTTACATTTTCCAGGCACATGCCCCATGAGGCTGAACTGATTCAGCTGTAAGGTCCATAGAAGGACATCTAGGGGAAAGCGTGATGGTGCTGCAGCTGCTGTCATGCAGCCCACTTAGTTTTCAAAATTCTTCAAATTTGATATTACCAAGGAATCTTTGGAACAAGCATTTTGTCTGATAACGAGTCAACAGGCCGAGACAACTTTAATGTGTGCTGCAAAAATATCCAGCATTTTGTAAAGTGACCAACCTTAAACCCCAAAAGGTTCTTATCTCTCCCTGAAGAATGCTGTCAGTGGGATACCATCCAATAAATGTGCTGATGACTGTTTATTTGTTCATGCTGCTCTGTGGCTGTTATAACATTGTGTTGTCTGGGCAGGTTAAGTTTTTTAGAACACAGTGGGGTCTTCTGAAAGCTGCCATACCTGAAGTGCAATGGTTCACAATAAGCCAAATATCTGAGTTTGAGCGAGCTGAATGTAGCTATACGAGAACAAAATGCCCTGAGTTGCCTAGTAACAATGTTGTAGAAATCTTTTAGAAATATATCTGTGTAAATATGTGCCTTTTCCTCCAGCAGTAGGACACCTGATTTAAGTTTAACCACCAATAACAATGTTAAGTGTAGTTTGTGTTGAATTATTTAACAATGCAATTGTATTATGAAAGTTCAGTATTTGATAATTTATATTATTCCTATACTGTATGTTCCAGTCTGCTTTGACAAACCTTATTTGCACTAGTGTATTGATACAGCTGAATTGCAATATGTTTCTATGTTTGAGGAACATGCTTTTTAAATTTGCAGACAGCCACTTAACCAGGTTTAAGTGGCTCTGTGTTCTTGACCGCAATATGGTAATTATTTCTTAATTTTGTTTTGCATTTAGTTATGCGCATGCACTGCCACATATGGCATAGCTACAGTTACAAATATAGTACTGAGCATTTTGCAAGCAGGAACTGTGTGATTAATTTCTAATATTTGAATTAAGAGGAAAGATTGTAAATATTGTTAAATGTGAAGCTACATATTATGTACACGTGACTCAGATGTCCACCTTTTCTCATTTTAGTTGTGAAGCTCAGCAGACATCCAAGGCTGCATTTTTCTCAGAAATAAGGTGTGTGTGTGTGTGTGTGTGTGTGTGTGTGTGTGTGTGTGTGTGTGTGTGTGTGTGTGTGTGTGTGTGTGTGTGTGTGTGTGTGTGTGTGTGTGTGTGTGTGTGTGTGTGTGTGTGTGTGTGTGTGTGTGTGTGTGTGTGTGTGTGTGTGTGTGTGCACTTGAGCATGAAAGAAGTAGCTGCAAATATGTAATTTGGCTTTCATGACATTACATTAAACTGTGAAACACATTTGAATAATTGTAATAGAAACCCTTTTAATATAATTTACCTTGGGTTGGCATAGACTTGGAACCAATTAAATCTTTTCCATTTGCCAAGAATTGTTAAAATATTGATGCTTTGTTACTTTGGCCCAATTTTATAGAAGTTCACATTGTATCGCACACACTGTAGACACACATCTTGGTAGGTAAAGGCATTGCCAGACCCTACTCCAATCTACAGTCGTATAGTATAATGCCTCCAGCATCCTATAAGTCCTTGGAGCTGTTGAGACTAAACCATCTACTTTCTCCCTGTTTGTGTTTGTATTGAGTCAGACAGAACACCTGGTTTGAAGCCACTTGTTTAAAGCCAGGTGCACTACCATGTAATTTCTTTTATGGACTCAAAATAAGTTGCTAATGACTTTTAGATAATTAAAGGAAGTTTTGATTTGTACAAACAAAAAAAAAGAAGTGTGCTTGCCTGAACATCTGCATCTCTCCATGACAGTGGATATAGCAATGTACATTTTCAAGCTGACCCAGTGAGCTACTTTCAGAGGGCAATTACAGTAACTGGCAGCATCTGGTGCCCAGCCTCTCACTGTTACCACGATCCACTCCACAAATGAGATTTACAGTTTCTCTGCCTTTTTAGTTTTCCTACAATTAATGACCTCTAATGTGGATTTGTCTCATGCCATGCTTTAATAACAGCCAGATCTCAACTCAATCGAATGTACGTTGAGTCCAGCTGAAATCCAGTGAGACAGCGGGTTCAATATTGTTTTTTGGAAGTAGTAAAATGTAAGTGATCCTCTGGTTTGTCCTTTTGTGTCTGCTGAAAAGACTTTATTTTTCCCTTTTGGCTTTGACTGCTGGTCGTCTGAAAGCACAGGACAGAAAACAAATCCGTGGTCTACAGTGTTGAAACAGAGAATGTATAATGTGTTTTTAAGGGTGAAATAACCTGCAATTCTGACAGCACTTAAAAAGAAGAAAGGGTGCCATGTTCTCAGTTTACTGCGGTGGAAGGCAGTAGAAGCTGTTGAGTGTTTCCGTCTTTGTTAACCTCGTATCGCAATGTTTACGTTTCCGTAAATGTACAGTGGAAGTCTGCCTTGTAAATAGTTAGCTCGTCCGCTGAATCTGTCATGGAAATACTCAACTAGTGTCAGTCTAGCCTCAGCCAGTTGTCTACTGTCCAGTAAGTCTGTTTGCTCACAGCTGATTGGTCAAGCATGGCCTGAATTTATGAAAATGTGGTGAGACAAAACACTGGAAGTAAGTCATGGATTCAATATATTTACAGTATAGTTTCTGTTGTTGTGTAGTTTGTAAGTGTTTTGAGCTAAACACATTTTATTGAAATGCATGTTTGCCTGTACACTTTTTCCATAAGTTTTGTTCATCAATGAATAATCCACAGTCTTCTTTTGGAGGACATTTAAACTGTCTGCCTTACCTTTTGTTTAAGACTTTTGCTTCAGTAGAATGGCAACGAAGCAGTCTGACCTGGCAGCAAATCGGCTTTCTATAATTTACCAATTTTGGAAGGAATTCAATAATCGTCAGACATGCTGTAGCGCCTCATTTGTTTTTTGGAAACTCTAAACTACTGAGAGGTCTGCTATTGATTGGGCAGCTCCAAACCTAATTTTGTTACCTATTAACACTAATATAATTTTTGTTACTGTTGCTGGCATCATTTTAGCTTTATTTCCTCAGCCAAGAGAAATACAACATTTAATTGAAACTGGAACATGTTTGTGTCTCTAGTTATGGAAAGTGTAATTACAATGCAAGTAGGTTTATTGCATTTTAAAGAGCCCAAATTTGAGGGGCGGTGTTTGTTTCTGGGTGGTTGTTTACCTTCAGCCACTTTCTTTCCAACTTGATAAATTCATTTTATAGACCTTTTTTTAGTGCAACTAAACAGCTCTGGCATGTTCCATTCCCAGCCTGACCGATGACATGTTTAGACGTTCCTCACAGAGTGTATTCCTCTGGACCTGGGCCAGTGGGCCTCAGCCAGGATTGACTCTGCAGTCATTTTCTGCAAACTGGGACTGCACCCAGATTTAAACTCAGTGGGGCTGCTAAGAGGATAAAAATCGGCGTAACAGATTATTGTACATTTTCATAACAGATATTTTTTATTATGTAGTCTCAACTGTTGTCACAGTAGATATGTAAGACTGTATAAAATAACCAGACCTTAAAATATCTTCAGCTGCATTGTGTTGAGCTGTGGCTTGAAACACCGCAATGTGGAATTATTGAGTCAACACAGCAGCATCATTTAGCAGCCGTGTTGCATGCAGTTAACAAAGGTGTATTTATCAGAACCTGCTGACAACTGGGTCTGTTACTCAGCTCTCTATGCTGACTGTTTATGAACTTAAAAGATGTGGTTAATCTGTCAAGTGTTACCTAAAAAAAGCTTCGCTGTACTTGACAAACAAGGAGATGGTGTCACACTCAGCAGAGCAGACATGTTTGTTTCTAAACCTACTTGCTTGACACCGTTATTCATTTTCTTTCAAGCTTAAAGGACTTGAGTCCTTCGTAACATTTGGGTCAAGTATCTGTTACAAAGTACTGAGCGCTATCCCGATTAATCATGAGAATTGTTGTTTAATTCTGTTTCACATTATTTAGTGCAGCTCCTAGTTGGCAGGGAAATATTAGTGATGGCAGGAGAAGTGAGCATCAGGGCTGCAATGTGACTAATAAGTCCACGTGTGTATTATTTATTTCATGGTGTTGGTGCCTCTTAACCGAGCCTGTAACATGACTAGCTCTTGACCACATCTTACTCACTCTAGACTATTCCAATCACTGCAGGCCTTCCACCAACAGACATTTTACTGGTAAGCAGTGATCATGCCTCCTGGTGGGGGTGACCAAGGCCATCGACCGAGGCCACCACCACAGTAGCTGGCTGGCACCGTCTCAGTGAATCACCTGTTTTTTCCTGGCCGTGGCCGTCCCATCGAAAGGATTGTGTAATCCCAGATGCATCAGTGCCAAATAGAACAATCCTCAGTGGCTAGAAACACATTGCCCCCCCTGGCATTCGAATGGAAGCGGTTACCATGGGTCTCCCCTCTGGATTCTTTTTTCTTCTGTCCTCACATGCCTGTGTTTATGCACATTGAAACAAACAAGTCAAGCAGCAGACCGTCTGGCCCTGATATTTTTGCAATGTTTCTGACTTTTACAACCCAAAAAATAAAAAAAATGTTCTTGGGCTGGAAGCCTCTGAAATAGAAAGTGGGCAATTATTAGAGGATATCGCGTTCTTAATAATGGGCCAATCTAGGCCTGATAATGATTGACCCAGTCATATCCTTTTTCCTTTTGACCTGCAGACGTATTATGTTTTATACTGATTATACCTGCAACAGTTTCAATACTTGAATGTAGCACTACTGGCTGGCTCCAACTAATGGCATGGTTCTCACTTTCTCTATTCACGTCTGATTCTAACCTCAGCTTCAAATAGATTTTAAAAGCTAATTTAATTCATCCATACTCCATCCATCCATCTTCGACCGCTTATCCGGTATCGGGTCGCGGGGGCAGCAGCTCCAGCAGGGGACCCCAAACTTCCCTTTCCCGAGCCACATAAACCAGCTCCGACTAGGGGATCCCGAGGCGTTCCCAGGCCAGGTTGGAGATATAATCTCGCCACCTAGTCCTGGGTCTTCCCCGAGGCCTCCTCCCAGTTGGTCGTGCCTGGAACACTTCCCTAGGGAGGCGCCCAGGAGGCATCCTTAACAGATGCCCGAACCACCTCAACTGGCTCCTTTCGACGCGAAGGAGCAGCGGCTCTACTCCGAGCTCCTCTCGGATGACTGAGCTTCTCACCCTATCTCTAAAGGAGACGCCAGCCACCCTCCTGAGGAAACCCATTTCGGCCGCTTGTACCCTGGATTATTAATTTAATTCATCCATACTGTATTTAAATATGTCTTTATTCTGCAGAAGGCAGGGAAATTATCACTCAGGATATGGCCTAGAATTATCCCTGACCTTCAAATTACACCAGAAAGTCCTACAAGCCAGTCAGTCCCCTCAGTAACTGTTAAAAGCACAACAAAGCACACAGACTATGTGGACGTTTAGTATAAGGCAGGTTTTATTGATTCACCATCTCTTTATAATTTGCCCATGCAACTTGAGGGTCTAGGGATGTTTATGTGACATGGGTACAGACAGCCAAAAATGCCTGACTGGATATAACCTAATAAACAGCTCTGCCTCAGCCCCTTTTGATCCACACTATAAGTTATAAAAACGCTAAAATGCATGCTGGAGCACTGCTGGCTCTTTATTAGCACATGAACAGTGGTGTAAAGCGGTAAAAGAAGTATCTTTTAAATAAGGAAAAGCAGCAAATTCACAATGTAAACCAACCCACTCCATTACTAGTAAAACCATTGTAGAAGTACAGATGTTGCAGCAGCAAAACGTACAAAAGTGAGACTTGTCTGGTGAATAGTAATCTCTGCTGCTACAAATTACAGTTATGGGATACTCAGCTAAACTACAGTGCAAGTGAAAATGTATTTTCCAACATTTTCAATTATTGAGACTGTTATATATGGATGAGAATTACAGGCCAGGTTACGATATAACTGTTGTGTTTTTTGACCATTTTATCTTTGGCTTAAAGAAAATGCTGAATATATGCACAACACATCAGCTAGCAATAGCTTTAATCTGCAAATATGTCAAGCTACAAATGTCACTTAAACTCTAGGGTTATCTCATATCCATGCCTTATAACCCGCTCAGGTATTAGTCAGACTACAACCGGTCTCTGTTACCATGACAACCTGTGTTCGAACCATAGACTGTTAATAATAATGGACAACGCATCCGGTTTGTGCTGCAAATGCACAAAATGCCTCAAACCTGCATTCTGTCTGAATTCCAACAAGGGCTGACACGTGCCGTTGCAAAAGGTCTGTTTCTGTAGATGTCAAGAGAGACTGACCCATTTCTCATTTAATTTATTACCTCAGTAAACATATTCATAATGAGTTCACAGTCTCAATTGCTAGTTTTAAGTCTTCTGCAACACAGAATGATGTTCATTTCTGTTGAACAATTATGTACAATTATGTTCTTGTTGATTTTACAATCGGCAATAAAGCAGGCACTATGATTTGATTGCCAGTGAAAGTGTGAAACCTAATGTAGAATGTAAGCAGCTCCCCCCTCGTGTCTAAAATCGTCACATCCACAATCAGGACGGCTGCGCCCATAACTAGACGAAGGAAAGCAGATCTCCAAAATCGGTGACGTCACACATACGCCGTCCGTTAATATACAGTCTATGATTTGAACACACCCTCCAGTGGCAAAAGACTAATCCCAGTAATGTTAAAGGGTAAATCTATAGCGCACTCTAAGTGAAAAGAAACAACACAATGTTCTTTAAAGGAATACTGAAATGTGGGCGTGAGTAAGGATTGAAATAGAAGATTCACTCGTGAGTGGTGGCTCGTGAATGCATGGTCTCTCACTGCCCCTGTGTTTTTAAGTACCAAGAGAGAGGATGTGGTTCGGCTTCAGATTTCAAATTGATTCTCTTCTCCGGTGAAGAAGTTGAATTGATCCCAGGTCCATCTGTCTCACGTGGTTTACCTTTGGATTGGTGACACTTAGAAAATCTTCGAGACCACCGTTTTTTTCCCTTTTTATGACCTTATAAAACAACCACAAGCGCTGTGTTGGGAGCGCTGGGCGAGTGTTTGCCTTTCTTCTCTTCTGCATGAAATCTGACACCTGCGTTGGTGCTGCCGCCGTCAGAGAGGCATCACCTGCCTGCTGAAACATTAGCCATCTCTCTCTTTCTCTCTCTCACTCATAAACATAAATGCAAATGTGCACACACCGAAACACACAGGTAGACATTTAGTTTCTGTCACTCACTAGGTGTGCAATCTGTCACCTGACTCCACCACCAACCAGGTGGAAAATAATGCTTACAGGCTTTTTTTTGACATGTTATTTCCTTTTTTTCCCAATAGAAGGGTGTGAACGTGTGTGTGTGTGTGTGTGCGTGTGTGTGTGTGTGCATGTGTGCGCGCGCATCCTTGTGCATTTCTGTACATGTGTGATTCTGTACATGTGTGATATCTAGTACCATGGTGAAGATCAGATAAATTGGAGTTTTATGCTGTACATATTTGTATTCCCTCTGGCATGTAGGTGAAACCTATTAATTCAATTTGTCTCATCATTTCTGATACAGCAGATAATTCTACACCCCCATTCTGGCCTACAAAACATTCTTGCAGACTGAAACAGTGGAATTAATGATCAGCATGCTTTACTTTGATTCTAACAGAGAAAATCGTCAAAGGCCTTGTGGAACCCAATCATAAATGTTCCTTGACAAGATTAATTTGGAACATCAAGCATGTATTCACTTCCACATTCATTCCTATAGACTGTCTTTGTAAGAATACTCTCTTTGACAGATCTGAAAGACTGTCAATCAGGCTAAATATCAGGCAGATTGACATTTACCCGGCGTGCTATTTTAGCCTTGTAGCCGCCTCCCCATTCAGTCTGCTGTATGAGGATGACCTCATTCTGAACTGTGCTGGCTCACTGGTCTGTGACTAAGACTACGCTTTAGATCAGTTCCATTTCTGCAGAGAGAAAGAGAGACAGATGCTGTGTTTGCATGGGAATGACGACAGTGGTGTAGAAAACTGGTTTATTTGCAGCTGAGGTTATTTAAAAGAAGAGGTTGGCCTGCTCCGGAAATGTATTTGAAACTGATTCATCATTGAATGATATCAAAGACTTCCAACACTACTATATGTGTGTGTCTGTGCAGCTGAGAGGACAATTATTAAATCATATTTAAACACTTGAAAGGCCAATAGCGATGGGTAGCAATAGAACAGGTCAGCAGGCTGCCAGCTGTGTATGGGGTGCTAATAAAAGTGATACTCTGTATTTAAAGTGTTCGTCCGATGGTGTTTTTAACCCCCAGCTTTTACATAAGCATTAACACAAGGACTAAAGTGAAATTGATTTAACTGTGTGTTTGTCCAAACTTATGTAACCTGCAAAGAATAGTTTGACCTAGCTTTAATTCTGAAGCCACAGATCCTCTGGTAGCCACGGGTGTCTTTATCTGTCATTTGACAAAATCTGCATTCATCTTCTGGAAATTAGACTCCCTGCTTTTGTTTACTTGTGTTTTGAATTGCCAGAAGATTAAAAAAAACAATGATAATTCTGACAACTTTCTCCTTGAGTGAGTTTTAAGTGAAAATAAAGTTAAGATAGCTAGGGAAATTGATAGAATAGAATACACTTTATTGTCCCTGACAGGGCCGTTTGTCTTGGGCATAGTGCTGCAATCTGTTGCTTCCCAACACAAATATGTTACAGAGACACCTTTCTAAAATCAACATAAAATCCACCTGATATCAACAAAAGACATCTTAGGACATGAAGGACATACAGTGTCGGATTGTACAGACAGTACAACATCTTTAAAAAGTGACTGTAAAAAGTAAAGTGCTATGTAAAAAAAGTTCTTGTGTGTATTTATTTTGCTCTGTTGTGTGCTAAGATTAGGTGGCATAGTATCAAAGAGATTTTGATAGAGAAAGTGGTCAAAACAGTATAGAAAAGGTTCTGGTGGGGCATAGTGGGATTTAAGTCTCAAAGTCAACCCAACAGGTTTATTTAGCTTACATGAGCATTCCACAGATTTTGATGATTCTGTATTACTGAATTTTATGCGACAGGGTCCTATCACAAAGATTTCCCTCATACCTTAAACTAGACCTACTCTAGATGGTAATGATGCAGCCTGACAAAGTGGTGCATCACATAGCCCATCTATTTTTCTATTCATATAAAATAGATCATAATATGCATCATGTTCCCTGCCGCCATTTACTTGTTAGGAATCAGGAATAATTTTAATAAAGCTGGTTAGTTTTTGAAATGGGGTTTTTCTGTACTCAGATTAATTTTTGAAAACAACACTTTTTGACTTTCCAGAAGCCCATATCTTCACTGTATCTCCTGAGGCCATGTGTGGTGTCAGAGTGAAAGCCACTGTTGTACTGTGCTGTACAGTTTACCATTGCAGAGTGCCAAGTGCCATTGCTTTACGTCAGAAACAATGTGCTTTTAACGCCAAATTAGAAAATACATCTCTGCTATATAAGTCCAAATGCAATCACATTTAGTCTACCTTTTTTGTCAAAAAAAAGTAGTATTAATAGTTTTTATTATTTAAAAAGTGTTTCTCCCTTTTGGTGTTGCATATTTTCTCTAAGAAGAACAGAGGGAAAGTGATTTACAGAGCAGATATGTGTACTGTAGCAGAAACAAACATGTTAGTTGGACTTTAAACACAGAAATGCTAAACCAGAGAAAGCAGATGGGCTGATTACCTTCCTTAGTAGCCCAGTATGGCCCTTGTGTCGAAACTAGGCTACCAACATTCTCTGGCAAATGATATTGAATGTATTGATGTGGTCCAGAACATACTAGGATTAGCCTGTTTCACTTGTGGGCTGTTCTATTATTGGATTAGAGGCCATGTTACTGTAATAGGGCCTGGGCATTCCCAGCAGGCACTGCTCTGCCTCATTGATTCATTGAACAATAGCTACACGTCCCAGTGCTCGGTCTGATTTGCTTTTTAACTTATGAGCATTTGTCCAACTCTTAGTTTGGCAGATTTTTTGCCAACAAAATGAAAATCGGCTACTATGCATGAAAACAGTTGCAAAATGTAACCAGCGTTCCTTGATCCATGGTGTTCTCTGTGCGCCGCCTCTGTCCTGTGATGTCTGTATTTACTTAATTTAATGTATGTCAAAGTCCAGGTCTCTTAGGGATAATAAGTCAAATACTATAAACACAAACTATACCAGCATCTCACATTGTTCGACATCTGTCTACACATTGTGTAGAATGGGGCTCCAGCCTCATCCTCAAACAAGGGAACAGTCTTGTTAGATCATTAGATTATTGACAGACGTTGCACTACATTTACAGAGAGCCCAGATAACATGCTCAATTAAGGCCCAGTCACACTATTATTTAAAATGGTGAAATTTCTCAATTCATTCCCCTAGATCCTCTAATGGATCGCTTTGTCTGACCTCCTTTTAAAATGACACATCCAGTGTGCTTTCAGTTCTGCTCCAGGCCACTCTGTTGTTGAGTAGTTGCAGTATCAACTTTCCTAGTGGCCTCATCCCAACAATGTTTTTAAGAGCAGGTATGTACGTCTTCAGTGTGTGCCTTTTTGTTCTGGGATCAATGAGATACAAGGCCACTTCATGGCTTGTTGGCATGAATGCAGCTGGCTCTACCCATGATCGCTTACTATGCTTATCTTTACTGTAGGGAAACTTAGTGCTGGCTTTATGTGTGCTCTTCATCAATTCATAATTTTTGGGGCATTCTAGAAACGGTTGTACCGAGGCACGCACAGTGTTGCACTGCGCTACATGCTATTGTCACCATGAAATCATGTTTACAATGACAATGCAAACATGTTGAGGTTTAGCAGATGTAACGTTAATAATCTGCATGTTTGTTTAGCATGTTAGCAGACTACCCATTGTCAATTAGCACATCACCCAAAGTACATCAGAGGCTGATGGAAACATCATTAGCTTTGCAGGCATTTAGTCATTAACAGAAAGGGGAAAAAAGGTTGTCTGTGCCACATTTTACTGCATTCCAGCCAATAGTCATTGAGATATTTCAAGGTGGGCCAAAGTGCTGGACTGACCATCTGACGGGCGTTGCCATCCATAGAGCCATGCTGCTAACATGTCTGAAGATTCCTAACTCAAGGCCCACTTGCTTTGTTTGTCACAAACGTTCAACTGCATTTCACCAGCGTGGAGCAGTTGTCATAGAGATGGCTCAGTTGTCATGTGACCTACAGTAAGCATCAAACATGATGAATTTATCTGTCTCTATGATTGTATGAGGGCTAGTCAGCATGCATAATCATACATATCTTGAAAATTCCTATTAATTATTTACCCAAAAGCAAGTCCACTATGATGAAATCGGCCCTGAATGGGCTTCAGCTGTCGGTGGTGTAAACCACATGAAAGATTTGAGTTGAATACAATTTATGTGAGCCTGCTGTAGATCAAAGACGTGTAGGTGTGACTAATGCAGTAGGGTTTAAAGTCAGGAGGGAGAGAGAGATTCTTTGTGCTTATGTATTACGGAGTGGGAGAATACAGCGTATTAATATTTGGTCTTTTATTTTGCTATGTATTGGTGGTTCAGTGGGTTCTTTTTCTCTGCTCAAATGGCTTCCTTTTGTTAAGTTTTCAATTCTGGATGTCTAATTTGCTTTGCTATCTTATTACTGATGACTGCAAAAGGGTTGTCGATTTTGTGGAGAGTATTGATGGCAGACTGATGGCACCCTTGTGCAGCAGGTGGATGGGTCCGCCAGTTGGATACAGCAGGCTGGTAAATTTAGCATTAAAGCAACAGATGGATTTACCAGCATGGCAAGAGATGGTTCAGGTTGCTGTATGTGAGACTACACTGCTGTAGTCCTCTCTAAAAATGCATCTCTTCTTCATCTCATGTAGAAATACCTCTCAATGTTGTATTTCTGATCAATGTAGTATTCCAGTGTACAATTGTAAAGTCCACTTGCTAAAACATCTTGTTCGTCTGCATCTGTAATTTTATCAATTTGTTAGTCTTAATTGACCTAAAAAGGCTGTTCAGCTCATAAAATATCAAATCCAGGATTGGATAATGGAGCTATTTTTTTCATATATTAGTTTATAGGATTTTTCCACTCATAAGACGTGAGGATGACCAACAATTTACCATTCAAAGTATAGGATTAGCCATGCTAGTGGCAAAAATGGCACAACTTTGGTCCAGAAAGACAGTATCACAACGAACATTAGATGAATTGCCATGAGATTTTGTACGGACATTCATGGTTTTGTTCATTGATTATAAAGAATCCTTTACATATATTGTTTTTATAGAGAATGCTTATTGTGCTCATGCTAGTGATTGTATTTGTACACATCTGTAACCTAGTTATTGTTGGATAAAAGAATGCTTACAAAGCATGTCCTATGCTTTAAAAAAAATTGCGCATATGCAACTATTATTTTGATGTTCTTACATCTACTGTGCTTTTTTACACAGATGGAAGTTGCAATACAGCTCAGTACATGAATATAACTAAGGGTGGTTTGTTCCATACACACTGGGGACATGTTCCAACATTGTATTTGGTAGCAACTTAATGAGTTGGTTGCGCTCAAGTGTTTCGGGGCCTTGATCTGTTCCTTCTAGTGTACAACATGTTGGCTGCCAAAGTGTCTTGTGCTTCTGCATCTGTAGTTGTATCAATTTATTAGTCTTGAGTTATTGGATTAAACACATTTCCCCCATGATACTATTTGAGTATGACTGAAAACAATGTTCTCTTGTGTTGTCATTCAGAAGCATAAGCTATCAAACTAAGACATCCAAGACATGAAAAAGAAAGCTATGTCTCTACCGGACACCACTTAGAGCTGAATTGTCAGCTTTTAGCATGCCTCAAATGTATTGATATTTAGGAAGAGGCTCACATGGAGGAGATTGAAGGATGTAGTTGCAATAAACAAGTCAAATATTCATAAACTTGGAGATCTGCTCCTTTCACATTACAATTACAGTGAAATAAAAAGGCACCTCAAGTGCAGTGGATTGCAACAAAGTTTAATACACTGAGCCTTGATGTGGCATTATGTTAGAGACCCACAGTGATTTCTGGGTTGGTAGTTACACTGCCCTAAATAAGCTAGTTTGTTCTCTGTAGTCCTGCCGAGCCTTCTGGTGGTTCCGCTGATAACCATTTCAACATATTATTAGTATATCATGTTCTGTCCTCATGGCTTCCACTTATCGTCTCATTTTTTTCCTGTTGCTTGTCTGCTCATTTTTCTTACTCGTAGAGGATGCAGCAATTACAGTCTAAAAGAGGAATATCACATTATTTGATCTATTTGTGGAGGCGAACACATACCAACCCAAAGGTAAAAACCAGAGGTCTGTGATAAAATCACAACAGAAACACTGTGACTCTGACCAAGTTAGCAATGCTTTGTGGATTCATAGGTGGATTTAAAAAATGTTTTCATATACTTGTGATTCACCCACATCCCTGTCAGTGTTTCCACGAAGTCGCTGTTGTTGATTTCATTCACTGAAGTATCCCATGGTCTGGCTTTTAAAGGGCATTGCTCAGAGTTTTGTCTGTCTTCGTCTTTCCTTTGAGAGACCTTTTTCATTGTGACTCATTCGGTGTAACAGTATGGGATCACTCGAATAAACGGTCACATCTGTTTTAGGAAGGTGTTGTCTTTAAAGCTCAGGGAGGGTCTGACCGTGTGAGTGATTGTTGGAAAGTTTTTGGCTTTAGTCCAACCGCTACCAACAAGAGGTTTGTCTTGACTGTTTACGATAGAGCCCAAAGCAATAGCTAAGACAAATTAACAGGCTAAACTAAACTTGGTGCACCAATGAAGGCAGTTATTAAGCCCAAAAAAGGATTTGCTACAGAGGCATCATTGAAAGGCTTCCTAAAATGTTACATACCTACATTGTGTTTTGTGGTAGAGATACATTCTAGCTAGTTAAAGCTGAGTGTCAACGTTGTGTGCCAGACAAACACCTTCACTGCTGTATGTGAACATATCTCACATAGGAACCAGATTCTAAACATCGCAGTCAGGGTCAGAAGCAGGCGGAGCGGATGAGGGGCCGTCTGTGTACTTCAACCATGGCTGATCCCTCACCTTTGACTCCCTTGCACAGAGGGGCTTTGTGTTCCCTTTTATCCCCATAAAGCAGGGTCTCTGCAAGGGAGGTCACAGCTATCTTCCCTTCTTCTTCCTGCATTTAATCTCTGAACCACAGCAGTGTTGACTCATATTTGTAGTCATATTTAAACATGTGTTTATGGATTTTTCTGGCCACTTGAGGGCAGCAGAAACAAGTTGTGAACACAACGTTGACATATCGCCACTTTTTAAATTAATATGGTGAACCTGGTAGCAAGTGTGTTTTTTACCACAGTTAACTGTAAATGTGGTAAGAGAATATTCAGCATGCACACTGTGAAGGACCCATACTGACTAACTTTGAAAGATAACAAGCTGGAAATTGCTTTGCTGCCTCTGAACACACATCGTCTTCTGCAACGTTAAACTGATTTAACGTTGCAGTGTCTTATAAAAGTGGGTAGTTTCACAATTGGGTAGAAGTGCTTCTCTGGTATCTCAAGTTGTTGTGGGTAGCATTGTTGCTTTATTTAACGTTTTTAAAGTCTCTTTTTCTTTTTATCTGTCCCCAGCAGGGACCAGATGGGCCGTTTTCAAAAAGTGATACATTTTGTTGTTGGCTCTTTTGTTTTATGAAGCATAACAATGCCCTCAATGTGCACCAATTAGCACTTTTCTTCACATTCTTAAAATGCCATTGTTTATCACAGTGTAAGGGAAAGACGTGCGTGTGTATATCTAATTCCTAACTACAAGGAAGCACAGATGTGCGAAGCGAAAAACAGCTTTAATTTGTGTTTTTTTTTTTAATTGGGGGGAAGTTACCTGTTTAATCAGCATAACGGCAAGTAGATTAATTTAACTCTCAGTGTTATCAAATTCAAAAATCACAATGTATACTATTTGCAAGAGAAATGTGGATCAGACTGGTTGGAAAGTTTATACGCCCTCTCTATAGCATTAGGAAATTCATTCTTCTCCAACATCTGCTCATTTATCACAGTCAATGATCGTCATCACTGTGCTCAAGTTTTGCCCCTCCTGAACTTGTACCTTGCACTAAACTCAACCTCTGCTGCTCTGCCCTTCCCCTCTTTGTCCTCCTTATTTTACGCAGGTGTAGCTGCATCCTCCGCCCACGCCGCCTGCCAAGATGGTGGTGCTGTCGCTGAAAATCTGCGTTCGCCAGTGCAATGTCGTGAAGACAATGCAGTTTGAGCCCTCCACAGCAGTCTATGATGCCTGTAGGATCATCAGAGAGCGGGTCCCTGAGGCTCAAACTGGACAGGGTAAGAATGATAAAAGGACACTGGTTGGGGTGTAAACCGTAAAAAAACAAAACAAAAAAACATGTTTTGTGCTAGGATTTGACAGGACTTTTCAATGCAAAAAATTTAAATAGGCCTGTTGTTATTATTCACATAACCGTGCACTTAACAATTTATCACAACATTTAATGATTGTATCCAAACAGATCTGATTTTGTAGATTAATACTGCAACTTGAATATTTGGATGTTCGGAGGCTCACAAACTCACACTTAAAATGGGATTAAAAAGAAAACATGATAAAGATTAAACAACTGTAAAAAAGTAAAATTGGTAAAAGTGTTCATTCGTTTGGCCCTTGTGACATGGCTTGTGACTACATGATATTTTTGTCTATTTAGGCGACCGTAGAGTTGAAAATTTAGTGTGATTTGGCCAAGACTCCCATGCTGGATCTCAATCGTAGCTTGCCATCTTTTGCTACTTGCGTAATCTGTACGGGGATACAATGAGGTGGCTGGCATAAGGAATAACTTCCATCACAACAGTCTCTAAAATGCTGATGTTTCTCTTTGCTGCTCTAGCTTCAGACTATGGTCTGTTTCTGTCTGATGAAGACCCCAGGAAAGGCATCTGGCTGGAGTCTGGAAGGACACTGGACTACTACATGCTTCGCAATGGGGTATGTATGTGTGTGTGTGTGTGTGTGTGTGTGTGTGTATATATGTATATATAAATATAAGTATATATA
>NC_048407.1:25192057-25233537 GCF_013103735.1 Etheostoma cragini
TAATCTATTTAACCCAACACACACACACACACTCCATGCATGATTCCAGATGTTTTAATAGCCAACAACTCAACAAGAGTCACAATGTGATTGCTGATTGTTTGTTTGGATATATTGATAACAAAGTGCAAAGTGACGGAAGAAATACAAACAATTTAGTATATTTAAACTTTATTAATCCTTCAATAACAACAATATAACTTATGCCTAAAACATACACAGCAGTACAACACAGGAGAATGAGAGATTAAAAGCATGGGATCAGATTGGATAACAAGAATAAAAATGAGCACATCAAAGGAACCTTTTAAAAGGGACTTTAAAGAAGTGCTTTTACCAGCTGTAGTTCCTTCACCAGGGTCTGATCCCTGCTGATAAATGCCCGAGCAACTCTGGTTTGTTGTGTAGTGCTGCCTCTCAGTTCATCAGTGGGTTTGGTTTTGCAGCTCTAAATGTTTTTTCCTGTTCAAATCCACCAAAGGCAACCCAGGTAGAAGGCATGACTGTGACCAATTATTCTGAACCAAATCTCTCCTCATTGTTGCGATTGGAAGGGAGCAGTGAGCTGTGATAGGCAGCCGTTAAATAAGGTTTTCTGGCGTATTATATTCTTCCCTCTCTCCAAGCAACCTGGATGCATTTTCTCTCTCTTTCTCTCTCTCTCTCCCCCCCCCCCCCCCCCCCCCCATCTTTTTCTCTCTTACATTTAATTCCTGCATTCCTCTCTCCTCATTTTGTGTTTGTTCTCTTTTCTCTCTACCTTATGTCTTTGATCAGGACATCCTTGAATACAAGAAGAAGCAGAAGCCCCAGAAAATAAAAATGTTGGACGGGGCCGTTAAAACCATCATGGTGGACGACTCCAAAACAGTGGGAGAACTGCTTGTGACTATATGCAGTAGAATAGGTACATTGTTCCTTTTACTATTCCTTTTCTCCATTCTTTTAAGGTGTGCTGTATAGGTTTTTAAACTGCCCTTTATTAGGTCTTTTAAAGACATGCATGCATTAAAATTCAGTGTAACAAAGCGTTTAAGCTCCTTAGAATCTGGTGTTTTCCCAGTCCTACATTATATCATTGTGAAAATAAACCGAATGCAAACACACTAAATAAACAATTTTAATTGCTTTTGTTTGTGTACAAGAGCTTTTGCAAACACAGAGGTAATCATAAAGTGTTAAGAAAATAATCCTGTTGAATTAACCATCTATCCAACCTGACTCTGGGGGATATTGTGAATATTTTCTTTCCCCTTTGAAATCCAGGCATCACAAACTATGAGGAATACTCTCTGATCCAAGAGACGGTGGAGGAGAAAAAGGAGGATGGGATGGGCACGCTGAAGAAAGACCGCACGCTGCTGCGAGACGAGAGAAAAATGGAGAAGCTGAAAGCCAAACTACACACAGACGATGACTGTGAGTTTAGTTAAATACATTTGACCTGATGGTGTAGTTGATGACAGCCATTTAATTAGCTGAAGTGTTAATTCTAAACACTTGTTGTCTTTTTCAATGGGTCATTGATTTCCCCCCCCCCCCTTCCTAACAAAAGTCTATTGCACTTTGATCATTGCATGTTGGCCAATAGCCCATTTTACAGCTTACTGTGATAAACCACCATGTTTTTACTTTTTCTTTTTCTACGCTTTTTTCTGAATGAGACTGTAAGTAAAAATACAGACATGATTCATGCAATAATACAGTCAAACATATTTTACTTTTTCTCTTAAGTAAAAGCATTTCCATAAGCTATACATGTCTGGCTCGTGATTTATTCTCATTTTCCAGTGTGGCCCTCAGTGACATTTCGTTTGATATTCTTGCTCTAGAACCACACCGATTAGATTTTTATAAAAAAAACAACAACCTGATATTCATATCTCCATGCATCTGCCTTTTACATACGTTTTATTTCATTATCTTGTCCCTGTGCTGGTATTGTTGTCAGTGAACTGGCTGGACCACAGCAGAACGTTCCGAGAGCAGGGCGTGGACGAGAACGAGACCCTTCTGCTCAGACGCAAGTTCTTCTACTCCGACCAGAACGTGGACTCCAGAGACCCTGTCCAACTCAATCTGCTTTATGTGCAGGTCTGACCCTCTAACATATTTACCACCACAGGAGAATGTAACCACAAACCAGAAGATATACAGTACCTTCCATGTCTCCATCATCACTTAATTGTGAATGTAAAATGTGTCGTGATGGATCACTTTTGGATACATTTGAAAGACATGTCTTGTTCTTGCAAACCATTTTTAATCTTGTCCCAAAGCTTTAAGACCTTTTTTTTTAAGGTAAACAAATTACCCAATTAATTACAGGTTTTATCTGTCTTTCAGGCTCGAGATGACATCCTAAACGGTTCCCACCCCGTATCATTTGACAAGGCCTGCGAGTTCGGAGGCATTCAGGCCCAGATCCAGTTTGGACCTCACATAGAGCACAAACATAAACCTGGATTCTTAGAGTAAGTGCTGTCCCACAAGGAGATGTCTAAGGGGTGCATTGAATAATTTAGCTTTCTAAAGTGAATATATTATTTTCTTACTCCAGAATCTTTGCCAAATATTAAGTGCTGAACTCATTTGATTTGAATAAAGCTTACTAAAAGTAAATGAGTTCAACCTGTCATTAAATTACCAATAGAAACATTTGTATTTGTGTTATAAATCCAATGTAGAGAGTTTATGAAATTGGCCTCCCTTTAGTTATATGGCCGAATCAGAAAAAAGTTCATTTTCATGTTTTTTTATATGAATTTCAGCTTCTTATGTGTTTTGTTTCTTTCCCAGCCTGAAGGAGTTTCTACCCAAAGAATACATCAAGCAGAGAGGAGCTGAGAAAAAGATATTCCAGGTGTGGCCACATTGTCCTTTTTGAAGATTTGCATATACATTTTTCATATTAAACTCATTTCACAATTGTGCACCAATTGCTGAATACATGTATAATCATACCTGCAGGAACACAAAAACTGTGGAGAAATGACAGAGATCGAAGCAAAAGTGAAATATGTCAAACTGGCCAGGTCTCTGCGGACATATGGAGTCTCCTTCTTCCTGGTCAAGGTAAGTTATAACACATATATTTATTTCTATGGCCACATGTAAATGCACCATTTTAATGAAGTACCACTGTACCCTTTTCTTCATTGAAATGATCATCTACCCACAAAAGGGAAAAATCTAGCTTGAAGTTTTTTTCTCCTGTTTTTTTAATTCAGTTATTTTAAAAAATAAAATCAGATTTTGGCAATTAAAGACTATTCAGAAACGTCTTTTATTTCTTTGGGCTTGGTGTTAAGTGGATTAAAAGGTTGATGGCCGTACCCAGCAGATGGGGAAATACTGTACTGTAATACTCATAACTCACGGGTAGGGCATTTTTTTTAAGGGCGAGTGAATACAAAATCTGCCACTCGGGTTAACAAAAATGACTCGTTGATAAAATAAACATGTTTTTTTTCTCCTTTTGTTATGTACATTATGTCACGTTTTCTAATGTGTTTTGGGATTTAAAAAAATGAATCGTGGAATGCGTGCAAATGTAAAAATGTTCAACTTTTTTTAAAAACTTGGTTCAAAAGCTCAAATCCATCCTGTTTACAGAGCTATTTGGATAGACCAACTAATTTAACGACCCGTTCCTTCTTATATATATATATTATACATCTCTCAGCCTCACTTCTACACTAACACCGCACACAAACACTGCACGCCGGCAGCACTCGTCTGCAGGGAGTTCAGCGCGCGCCTGGAAGGAAACCAAGTGTTGTCTGTGCAGCTGAGTGTGGCGCTAAAGATTATTTTGGAGTGAAAGAGGGATACTGGAAAATTTTGCACAGGCAAACCCTTGGCTACTTACTCTACCAAATAAGTCCAACTGCCAGCGAAATGCCTGCAAAAACGAGCAATTTGCTGATTTCCCCCCCAAACCCCCACCTCACATCATTTGTCACCAAGAGGACATCCTGCATGAAGTCATGGGAAACTTCCCTGTCTGCATTGATAAATTGCTTTCCAACTGTCACCTGTGCTGACTTCATCGCTGAGCTCTTGTAAAAAATGAGAGCATTTCTGGTAATTGCTTGGGGAAAAAAAGGCACCTGTGCTGCTGTTACTGACTCTCTGCCCCACAGGTCCTGGCTTTTCATCAGTACCTTTCAGCACCAGAAGATAAGGGTAGAGATAAAGTATAAAAAAATCACAAACTCGCTTTTTGGTTGGAGCTCACCTTATCAAATCCTCATTTGCAATTTCTCACACGTTCCGCAGTCATATAAGTTCACATTATACCTCCCTTTTATTCCTTTCAAGCGTAAAACACCCAAATATGAAACCGTGGTAGTGCATCTCATTAACCTTAAATTGCCTCCTTGACTCCACTTGTCATTTGTTTGCGTCATAGTCCCTCCCACCAAGGAAGTACGGGAGAGATGCAAGGAAATCAAAGGAGGAGAGAGAAACCGAGGAAATGTGCTAATAGAGGGATGAGACAACCTTTCTTAAGTGTCATTTGATTTGTCAGCTGTATGGGCGGAGTTAGCAAGTTTTTCAGCTGCACAGCTTCCGAGAAGGCTGTTCTTGTGTATCCTCGCTCATGGCAGCTCGGTGATCCCTCCTTGATGCTCGAGAGACGGCCTTCACCGTGGACAGACAGAACAACAACCTGACCGAAAAGTCAAAGAGCTATCAAATGAGGGTGATGAGAATCATCCCATGTCCCACCTCCTAGCCTTAGATCTGTGTTCCCCGTGATCAGTTTGACTTCTTATGTGCTCATGATTGTGGTTTCCGTCACCCTCAAGCGTTATCCAGTGGAGCGTAAACCTCTTTAAAATAACCCTGGAAAAAATGCAGCCTATAGTCTCTAACCCATAACCCCTTGGAGGCCCTAGAGGGTTTACAGGCCCTCTAGGACTTTAACACATCTCACCTCTTTGCCCTCATGTCACAGCCCATCAAGGTCTGTCCATCTGCTCACCAACTGCAGATCCTGAAGAAGCACTTTCTCTGTCCATGCAAGGGAAAGGAAAAGAAGTCAGCTGTTCTGTTGTCTCAGAGAGTGACTGGAGTATGACATTAAAGGCTTAGTGAATATGGGGGGGGGGGAGGCAGGCAGGCAGGCAGATAAAGACATGAGTAAGACATAACACTTTAATTACTAGGTGGGCAAAAGTTTAGTTTTTTTTTCAACTAGTTAGACAACTGAATACCCATCTAGGCAGATCAGTGTGACAGCCAAATTAGAGTTTCAAGCTTCAAGGCTTATGAATTTAAATCCTCTTGCTTGAACTCTTTCTGTCCTTTTCTCTAAAATGCTTTTCAATTTCTATTCAAGTAATACCGTCAGCAGGTCAGGGAATTTGAAGATGAAAGAAAATGTATTGTTTGCTGAAGGGAATAAAATTGACAATTTGAAATGATTTGTTTGCTGATGATGCAATTTAAAATACTTTGTTTGCTGTCCTGTTGGTTTACTAGTTCTACTTTTATTTATACAATGTGCTTATGCCTTGCATGCGTAAGACGATGAAAATCAGAGAAAATCCATGTTTCATGAAGGTTGAAGGGATAAAAATGGACATCAAAACAGTTATGAATAATGAAATGGAAAGTATAGCTTATGTAAACCTAAAATGTCTAAACGGATTTAAAATTAAGAAAATGAAATAGGGTTTACAAAATATACTGAAACATTTAATTGCTTTTAGCCAAGTCATTCAAAAAAAAAAAGCTTTGAGATCATGTTAAGCAGTTTGACATCCGTGCAGAAATGATGTTTTTTTTTAAAACCCAACAACGTTAGAGTAAGATGTAAAGTTATTCGCTGTCAAAGTGACAGCAAAATGAATGGCAGTCAATGGAATGCCAATAACGGGTGACGGTCTTCCAAATGATAGCATTAAAATGGCTCTATAGGAGGTACGCTTTGTCAATGCTGGCTTACCCCCTTGGTCACGACAGTGGTTATGTTGATTATTTCAGTTGCAACCCTGGCAGTAGTAAGTGATCGTGATAGCAAATATCACGCAAAATATAAAAACCTAATTCAAACCAATGTGCTAACACATGTCTAAAGAAGCCGATAAATAGCCTACACACACCTCCACCGAAAATCTATCTCTTTCATAAAAATACTTATTGAGGAATATTAACTGAGCTGTCGCTCTCTAAATGTTTTAAGAGAGCACCTCTCTCTTTCCGCGCACTGAGTTACAGCTGATCTTCTAAGAACGCTGATGTTGTTATCAGCGGAGTATTGATTGGTCAGTAGGCGATGCTTTTAAACCGGTTGATCTCTAATTGCTAACACAACCTGCTCCCGAGCAGGTTAGGTATTCAGCATAAGTTACCATGGCGATTTAACCCGGTAACAAATAGGGGTGGGGGGAAAAATCGATACAGCATAAGATCGATACACAGGCGCCAAGTATTGATCTTTTATTATATATGTGTTGGTCAGTTTGTCTGCTTGACAATCCCGTTTTGCAGCAACAAAAATGAAGTGATATGTATCTTTTTAGACAAATCAGATGCTGACAAAGTTTTCTTTTGGGGACATCATTTAAAATTGGGAAAAATTTGAGGTTGGAGAAAAGGTTATAAACTGCAATATCACGCAGAATATTGCAACATGTCAAAAATTGCAACAATATTGTATCGTGGCATAAGTATTGCGATGATATCGTATCGGGAGGCGTCTGATTTCCACCCATAGTAACAAGTGATCCACCGTTGTGATACACAAAACCCTGGGAAGAACCTCACTTGTGTACACAGTGCTTTGTTGAACTCATCCATTACTAATCTCAGACCGCTAGGACCTAAAACTGAGAGAAAATAAAAAATAAAAAAGTTTCCAAAAGTTTGGAAGGATTAAAACAAATTTATGTTTTTGCAGGAAAAGATGAAGAGTAAGAACAAGCTGGTGCCTCGGCTCCTGGGCATCACCAAAGAGTCCGTGATGAGGGTGGAGGAGAAGACCAAAGATGTGGTTCAGGAGTGGCCACTTACCACTGTGAAGAGGTGGGCAGCGTCACCCAAGAGCTTCACCCTGGTGAGACCCACACACAAAAAAAACTATGACATCTGGACACTGATCCTGTCTTATACTCAGGATTTATTGCAAAATCACCACATTCTCAAATTTTATTTTTTGATTTGCAAGGTTTGCTGGCTTTATTCTTCCAGTTGTTTTATCTTTATTCATTCTGTCCACACTGCCTGAGCATATATCCCGGATAGTAAATACAAAAGGCCAGGCCCACAGTAAACCCAACTGTTCTCTGCAGTGGCCATATAACATCACTGTAGTGCTCAGTCTGCCTTTCCCTTCCTTTTCCTCGCGCACTTCAGTAATTGAAGACTCTTTCGTCTTGCCTGTCAATATCCCTCCTTTGTGCCAGCACCGTCAAATGAGCAACATGGATCTAATCTTGCAGATCTAGTAGATTGTCTTTACTAAGTGAACACACTCTCTCTTTCTTGCTGTTAATTCAGCAAAGTGTTTAGTGTTTTAGGCTGTGTGTTCTTGTGACATAGGGATTCAAAAAGGATTTGATTTGTGGTTCACATGTTGATGGAGTCATAGATTTTGATCTGTTGTAAATTGGATGGGGTCACCTTGCCATCCCAGTGATTTATAGTTAGTGTGCCCATATGAGGTGGACAGATCTTTTATTCAAAAAAAGTCCTCCAGAGTAATTTATTTTCTGCTCAGTTTCCTACATAAAATCTGCTCCAACATTCTTGGGTTAAGACTCTGACTCTCTGCATATTGCAGCAGATTGATATCACCTAACACAATTTGTAGCATTCATCTGACATAGTCGGCTACATAGATTCACTTGAATCCACACAGTAAATTCTTAACGTGTGTGTGTGTGTGTGTGTGTGTGTGTGTGTGTGTGTCGGCTTTTAGTTTGGGCTTTTTCTAATAGGGAAAATAAAACATTACCTGTTCAATCAAGCATAACAGGGAGTGGATAAATTTAACTCCTAGTGTTATCAAATTTGAAAATCACAATTTATCTCATTTGCAAGAGAAACGTGTATCAGAGTGGGTGTATTCATTCTTCTCCTCCAACATCTGGCTCTTTTTTCACAGTCAACGAGTCTCATCACTGTGCTCAAGTTTTACCCCTTGTATGTGTGTGTATGTATGTCTCTTTGTGTAGGACTTCGGGGAGTACCAGGAGAGCTATTACTCAGTGCAGACCACTGAAGGGGAACAGATCTCTCAGCTCATTGCCGGTTACATCGACATCATCCTCAAAAAGGTGAGACATTTATCTCTGGAGACACAGATGAATCATAATGAATCAATAAAGTCTCAGATCTGTTGATGGGTGACATGCTCAAGATACTGTGTTGTACAGCTGCAGTTTAAGAAAGGAAAAAAGGTTCAGGACAGCTGGTTTGATGTGACACAGGTACACTGTAAGAATTCGTATAATTATTCCCTACATGGATATTTGGGTCTCTATTCTTTCTTTCCTGGGTTTAGAAAGTACGTGCCTTCAATATACTGCAAAATAACGACTGCTTCTATTCTATAATAATAAATTTGCGTTGATGTGTGACCAATTTCCTACTCTGAATTACTTGAGGAATTTGGTTTTCTTTTGTGACACTACAGACATTTAAGATAGCATCAGGGTAGCTTTTTTTAATTCACTGTGCGCTCCGTTTTATTTGGTGTGTTTTTTGTCTCTGCTGCAGAAGCAAAGCAAGGACCGCTTTGGATTAGAAGGGGATGAGGAGTCAACCATGCTTGAGGAATCCGTATCCCCAAAAAAGTATGTAAATATGTATCTTATAACTAAGTGTTTTTGACTATTCCAGTTATGCAAGCAACAACATTTGGATTTATTGTCATGACATATGGTGCAAACAGTTGTGTTCTCCAAGGAATGAACTGTAATAATTCAATGTGTCTAGTGTTTTGGTTCAGGACCTGCAAAACTAACATTTCTATCAACCCTGAACTGCAACTGTGTTTAGTGCTGACTAAATTTCAGCACACTAACAAGCTAAAATGAGATTGTACATTATAAGATTGTTACATTATACCGATACATGATAACTTTAGTGTAAGCATGTTAGCGGGCTAATATTAGCATTTAGCTCAATAATGCTGTGCAGCCTCACGGAGCTGCTAGCATGTCTGTAGATTAAAAATATTTAAAAATCAGAGTACAAGCAGGGCTTCTTGTCAGTGTTAGACAGTTTTCATCTTTGTATTTCCAAATTAAAACACATGTTGTAGAAAACCGGATATTTCAATAGAAAAAAAGCTTTACAAAAGCAAGAAAATGGAAATAATATAAATGTAGTAGTAGAGCGGTTGTCTGCCAATCGGAAGGTCGGGGGTTCAATCCCTGGCCCTGCAGTACCATGTCGAAGTGTCCTTGGGCAAGACACTGAACCCCAAGTTGCCCCCGATGCTGTGCATCGGAGTGTGAATGTGTGTGTGTTTATCTGATGAGCAGGTGGCACCTTGTATGGCAGCCTCGGGCACAGTGTGTGAATGTATCCTGTATGATGTAAAAGCGCTTTGAGTAGTCGTTAAGACTAGAAAAGCGGTATATAAATACAGCACATTTACATTTAAAGTGGTATATGATCCCTGCTGTACTTTATTGTGTCCAGCATGATGATGATTTGTCCATGAGCTATTGCATACAGTATTCTATTAAAACACAATATCCAACTGCATCCTTTTTCAATTTCCTTTACACTACGCCCCCTTAACCACAGCTCGCACATCAATCATTCCAGGACCTCGTATCATCACGCAAACACTTCCTCCACTGGACTTTATCCTGAGAGATAATCATTATTTGAGGACATTTTGCTGCACTGGACAAGCAAAGGCCCTATCGGGAACATTTCCTGATTAGATGTGTATAACCTCATTCATCCACAGTGAACTCAGTGTGTAATTGAAGCCAATGTTCCTGCCTCGCCTCAATTGATATTGCGTTCCTGCTTTAAACTGAGAGAATTTGCTGCAATTGTATTGCATTTGTGTTGTCCTTTTTCTTTTATCTGGGCTTTGGAAGCAAAAATCTTTTATACTGCAAACACATAGCAAGCCCAAACTCTGAAAGGCCTTATCTGAGGAAAAACAAAACAAAGCTTTATCTTCCAGAAGGGCACAGTGGGAAGATTCTGCAATGTTGGTCTGCTTTGTGTTAGTGGCCTGCTGTCACAACCACAATTACATTGCTTTGTGTTAAATCTCACTCACAGACACATAGTAAAGAACTAGAAACATACTTTGTTTTAGGGTTCTTTTAAGTGACTTTTTTCAATTTTTTTACATTCCTATCTTCATGTGTTTTGCCATTATAACAACAATAAAGCTGTATTTTGCACCGTTTGCCGTTTGGCTTATGGTGTCTTTGCGTAATTTTGTGCCTAGAATAGCATGGGTCGTGCCAAGGTGGGAGAAGAGGCTCAAACGGCGGGTAGTGTCATTCAAATGAGGCAGTGCAAAGAGAACCTTTTTTTTTTTGTGGAATTAAGTTCTGTGATGCTTAGCTAAGAATAGTCTTTAAAGGACACCGGTCTGTTTTCACCAAAACATTACTCAGCTAAAAAATGATTGATTCTGTCAGTGCTGTAATACAAAGACACAGAGCAGTTACTAAATGCATGTAAACCAAGCCAAAGCTGATTTAATAATTCAAATCAATGCCTTTTTTAAGCAGAATATTTTACACTCTGCTTTGGGCAAGCTTAATGAAGGAACAGTTATTTTGAATTGTGACTCTCCAGCTTTATCAACCAAGCAGACATTAACTGATATATTTATTTCAGCTTTAGTTAGACGTAAACTTCAACGACCGTGTGATTTTGAACCTAAATCATTCTATATTAATTAAATCAATGTAACTTGCCAGATTTACTCTGTAAAAGAAACCATTGAAATGGTTGCCATGCCTATTGTACCATTCTACTTTAACTTAAGACAGGACTCTATTTGAAAACATGAACAAGCAAAAAGTGATAATCCAACACCATTTCTAGATGTTTTACTAACTTCCTGTTTGTGTTCCTGCAGGTCTACCATCCTTCAGCAGCAGTTTAATCGTGTGGGCCGGGTGGAGCACGGCTCAGTGGCGCTGCCAGGGGTGATACGCTCCGGCTCCATTGGCACAGAGTCGCTCAGCATGGGCACCATGCCATCTGCTCAACAGCAGATCACAATGGGTCAGATGCACCGTGGACACATGCCACCGCTTGTAAGAACAGCAAAATGGCTCTCAGTATGTTGTTTGTGTAGTTTTCATTGACTGATGAAGTCCTGTTAAAGGCGAAAACCACTCATGCAAGAGTCTGTTTTAAGTGGCACCGCAAGACAGCTGTATCTTAATCCTTTTTTCCCCTCCTCATGGCTCGTTCCCCAACATGCAACAATAAGACAGTGGTGAAATGTAACTAACTACATTTACTGAAGTACTGTACCTAAGTACAATTGTCAGGTACTCAAGCCTTTTCATGCCAGTTTCTACTATTTCTACATTTTACTCCACTACATTACTCTGACAGCTTTAGTTACTAGTAACTATACAAAAAAAAAATATATATAAAGGGTTACCAACTGAAATGATTGGCAGATTTAACACTTAGCCGATTGACAGAACTATTATGATTGTGTCCAGTATTATGTTTATGTTAATATCCGGATGATGATACTCACATACTTTTACTTAGGTAACATTTTCAAAGCAGGGCGTTTACTTGAAACAGAGTATTTTTAGTCTGGTGTTACTACTGAACACTATTTCCACCACTACATTAGAATGATCTTCCCCCATCGAGGTTTCTTAAAAAAATCCCTCTAGGCTGCATTCTGTGAGAAATGAACCTGTTTGTCTTCCTGTATGTGTAGAGTTCAGCCCAGCAGGCTCTGATGGGAACCATCAACACCAGTATGCAAGCTGTGCAAAAGGCCCAGATTGACCTAGGGGAAGTTGACAACCTGCCACCACTGGGACAAGACATGGTACTGTACAGTGCGCATACATGTACCTACAGTTGAAATAAAACCCTCACATATTCATACTCTATGCACACAGTATTGTAATATATCACTTTCAATGCATGCATTCACTAAAAAACAGCCACAAAACAAAATTGTAGTAATACATAGTGATTAATAATAGTGCATGTAATGTATGCAAAGTCATGGCTTTTGCTGTCGTCTCCCTCTGTGTTCCTAGGCATCCAAGGTGTGGATCCAGAACAAAATGGATGAGTCAAAACATGAGATTCACTCCCAGGTCGACGCTATCACTGCAGGAACAGCCTCTGTTGTCAACCTCACAGCTGGTCAGTGGCGCTGGCATGACTCAGCAGATTGCCTCCTGTTTGTCTTGGCTTGGGTTTACTGCCATTTACTCTTAAAAAAAAATGAATGATCGATGTCAATGTCTTGATAGTAGAGCAAGGCTACATTACATATTGTTGCATAGCCTTTGTGTGATTTTTTTTTTTTTTTTTCATTTTTTTTTTATATACGCATTTTAGAAATGCTTTGTTGAAACCAATGAAAGTGCCCACAGTTTTACGAGAAAATTTAAGTGGTGCTATTTTCTGCAGAGTTAATATTATCTGACATATTAGTGACTTTAAAACAGAATCCTTTCATCAGTCTGGTGTTCATCAACATCATTGTTGATCCTGTATCAAGTCTAATAGTTCCCACATATCCTTCTGGGATTTGGTGAGAACGGGCTAGTGAAGTTGTTTGTTGGATCATTTTGTCTAAAGATTACCCAGTAGGGTCAAAACGTTGCTTTTGTATTAAATTATGGGAGCTTGAAGCAATGTTGTGGACAAAATATTTTTTTCATGTCTGTTGGATCTTTGCCATTCAGAACTATTTATCTGTTCTTTAGAGCAATAACAATTTGTCCCTGATATCTTTTTCCCACTTATTTACCTTTTTCTAAAATGGACTGATGTGTTAATTAGGGTTGCACGATATTAAGAAAATATGCAATAATGTTAATGTTGTGGAACATAACAATAATGATCTTACTTGTCATAAATTCACAGATATTAAAGTTTACTCGGTTCTGCATTTCTTCTGCTTTCAGTATTCTGGTAAAATACAACTAATTGCTTGTTGAATTTAAAACAAATGAAAGCAAATCATTTTCAAAATTCTTTTATTGAACAAATTGAACCTTGAATTGAAAAAAAAATTGCACCAATAACAAAAGTGACCATTACATTTTAAAGTACAATTTTCTGCTTTCTACTGATATTTCCTTTTAAATCTCTGATTGTCTTTTGCGATATGTCGGCGCCTTTCATGATGTGTTTATTGCACCAGTTGATATCGCTATGAAAACCTTGCGCAGCCCTAGTTTATTTAGTTTAGTTTATTCAGTCTCTAAAATTGTTTTTTGCATTGTTGAATGGCTAGGCTGTTTACAAGGGTCGGTGAGTCTTAAGAAGACTCACTTTCGAGACCAGTTGCGTTTTGTTTTCCCCTGTTATGGGCATTTTTATTCAGGTTGAGTTTGGATAAGCTTTGTTTAACTCCCTTCTCTAGGACTCTATTTATCTGGTGACCGTTGTTTTTCTGTCCCCTCTCCGCGTATCCAGGCGATCCGACTGACACAGACTACACCGCCGTGGGCTGCGCCATCACAACCATCTCCTCCAACCTGACAGAAATGTCAAAGGGTGTGAAGCTGCTAGCTGCTCTGATGGAGGACGACATTGGCGGGGGTAATGACCTGATGAGGGCTGCCAGGACATTAGCAGGGGCCGTGTCTGACCTGCTGAAGGCTGTGGAGCCAGCTTCTGGAGAGGTGAGCAAAGGGACCCCAAACTCTGAGATAATGATATTATGTTTGTTTTTTTAAATCCAAATTGACAACCTAAAAGATTAATCAAATTTGCCACAGAGCAGTTCCAATCTGAGACACTGTATCATCTTTTCATAATAATACAGTGTCTCTTCTGCTCCTCCAAACTAAACTTAATTATATTAACATCCGCTGCTGCTGGTTGAGTTCAGCTTACTGAATTGTTCAGGTCGGTCTTATTGAAGACATCTGACTGAGGCTATGCTGAATAGCAAGCATTTTATTCCTTTAGGGAAAAAGAACTTGCTTAGAAACTCTATAAAGAACACTTTGGGCTAATGAAGTCTTCATCTTCTTTGGGTTGCAAGACCGTAATGTTCTCACTGATGTCTATTAAGAGTTTGCGGGTTGGTTGTGGAAGTATAATTCAGAAGTTAATGTACTGTACAGGTGTTGGCTGAGTGTGTACAATGCACAGGTCTGTCTAGCTTTGGGACAACGCTGAGCTTTACACACTTGTGCATTATGCATGTAGAGTAGTTATTGAGATTCCCTAAAGCCTGTAGGGTAGTTAGACAAAAAGATTTAGGATGTTTGATAAAGGTTCCTCTCTTTTGTCTTACTGTTGCTTTATTTTACTTTGTTTAAATAACCACCGATGTGTTACCAGTATGCAGTACATAAATGGAGATGATGTGTTTTTGTAGACGCAGCATACAGCTTATAGTTTACTTAGAAGCAAAGCTATGTCTCAAGATGCAAGATGATGCCCTTGCCAACCAGGCGTCCAACTGCAGTTTTACATCGTTGTGTGTGTGTGTGTGCTGTGTGCTGTGTATATTGTGTGTAATGTGTGTGTGCAGCCCAGACAGACTGTGCTGACAGCAGCAGGCAGCATCGGCCAGGCCAGTGGAGACCTCCTGCGCCAGATTGGAGAGAGCGAGGCAGATGAAAGGTTCCAGGTAAAGCTGCAGCCCCGTCCATTTATCATCATCATTTCATCACCACAATCTGTCACAGTCCTTAGGAACTCAGTTAATTAAAACCACATTGTAACCAGGGGAATATGGGGGGAGTGTTTTAGCTAGGTGTTTTTGTTTGAATTGAAAGCTATTCTAGCTGTCAAGCTTGTGTTTTTCTTTCATGCAGCTCCTACTAGGCTGAATCCCGATTTGTTATTATAACGCAATGTTTTGTGAGGTTATAAGTTCAAATCAGCACAACTTTTCTCACAACATGCCTGTCACTACACGCTGGAGTTTATTTCAACAATAAGTTTTACATATGCACAGCAGTGGTGGAAGGAGTATTCAGATCCTTTACTTAAGTCACAATAATAATACCACACTGTAAAAATACAAGTGGGGTTGGGGCACTACTCTCTTACACCACCAATGTGTAGCACCCACCTGGGTGATGCACGCAGCACGCTCAACACACATCACATTTTACAAATGTTACTTAAGGAAAAGTATGTAAGTATCATTTTACTTAAAATATTAAAAGTACAATTACTCAATACAGAAAAAAACTCACATGTTAGAAACAGGAAACAATCCAAACAGTTCTGTCCATCAGCCAAGTGTTTAATCGTCTTATTTCAGCTGGACTTGTAGACCTATTTATTGTTGGGTAGTTTAATTTATATTTAAACATTATAGTCGATAAACTACATGTGTTTTGTGGGCACAAATCTTAATTTGTAAAGCAACTATTAACTAAATGTGTCAGAGTAATGTAGTGGAGTAAAAAGTACAATATTTCTCTCTGAAATTAAGCAAAATAAGACCTCAAATTTGTACTTAAGTACAGTACTTGATTCAATTTACTTAGTTACATTCCACCACCGATGTGCAGTGGGGAACCGTGTGTTTTTTAGATGGATTGTTGGTGCGGCCTTTTAAATGAGATGTACTGTATATAGTCATCATACCACATAATACACAATAAGAAATTTTCTTGTTAAAAAAAGAAATGAGATCGGATTGGATTTCCTATTCCAGTGAAATGTTTCTTCCCCCAACCCCTTTCTTTTAACACAGTGACACATTTTTTAAACTTGCATCTGCAACTGATCTTGTCATCTTTTTAATGAGAAAAAATGTGATTGGCCAGGCTGTGCTGGATATAATGTTTCTGATGAGATTTTTAACTTTGCCAACCGTTTTTGTAGGACATCTTGATGAATCTGGCCAAAGCTGTGGCCAATGCTGCAGCCATGTTGGTGCTGAAGGCCAAGAACGTGGCCCAGGTTGCAGAGGACACCGTGCTTCAAAACCGGGTCATTGCTGCTGCTACCCAGTGTGCCCTGTCCACCTCCCAGCTGGTGGCGTGTGCCAAGGTACAAGAATATCGTTGAGTCTCGTTGTAATAAAATGACTCTCATCTTGTCAGTATTTGTGTAATATGTGCTCAATTCACGAAAAGTGAAATTTACTGGAAATTATGCAAATGCTTTATATATTGTAATGTTTTCTGATTTATTATGTCAACTCTGTCTGAGATTTGAATATTAACCCTTCCACCATGGTGTCAATTGGGACGCTTTTGTTAAATTGTTTCGGTGGAATGCATGTCAATATTTAACCATTTGCTGTTTCATCTTCTCCCATAAGTAGATTGGGTATTGAGGTTTGATATATAAATATTCCTAAAATAATTTAATAAACTCCAATTTATCTGCAGCTAAAAAAATAGCAGAGTGAATATATTAGGTGGCACCACGGCACCGTTAAATACCCCTTTTCCACTTTATATTTCCACGTCTTTAATTGTACAGCACACATGCCTCTAATTAGTTTAAATGCCCTCCTGGCTCCCAGTCAGAATACTTTCATTTTCTACAGAAATCCTCACCTCTCTGCATGGCAATGTGAGGAGAACCATCTTCTGAATCCCTTACATATCGTTAATTTTTTTCTTCTCCTTTTTTGGTTTTCTCTAAGAAAAGTGATTTAATTATGTAAAGACTATAGAAGTTGGTTTTCTCCGATTTTAAATGTTTGCTTTTATGTTTTAGTCATATTAGGGAAGTTAGATGGAGATGACTTAGTATATTCTTTTTTTTTAACAGTGTAGTTTTTTAAGCTGTATACTGTATGTACAGTATACATATTGAGAACTTTTTGCACCATAGGATGCAATTTCTTTTCTCTTTTTCACACTGGAGATGACATTTCTTTTTTTTTTTCACTTTTTCTCCTTAATGTTCTTTCCTCCTTCACCCGTATTATTATTTTTACAATTTTCACCTTGCTGTTGTAGGTGGTGAGTCCCACTATCAGTTCACCGGTTTGCCAGGAGCAGTTAATCGAAGCTGGAAAGCTGGTGGACCGCTCGGTGGAAAGCTGTGTTCAGGCCTGCCTCTCAGCCACAGAAGATGGCGAGCTTCTCAAACAGGTCAGGTTGATACATATATTGACCAATGGTGCACTGAACTCTTATCATGTCATGTATCATTTTTTTGTTTCATTTCAGAAGATGACAAGATATATAACGAGTTTGACTCAAAAAAACACAAATTAGCAACAAATGAGTATGAGTGAAGGAATTCCCTACAATACTGGTTCTCAAGCTTTCAGTCCATTTACACCACATTGGATATATATTTTAATTGAGGGTATTCAGTTTGTGTACTAATACTTGGCTTAAGAAGCAATGAAGACAATGAGTCAGTGTTCTTCAACCCAGCCTAATTGAATAAGAAGCAGGGAATAATGCACCTTAGGAAGAAGAACCACTTCACTAATGTTGATGATGTGGATCTCCCATGTTAAAGGTGAGCGCAGCAGCCAGCGTCGTGAGTCAGGCTCTGGGAGATCTCCTGCAGCATGTACGACAGTACACCTCAAGAGGAGAGCCTATCGGGCGCTATGACCAGGCCACAGACACCATCATGTCGGTCACTGAGAATATCTTCAGCTCCATGGGAGATGCAGGTGAGTCTAAAAGAGGATACGATTTGGAGATGAAAAGCTGAGAAAATGAAGAAATGGCACATCCAACAATTTTTGGGACCTTTTCCAAAAGCTATAAAATACAGAAAAAGGCCAGCATGTTAAAATAAATTTTCATTTGTTTTTTAAATAATTAATTATGTATGGCATTTAGGTTAAGGAAAAGGTTAATTAATTCCCCTTAAACTTGAAATGTATTTTTATTAGAAAAGCAATCATGGTTTAAGCCGTTGTTAACAGGGGAGTACAACCCACAGCCGGCTACTTTCAGCGAGGTATTATTTTTAATGAGCCATGCAAGCAGTTACTTGGTCAGTCCGTCACTTTGGTCCAGACTAAAATATCGCTATTTCAACTTTAACTATTGTATTGATTGCCATGACATTTTGTACAGACATTCGTGGTTCGCAGTAGCCTAGAAATCTAGACGCAAGTCTAGCAACTCTTTGTTGGCTTGCGTGCTGGAAAAACCAAATTCTGGTCAGGCCAATCGTGTATAGAGTCGATGGGCGGGCTTAACGTAATGACGGCAGAGTTGCGACCGTTCCTTGTGAATTTCCTGTTACTTGAAAAATAGGAAAATTGTCTTTTGAATCAGCTTTGGCCGCGACTCTGGAAGACCTGGAATTAAAGTAATTCTTGTGAACTCGTGTTTGGAGTTTTGTTGACCAGATACAGCGAAAGTTTAATCTATCAAGCAACATTGCTCTGGTTGGTTGGCTGGTCTGGTTGGATGCTATTCTATTGTGCACAGAGGGAATTTGAATGACAACCATTTATCCCGCCCCTTGGATTGAGCCCTGCCAATGGTGAGTTCCCAGAACATTTTTATGTGGGCCTGGCTTGTCTGACTAGGTTCCCAAAGGATGACTTTATGATCCCCTGACTTTTGATTTTTTCCTCTGAGTTTAGAGTGAAATGCCTGATCTGATCTGCCTGATGCCCACCTCAAAACCAGCCTGCCCTGACATGCTACTCAGTGCAACCCATAAGCGAGTTTCCAAATAAACACTGCACCATTTTGGCTCCTGGCACGCTTTGAAATTCAGGCTAAAATGTGACTAGATTATATCTCTACATTATATAATATTTATTGTAATATCTGGTTAGGCTTAGATAAGGGATGAAAAAGCACGTAACCCATATATAATCTATACAATAGATATATCTCATCTATAAAACTAGCTTTTTCACAGCTCTAGAACGTTTCTGCTTTCTGTGTAGATGTCTCACCGGATCGGTTCATGCCATCTCCTCCTCAGAGACTGGCGCCATGTTGGGTTTGAAAGGGCCGCTGTCAGCCCTGGTGAAGCCACAGAGAAAAGCTGACAGCGTTGTTAGAAAGTCTGACAGCAGAGGAAGACAGATGGATAGAAAGAGATTCACAGAGAATGTCCCGGGCCAGCGGTCAGTTTTTGCCGAATCGATTGACTTGATAGACGAGTCGGATGGCTGTTTGTTCCTTTGAGGCCTGGAATACACACAGCTGGTCGGAGAATACCATCTTTGAACCGCTGTCAAATATGTCAGGTTATGTCACACTTTAAGAAAGACACCAAGTGAATCTTTCTGTAGTGGAGTGTTGGCAGATCAACTATTGCATTCACATCACCATCAACTGCTCACTGATTAAGTTTGCAGATGAAGCTGCCTTAGTTGGCTTTTCAACAGATAATGAAGAGGACTACAGGACTGAAAAAAATAAAGATGATGATTGATTGATTGATTTTAGGAAAAGGCACCTCCACTGCAACCTTTTAATATTCAAGGGACAGTCATTGAGACTGTAGAAGAGTATAAGTATCTGGTTACTATTATTGATTTTAAACTCACGTGGTAAGCCAACACACTAGGAAGATATTAATAAGCACAGCAACGGCGTTAGTCTATAAGGAAACTTTGTAGATTTTACGACGACAAAACAACTCTGCCATTTTTTGATTTGACTTTTATTCAGAGCGTGGTGACTTTCGCTAGCAGGTGCTGGGGGGCAGGGGGGTCCGGAATAGGAACATGCTGGACAAGGTACCTAAAATGGGCAGGAAAATGACTGCATCCAATGTTAAAGGATACCATCAATCTGGCCCTGAGGATACTGGATGATCCTTACCCCACCACTTTTCTCTGAGTTCTCCTCCCTCCCCTCTGGACGGAGATTACGAATGCCCTTAACAAAAACCAAATGTGCCATTACATAATTTGTGCCGAGGAGCATTCAGTTACTGAATTGATCACACATGAGCACATAAACATTTGATATTTGGCACTTTTTTATTTATTATCTTTATCCTGTGGACTGTCGACTGCATGTCACCACCAGTACTGTGTTGTTGTTGTTTATGTTCCTTTTTTCTGTATTGTCTAAATCTTCATTGCTGTTGGATGTTGGTGTGGTGTTATCGTCTTATTGTTGTCTTTTATTGTGTTACTGTTGGACTTAATGTTTAAATGTGGCTCCCTTGAGTGCAAAACAAATCCCCCTTGGGGCAATGAAGGTTTCATTCACCTTAAAGCTTGTGTGGTGTGCCAGGTCTGCTTTGACAGAGACAATATAGACAACAATTAATTTCTTATTTCTTTTGTCTTTACTCATTAGTCTGATTCTAAGGGAATCAAAAACACCAAGGCTGGTGGAACAGTTACATCTAATTATGTCTTCACAAGTCACCCACAGGTGTTAAAACATTATACACATCTGATCAGGGAGAGCAGTACAGCTGTGCGAGAGATTCAACCACAGCGAAAGATGTTTGTTCTTTTTTGTATGTTTTCACTTGCCAACGCCTTTATTCATAATGTTGACATTGAACTTTATGTTTAAAAGCTCTCTTCTGTGTATGACTTCAGTTACACAATGAGTCAACTTACTACCAATCATTTGAACAAATAAGCTTCCAGTTTCTCTCACTGAAAAACTCACAGAAAATGTAATGAAATGACAAATCAGTGCAGCTTGTTGATATATTTATCTGCTCCACTAAAATGTGCCAACTTGTGTATGAAAGCAGTTGTCAAGCAATTTGATTATTATTGCATTAAGTGGTTAAAGAAATTAAGACAATTTTTGTTGTTGTTGTTCATAAATAAACCTCAGGAGGATTACCGGCATAAGTATAAAGCTGTGCAGTTCAATTATAACATTACTGTGTTAACACAGTCAATCTCTTATTAGTGTGACTCATCCATTAATCCACTCATCTCCCTTTCCCTTTCCCCTCGCCGCTACACTCTCCCTGTCCTCTGTAATGGCGTCTCAGGAGAGATGGTTCGTCAGGCTCGGGTGCTGGCTCAGGCCACCTCCGACCTGGTGAATGCAATGAGGTCTGACGCTGAGGCCGAGGTGGACGTTGACAACTCTAAGAAGTTGCTTGCAGCTGCCAAATTACTGGCTGATGCTACGGCAAGGATGGTGGAGGCAGCAAAGGTAAGCAGCGGGGAAGATACAAAGCTTACCATATTCATTGTTTATTTCATTGTTGTTTTAAAGTAAATTGCATGTACAAAAAGCAGGTAGATTTACTAAACTGAGGTGCTATTGTGAAACAAGCTTTAAGCAGTGCATAATTCATCCAAACGGTTCTCCCAAAGAAATATTTTGGGTAGATCTTCATGGGAAAAGTGTTGGTTTTAATCATATTGGCATTTCTTAAGACCAGATGAGAATCTACAAGGCTGGGTTTCATTCTCTTGTTCTTACAAGGGTGACCTTTTGAGTGAGAGAGGGAGAGGGGGAGAATGAGAATCGCTCTTAACGTTGCAGACAGTTTTAATTGGAACTACACAATCCTGTTTAGTACACATTTATACACAGCTCGTCTATCCTCTGGTTTAATAGTATTGTTTTTGGAAGTGCAGTTAAACAGCTATGGCCAGGAATTAGCCTCTGTGTGTGTGTGTGTGTGTGTGTGTGTGTGTACAAAATTAATGATCAAATAATTATAGAGTTGAAGTGTTAAAAATCCATCCAGCGTTTTTTAAATTTATGCTCCTGTTCTTCTGACAGCTCAAGTTTCCTGCGTAACATGATTAACAGTAAGAGGACATCAAACTCTTTCTTCACCAGATTGCTGAAGGGCAAGCTTAGATTTGCCTCTCATCCCATCGTCCTCTATCCAAACTATTTATCTGCCATCTTTCAACATCAGTCTCATCTTTCTGCAGAACCACACACGGATATTAATAACGCTCCACTTTTACCATGAAAATGAAAAGACGCCCTCCGGCGTGTTTGATGGTCCAGTTTGATTCCAGACTCATCACTATCACAGCTGTACATATATCTGTGTCAGCGGAGTCTGAGACCTCAGCCAGCCGTTGCCTTGGTAACTGATTGATTGAGCTTGTGCAGTTTAGTTTTTGGACTGCATGGTTTACAGCTGACTGTGTTCATGCTTGTTTTTTAAAGCCCTTTCAGGTAACGATTTGATTTAGCAAGACACTCATTGTACGTGTTTTGTATCGCTGTAGAACAGACCTTGCTGTTTGAAAACGACTTCCTCTGTTAATCAGCACTTTTAAAAAGAATTATGCAAATTGGCTGTTAAATTTAAATGGTGACAGCAGTTGCCAACAGAAAGATAATCGTTGCAAAGTCTGATTTGAAGCTGAACACCAGCGTCATTTTACAGTGATTAATGCAAAGTCAAATTGCATTTTTCCAGTTTTTTCTGTTTTCTTTCTTGTTCCTGTCTGTGGTGATTTCTGCCATCTGTGGGGTTGGATATTACCTTAATGACACAGGTTTTCAGTAGCACAAACACACACACACACACACACGCACACACTTGCATCTCTGTGTAGCTGCAGTTGAAGCTACCGATTTCCCAGTTAATTAATCTAATAGCAGCAAGCTTAGCTTTTTCTCCCACAGCAGGAGACACAGAGGTGTCAGATGATATTGGACTCCACTGCTGGATTCATAAACAGCAAGATAAAAAAAAGAGCTGCTTGCTAATATAAATAAAATCTCTTGACATGCAGACATAAACAAAAAAGGGATGAAGACGAGCTCCAGCTGAGTTTGAGTGCAGTGATTTTAAATCTGTTAAATTGTCAAAGGTCTGTCTACACTGACTGGAAGATGACTGTGTGCTGATGGCAGTTGTGTGTGCTGCTGCTCACACATGTGATTCAAAATGTTTTTTTTTTTAAGGTTGTATAAAGTCAGGGAGTATTGTGTACAGATCACTCAGCCAATTGTTTTGTTGTCACATCCTTACACCAGGTGTTTTCTCATCGTGTGTGTGTGTGTGTGTGTGTGGGTGTGGGTGTGGGGGTGGGGGTGTGTGGGTGTGTGTGTGTGTGTGTGTTTGGTCAGGGCGCGGCGGCGTACCCAGAGAACGAGGACCAGCAGCAAAGACTGAGGGAGGCTGCGGAGGGGCTACGTGTGGCCACCAATGCTGCTGCTCAGAATGCCATTAAGAAGAAACTGATTAACAGACTGGAGGTCAGTGATGCCGGCTCAACCTTTACCACACTTTGTCCAAAGAGAAATGTTTATTTTAGGAAAAGGAATCTAATAATATTTACAATAAAACATGACATTCACAACAACTCCAATCCTAAACGTCATCTCTAAAGCACCAAATATTAGGATGCCATATCGCCATCTCTAAAGCACCAAGTGGAGGCGGCCGTTAGTACCAAACCTCAGCCAACCAACAAACCCATTTAGAAAAACGTCAGGACCGTAATTGTAAGTCCCTTATACCACCTGACAGGGGAATTAAAAAGCAAATTTGACAATAGAAGTCTGCTTTAAATGGACCCTGAGGATATGCCGGTGCAGAGGTAGGAGGAGAACTACTGTTGAACCATATTTTACATGTCAATGTTTTGATGGGTCTGTATCTTCCTCAGAATGCCGCCAAGCAAGCTGCTGCCGCGGCCACGCAGACCATCGCAGCTGCTCAAAATGCCGCCACCTCCAACAAGAACACTGCCGTTCACCAGCAGCTGGTGCAGAGCTGTAAGGTGAGGATCAGTGCTGGTTGCTCAATGGCTCCATTGACTTTTTTTGCTTTGTTCCATTTTTCCTCCTTTTTGTGAAGTAAAAAACTGTTTGCTTCATACACATTTGTCTTTCATTCAGTTTGTATTGAGTGCATACAAATTACTTGCTTGGTAATTTAGTGTGTGTGTGTATGTGTGTGCGCGCGTGTAGGCAGTGGCAGACCACATCCCACAACTTGTCCAGGGGGTGCGTGGCAGTCAGGCCAAACCAGAGGACCTCAGTGCACAACTAGGACTCATCATTGCCAGCCAGAACTTCTTACAGGTGCTGTACACAAGCACCCACACACCAATCCCCCCCCCCCCCCCCCCCCCCCCACCACACACACACACACAAACACACTATGGGCTTTCCATTCCTCACCTTCGCTGGAGAGGAGATTGTTCAAACTTTGTACTCTCATTACGTAACTTCAGTGCTACATTAGGAACCAGGCTGAACAAAGTATAAATAGTGTTTCTGCCATTTGGGGATCCATTGAAAATAGGCCTGCAACCTCCTTTTTGGTGTAAGAAGGCAGTTAAAGAAGCCGTGGTGTGGCAGGATTATGTGTTTATTCCTCTGTTGCACTTTTAGAGCTGATGGAGGAGCATGGGGTCTCCACAAATACCAACATATCAATTAACCTTTGTTCCTCGTTGTTGCTCCAACTACAATGTAGTCAGTAGACAGTTCCTTAATGTCCTAAGGGCAAAAAAAATAATTTTTAATCTTCCCTTTTTCTTTTCCACGCTGCAGCCTGGTAGTAAGATGGTGACCTCGGCCAAGTCATCTGTTCCCACGGTGACGGATCAGGCTGCAGCCATGCAACTGGGTCAGTGTGCCAAGAACCTGGCCACGTGCCTGGCTGAGCTGAGGACGTCTGCACAGAAGGTAGCGCACCGACACACGCAGGCCCTCTCATAAATGGCAGTGCATGCAGACAGTCTCTGCAGTTTACGTGCATATAGATGCAACAAAAAAAAACTAGAACACTTACAGTAAATCATTCCAGAAAGACACTGTGCCTGCTTCATTGTTAAAATCATGGCATGGGCAATAATGTCAGAATGTGATTTCATTCACTACAGAGTCCATAGCAGATGCACTAAAGCGTGAATTGCTTTAGTAGAAGCGTTTTAAGCAGAATTCTCAGTCACCTGTGTTACAGGTGTCACCTGTGACAATAGTTGGCTCTTTCCTCAAGTGCAGCAAGTATATGTTTTGTATATAGGGGTTGTCTGAGTTTATAATGAGCTGAGACTGACAACAAAATATAATAGTATAAAAGAATATAGTATTTTTGGTAAAGGATTACTACTTACAATCGTAAAAAAACAAAATGAATAACCCATGTAACGAATTATGAGTGACCGCAGACTTCCTTGATTTTCTAGGCCCATGAAGCCTGCGGCCCTATGGAGATCGACTCCGCGCTCACTGCCATTCAGACCCTGAGAAATGAGCTGCAAGATGCTATGCTGGCTGCTGTTAATGACCAACTGAAACCACTACCAGGAGAATCAGTAAGTGTCAGGTTTTCTTGACCCATAAGACTAAGCATTTAGTTTTCCAAACTTAAAGGTCCCATTGCATGAAAATGTCACTTTATGAGTTTTTTTTTTAACATTAATGTGAGTTCCCCCAGCCTGCCTATGGTCCCAAATGGCTAGAGATGGCAATAGGTGTTAACCGAACCCTGGGTATCCTGCTTTGCCTTTGAGAAAATGAAAGCTCAGATGTGCCGATCTGGAATCTTGCTCCTTATAAGGTCATAAGGGGTAAGGTTACCTCCCTTTCTCTGTTTTGTCTGCCCAGAGAAATGGGCCTGCCCCTGAGAGACATCATGGCTTTCAAACTAGCAAAGTGGCAGTTGGTCAATGCCACACCCCCAGCCTCCACCTTGTCCCCCCTCTCTCCTCCTCAAAGGCTACAGACTCAGAAATAGCCCAAAGCTCACTGGCTCTAGTGGCTGTAATTCTGAACCAAGGCTGAATTTTGGGAAAGATACTTCAGATTTGGCATTAGGGTACCAATAAAGTCTATATAAAAGCCTCCAAAGAGTACTATGTCATGGGACCTTTATCATGAAAAATGGCCACTGAAGTTATACTAAATGTATTGAACCAATAGGTTTGCCGCCTAATATTTAGTTATTTACATATACAACTTTTTACACTTTGCTTTAGTTGGAGAAGTGTGCTCAGGATCTGGGCAGCACCTCAAAGTCAGTGGGATCCTCCATGGCTCAGCTGCTCACCTGTGCTGCACAAGGAAATGAACACTACACAGGTTGGTACCGCTGACCCACTATCTTCTCCCAAAATATACCTCTACCAAGGTGCGGAGGTCATGTAATCACCTCCATCCACCTGCTTTTTAGTTTTCAAATTAATGTGTCTGTGCACTCATACACCTTTACTTTAAACTTACACAATGCCACTGCATTGAAGCATTAAAATTAGTTTCAATTGAGCATTGAAACCAATTTTAAGAGGATGCAGTCACTGCCACAAACACTTCTGACTCTGTTTTCCCTTGCAGTACACACTGTACACCAAGCTTCTCTCGTTTTGATGTTACTACTGAGATGTAATTTAATAATCCACAATAATGCACATCTGCTCCTCATATGTTACACGTTCAATGTAGCCAAAGTGTAAGGCACTTTTTTAACATACTAATTTTAGCTATTTATGTTCTTTCTAGTTGTAAAAAAGTGTTTCCCAAAGACTAATCATTGTGTGTGTGTGTGTGTGTGTGTGTGTGTGTGTGTGTGTGTGTGTGTGTGTGTGTGTGTGTGTGTGTGTGTGTGTGTGTGTGTGTGTGTGTGTGTGTGTGTGTGTGTGTGTGTGTGTGTGTGTGTGTGTGTGTGTGTGTGTGTGTGTGTGTGTGTGTGTGTGTGTGTGTGGACATATATCACATTCTCACATATCACATATTACTTCAGTAATATTGTCAACTAAGTGCATATACTCAAGTACTGTATTTAATTACAAATTGGAGGTACTTGTAGTTTACTTGAGTGTTTTCTTTTCATGCCAATTTTTCAATCAATTCTTTTCTGCTCCGCTACATTTTAGAGAGAAATATTGTACTTTTTACTCCACTACATTATTCTGACAGCTTTAGTTACTTTATAAATTAAGATTCATGCACAAATATGATATGAAGTTTAGAAGAACACAATATTTTTATAATAATTTAAACTACCCAACAATATGTAAGCCTATAAGTAGGGTTGGAATGAGGTGACAATTAAACTCTTCCAGTTTCTAAAATTTGAGGATTTTTCAGCATTGAGTACTTTTACTTTTAATACTTTAAGTACTTTTTTCCTGATTATACTTTAAGTACTTTTACTTAAATAAAGGATTTAAATACTTCTTCCACTACTGAGTCAGAGGAAACAACTTCTATGCAAATACAATGTCCATCTTTTGGTTTTCAAAAAATAGTAAATGATAGTGACGGTATCTTGTAATAATTCTATAATCTCTCTGAGAAACGTCCCTGTTAGTGGTTGTCACATCTGTACTTTATTACTTGTGATTCTGTGTGTAGGAATAGCAGCCAGGGAGACAGCTCAGGCCCTGAGAACATTGGCCCAGGCGGCTCGCGGCGTCGCTGCCTCCACCAAAGACCCCAAGGCTGCGGCGGCCATGCTGGACTCGGCTCGGGACGTTATGGAGGGCTCGGCGCTTCTCATTCATGAAGCCAAGCAGGCACTGATTTCCCCCGGAGACGCCGAGAGTCAGCAGAGGCTGGCGCAGGTGAGATGGTTCAGGATTGCTTGGGGGGGGGGGGGTCGCAGTTGCAACTTGTTAGTCCATGAAACTTGTTTACAAGCACTTATTTCAAATTCAATATATTTTGCTAAATACTTTGTTATGGACAAAATCTGCGCCAAATGAATGTTTACATCTGCTTAGGAAAACATGAAAGTGAACACCTGTCAAATATAGCAAGGAATCCTATAATAAACTTGGCACATTTACAGGCCAATTACCTTCTTTTGATGTCTTGTCCTCATATTTTCTCAACCAAATTTTTTTCTATATAGCAGTGTAGAGAAAAACACAAATGAAGCAGTTTTCCTCATCTTATTGAATCCTTTTACTTTGTCTTCATCATAATAATACTTTGTCATTTGAAATTGCTAGGCTAGATGAAGTGTGTGATGTGACAACCCGGTTTGCGATTTGTATTGCACAACCAAAGAGGACACACACACACACACACACACACACACACACACACACACACACACACACACACACACACACACACATTGGTTGATATCCATAAAAGAAAGAAATCTCAAAATTGGGATAATAATTATCTAAGACCGCCTTGCTTATAAGCATTTTAAATTCATATTTCTAGCTCAGCCTGGTTGCTGTGTGTAGATAAAACTCTCTGACCAAGGCTGGTGAACCTGCTGTGTGTTCCAGGTGGCCAAGGCTGTGTCTCATTCCCTCAATAGCTGCGTCAATTGTCTGCCAGGCCAGAAGGATGTGGACATGGCTCTCAAAAGCATCGCGGAGGCCAGCAAGAAGCTGCTGATTGAAATGGTGAGTTTGGTCTGTGGCTCACCAGACCTCTGCCAACAAAATTAGCATCATGTGTCATTAAGTGCCCCACAGCAAAAAGGTCCTTACTGTTAATGACACATATATGTTAAAAGTGAAGTTGACTGCTAGATAGAAACATTTCAGACATTATTTCACTCTACTTTTTTGCCATTTTTATATAACGTTATAACTGATTTCAGAGACAATTATTATCATACACAGCATTGATGCAACTGTTTCAACGGGCTGTAGATATGGTAGTTTTTTAATTGTAAAATTATTTTAAATCAGTGCTCCGGAATCCACATTTTGCAATAAACTGGCATTACCTAAATGTAATTTTAAAACTCCTTCTCTGTATCCTCCGTTTAGATCCCTCCAGGCTCTAAGTCCTTTCAGGAGGCCCAGAGCGAGCTGAACCAAACGGCAGCAGACCTGAACCAGTCAGCAGGCGAGGTGGTCCATGCGTCCAGAGGCTCCAGCAGCCAGCTAGCGTTGGCCTCTGGAAAGTTTAGTGAAGACTTTGATGAGTTCCTGGATGCTGGTATAGAGATGGCTGGGCACACTCAGGTCGGTCTGGTTGGTTGTGTATAAATAGGGCTCTACCAGCCTCTTTTTCATTTATTTCAGATGGCAGTAGCACTTTTCAAATGCATATCAATTCAAATGTCACCACTCAGACCTGCACATGGACAAAATAGGATTTCAGATTCATGGAATTAAATTATTTGTCTGTGTGTTTGATGTTATAATGTGTCACTTTAGAAAAAGGACGACCAGGTGCAGGTGATTGGTAACCTGAAGAACATCTCCATGGCTTCCAGTAAGCTATTGCTGGCAGCTAAGAGTCTGTCTGTAGACCCGGCAGCAGCAAATGCCAAGAACCTGCTAGCTGCTGCTGCAAGGTACCACAACTAGCCTTACACACACCTGCACATTGTGTTTTTCTTGTTGACATATATATCTGATATTGTTTTCTTAGAAGTGCTAGGTATTCCTTTTTTAAATTGTTGGACTGCAGCCTTAATGAAAAGCAAACGGAATGTTTGTTGTTGTTATTATTATTATTATTATTATTATTATTATTATTATTATTATTATTATTATTATTATTATTATTATAATGGAGAATATTAATGGTTCCATGGCTTGAAAATTTCACATTAAGAGTTTTTTTTAACATGAATGAGTTCCCCCAGTGGCTAGACATGGCGATAGATGTAAACCAAGGCCTGGATATCCTGCTCTGCCTTTGAGAAAATGAAAGCTCAGATGGGCTGAACTGGAATCTTGCTCCTTATGAGGTCACAAGAGGCAAGGTTGCCTCCCCTTTCTCTGTTTTGCCTGCCCGTGAGAAAGACGCATCATGGCTTTCAAACCAGCAAAGTGGCAGTTGGTCAAGGCCACATCCCCACCCTCCACCTTAAAACCCATGGGACCTTAAAGACTTTCAAACATTTGCTGATGGACTGCATAAGCTCACATACACAAATTCCGACGTACAGATGTACACAAGGATGCATGCACTGGCTTCGTTTTTTGAGCACAAAAACCTCCAGACAATGTGCTTACAGATCCTACAAAAACCTGCATACTCACAAACACTTTGAATGACTAGGTTGTGATTGATTGATTTATTTTTCTGCTTGTTTGATTGTTTCAGATCAGTGACTGACAGCATTAATCAGCTGATCACGCTGTGTACACAGCAGGCTCCTGGCCAGAATGAGTGTGACAACGCCCTGAGAGAACTGGAGGTAAAAAAAATACTTTACAACCTTGTATTTCCTTGTGATTTTTTTGTAAAAAAAAAAACAAAAAAAAACTGGGAAAACATTATCTTAGACTCGTACTGCTCACTCTTCTCCCAGGCTGTCAGAGGAATGCTGGACAATCCCAGCGAGCCGGTCAGCGACCTCTCCTACTTTGACTGCATTGAGAGTGTAATGGAGAACTCCAAGGTAGGCCTGCAAATCAAACAGCCTAGTGATCAAGCTCCCAAGCACTCAGAGCTTAGCATCCTAAGCGTTCTTCTCTTCTATTTTTTCTGCTGACCTGCTTCTTTGTTCCGTCCAGGTCCTGGGAGAGTCTATGGCAGGTATTTCTCAGAACTGCAAGACTGGAGATGTGCCGTCTTTTGGAAACTGTGTAGGATCAGCCTCAAAAGCTCTGTGTGGCCTCACTGAAGCTGCGGTACAGGTACATAATGTGAAGAAACCTCTCACACAGTACGGGAGCTACTAAAGCATCTGCCTTTTTTTTGGTAGTGGCAATGCTGGTGCAGGCTAATGTGGGGAGTTTATTATTTCCCACAGGCCTCCTTCCTGGTGGGTGTGTCTGATCCCAACAGTCAGGCCGGGCACCAGGGGTTGGTGGATCCCATCCAGTTTGCCAAAGCCAACCAGGCAATCCAGATGGCCTGTCAGAATCTTGTAGACCCAGACAGTAGTCCCTCCCAGGTACATGCACTTACAGTATTCTCTTTATAGAAATCATTCAAAAACCTGTCTGATCTACTTTATAACCGGATTAGATAAAATGTTTGCAGAACGATCAGATGGGTATCTTACCTTTTCTATAGAGTACCATACATTTTCAGTTTAGATCATTGCATGGAAGAAATGTTAAACCTTAAGAGTTATATATCGTTGTGATTATTGGTTGTGTTAATACTTATAGTACATTAAGCCTTTTTTCATCTTTGTGTTCTATAAAAGATTATGCCTGAATCCTTAAATCTTTGGATATTTTACATCTTTTAATGATGCCCACTTCTTGTGTTGAATGGAATATTTAAAAAAGAACCAGTTATTTATTACTTAACCCCATAACAAGCAGAGTAAATTATTAAGATGACAAAGCAATCTTTTTATAGCGTAAATATTGTATAATTTATATAATACCTGTGGCAGAAGTGACCAACTGTGTAGCACAATGTCTGAAAGTCCAATATTGCCATTATCACCTATGTTTTTTCAACATTATTTGTTGAGGACCAACAGTTTTTGCCTAATTATATGCCTCCCCTCCCCCACCGCATTCTTACATAAATCACTTTACAAAGCAACACTCTAAACCAAGTTTAAGGGGAGGTGCATGCTTCTACATTACTACATACATTTTAAATGCATAGAGATATCGGTGGTACAAACGCAGGACTTTACATGGCTAGGACTTACGTAAAATTCCAGTTACTAATTCAATGTCTTGTTGTTTATAATGTGGCAGGTGCTTTCTGCAGCCACCATTGTCGCAAAGCACACCTCGGCACTGTGCAACGCCTGCCGTCTGGCTTCCTCCAAGACAACCAACCCAGTTGCCAAGAGGCACTTTGTCCAGTCTGCCAAGGAGGTGGCCAACAGCACCGCCAACTTGGTCAAAACCATCAAGGTAGGATTTCTTTACCAGTGTTGTCAAAAGGTTGGCTTTGTCCTCCAATTGACTCACCAAAGTATAGATATGGATTAAACTTTGACAGTAATGTCCTTTTGTAAATGATGCAGGAAGATTTGTTGAGTGACATATTTGCTCATATTTGTTCCCACGAATCTATCAAACCTCCTTCAATGATTTAATTGTTGACTTGTGGCTTAGATAACATGCACGCACATTAAATAAATAAAATAATTCTTGCACCTTCATAATTCCATCCCTCTACTTTTTTTAGGCTTTAGATGGTGATTTCTCGGATGAAAACAGGAGCAAGTGTCGAGTCGCCACAGCTCCGCTAATCGAGGCTGTTGAAAACCTGACAACATTTGCTTCCAACCCAGAGTTTGCCAGCCTCCCAGCTAAAATCAGCAATGAGGTAAAGCCATGTGAACATTAGTATTTGTAGTATTCACGCATAGCTCCAACATGTATTATTAAACCAGTAGAGGTTTGTAAAAAAGTGTCATACACTCACTAAAGATTCCTTTGTTTTTCTGTAGGGCTTTGCGGCCCAGGAGCCCATCCTCCAATCAGCACGCTCCATGCTTGACAGCTCCACTTACTTGCTCAAGACTGCACGCTCATTGGTTATCAATCCCAAAGACCCGCCCACCTGGTCTGTTCTGGCTGGTCACTCTCGCACTGTGTCAGACTCCATTAAGAGTCTCATCACAGCCATCCGGTTAGTGAGCAATAATGTATTCTGATGTGACAAAATGGGAAATTATAGAAAGGGATGCGTGAGAAAATACATTATCTAAATGGCAAACTTTACATGCCAATTAGTTGCTCAACGTGTTCTTATATGACATACTTTGTACATATAGTACAACTCATGTCAGTACGATAAATATGAAGTTACTGCCAGCAACCAGTTAGCTAAGCTTAGCACAAACATCTGCCTACCTGCACCTCCAAAGCTCACTTATTAATACAATATATGTAGTTTTTTCTGTAACAAAAACATAGTTTAAAAACAACACGTTTTGGTGTTACAAGTAGCTATCTGAAGGGACTTATTCAAGACCAGGATCATTGACTTCCTGGAGTCTTTTGTTTGTTGTGAGGTTGCCAAGTAAACATCAGAAAGTAATCATTACACCAATGTACTCTGTTTCCCTGCAGTGATGGTTATTTCTGAATACACAAAGGGGATTATGGGAGGTGAAAATTATAATTAAGTTTTGATTCATTCCATGTTTTGTACATTGCTGTATAAAACGCCTGTGAGACTAATGCAGCGTCCTTGGAAAAGGATGCCCAAATGCTGTAACATGGCGTGATAAATGGTTATTCAAAAGCTCCTGAATTTGTAATCTCCTCTTTCACGTCTTTTGTACCTGACCTTGGTCAGAACAAACTGACGCCCATGATTCCTAATGTCTAAATTTTAAGGTTCCTGCTTGGCTCAGAATATCTGCACATTAGCATTCAGTCGCAGCCAGGTTAGCATCTCATATTCTGTTGCCCTTATCACAGTCTTTCTTCCTAGCCTGCAAATAATGTTCTGGGAGTTTGGCCCATGCCTTTTCATAGAATTCAGTGATACTCTACGGTGCCACAGATCACAAATGGGAATGAACTCCTGCATCCTGCAAAAGGTGACCTAATTACTTTTAGTCTCCTTACACGCATATGATGAGGTTTTAATTTAGTTTTACTTTTAGTGTGCCGCCCTGCATAGAAATGGGTGTGCACCTACACTTATTTTGCCCACGTGGCCGCTGCCCCAGACCACTCAGAGGCGTTAAAGCTAATTTGGCTGCCCAGTTTGATCGGCCCGCGTATTAACGAGGCCCTACAGGGCACATTACAGCTGTGTGACCTGAGCAGCAATGAGATGAGGGAGCTGGTAGGGAAGATGTTAAAGAGACATCCTGGAACCGGTCCGTGTTTTAATAAGTGTTGGATGTGTTACATTTTACACTTCTTGTCTCTCTTCCTGTCTTCCAATATATTTCTTTTTCCTTTCTTTGTCACCCTCTCTGTCCTACACCCCCCCCCCCCCCCCCCCCCCCCCCCCCCCCCCCCCCCCCCCCCCATATATCATCCTTCAACTACTTTCCCATTTCTGTTTCCAACCATTTCATTGCTTTTTCTTTTCCTGTTCCTGTTTTATTCTAAGGGACAAGGCCCCAGGCCAGCGGGAGTGCGACTCATCAATTGATAACATCAACAAATGTATCCGGGACCTTGAACAGGCCTCTCTGGCAGCAGTCAGCCAGAACTTAGCCAGCAGGGACGATATCTCACTGGAGGTAAGCAACCGTCAGGAAATAACTTGCCATTTTTTTCACAGACTAACTACCGGTATCTTTCTCTGTTTGCATTTGTCTCCATTTGTTAGTCCTTGTCTTGTTGTTTATCTCTATCGCTCACTTTTGTTTTTACTGTTCCTCTTAGTTTTACAGTGAGGTTGTTGCTTTTTTTCTTCTTTTTGTCCTCGTGTTGCATTTAGAGTCTTTCTGTTAATTTCTGGATCTATTATTGGTGGTTTTAATTAGGTCTGTCTTCATTCCAAGTCACAAACATCTCATTAGACAGAAATCAGGGAATGAAGTGCAAACCCGTGCTTTTATTAATCCCTGTAGTAGCAAACATGCAGGACAGTGCATCCCCCTGGATGGATACAGCAGAGCAGTTTTGGGGCCCTTGCACCAGTTTTGTTCCGTTACAAAGAGTATTACTGTAATTTAAATTCAAAGTGTCTTGGGGCAAATATTTCCCTGTTTAGTTTCTTGCCTATTTCTTTTTAGCAGCTGACTAATCTGAATCTACCTCTGTTTTGCATAAAAAGCTAATTTCTTTTTTTCTTCTTTTTAGGCACTACAAGAGCAGCTGACATCCACTGTGCAGGAAATTGGCCACTTAATTGACCCTGTTTCCACCGCTGCCAGAGGCGAAGCTTCCCAACTAGGACATAAGGTAAATAGGGCAGGGAGTTAATTACTGTACTTAAATACCATAGCTGTGGAGGAACACATTAATACTTTTTAATGGGTAGCATTATTACACATTTCCACGTGTTAGGAGTGGTATGTCTAGACAAAATTAATATTTGATATCTTACCATAGTATAATTTACTTTATTTAATATATATGTTTTGCTTTACTGTTTCATGGGCCATGCGCTTTCTTCAAAATGCTCTCTTCTCTCTTTAAATGACAGATGATGGTGTACATTAACTGTAACTCTTCTTGTCCATTTGAAAATGTAGCATTTGCTGAGAAATTGTGGAGTTCTCACAGAACTATTGAAGGTCTTTTGCCCTTTGCCTCAGGTGACCCAGTTGGCCCGTTACTTTGAGCCGTTGATTAAGGCCTCTGTGGGTGTAACTTCCAAGCTGAGGGATCACCAGCAACAGATGACTTTCATGGACCAAACTAAGACGCTGGCTGAGTCTGCCTTGCAGATGCTTTATGCTGCCAAGGAGGGTGGAGGAAACCCAAAGGTATAACCATTTTGCTCTTATATGTTCATGTTATATGTTATATGTGTATTATATGTTTTTGCTTCACCCCTGGAAGGATTATCTGGACACTGGCCTTTAATCAGAATCAGGTTTATTGCCAAGTTGTTTTTTTTTAAAACAGTACAAGGAATTTGCCCTCGTGTTTTGGTGCGTACAAGTGCCCTTGTGTCTTGGTGTCACACTTCACAGGCATCCCATACCCATGATGCCATAGCAGAGGCAGCCCAGCTCATGAAGGAAGCTGTTGATGATGTCATGCTGACACTGAATGAGGCTGCGAGTGAAGTGGGAATGGTGGGAGGAATGGTGGAGTCCATCGCAGAGGCCATGGCCAAGGTAAGTGTTGCTGGGCACGGTGTGTCTCACATGATGTTTGATGCTAAGGTTCAGTGCTCACACTGTAACATGGCTGGAAGTTTGGCTGGATACCAAGACTGTGATTGGTCAAAGTACTTCCCATTGTCTAGTTCTTTAATAAGACTTTAGACTTTGGTCATCTCCTCCATCCACTTGCCCACTGGCAATAGACTAAGCAGAAAATCCCAGACATCCTTCTCTGGTTTTCTTTTTCCACTTGATGCGGCACCACTTACTAAAATTAAGAGAGGACAAAATTGTGATTTTCTACAACTCCACTTAACATTATCATTTTGACATGAACTAAATGAGTTGGCAAAATTGCGTAGAGGTACATATCTTGTTTTGACAAGGGCCACAATTGAAAGAGCCAAAATACTGTTGAAAACAAGGCAAATATATCACTTAAAAAGTTAATGAGTACACAGAATACAGAGTACACAGAACTGGAGGGAAAGCAACCAACATTTTCTGATTTAGATTTCCTTTTTTCTTCTGTTTTTTTCACTTATGATTTTCTGTTCCTGTGTTCCTTGAATACAGCGTCTCCTAGGCACCATAACAAGTCACTGATTAGCATATTAATACAAATTACACCATTTAAGCAGAGGGAAATTAGGCCTTTAGACCATCTTTCCAATTAACAGTCACAAAGTATTGGCAAACACGTAAGTTGTGAAGCAAGGAAAAAACACATTTTATCTCAAGTACAGACAGAATAGCATCAACTAATTACATCCCTCCTTGTCTCTCTGAGTGAGACTTATCGCAGGAGTGAAAAAGTGGCTCAGGTGTGGGGGTCACCAGAGGGAACAGCATCACCATTGTGGGGCATGTCATGAATAATTAATTAAAGTGGTCCATTTTGGAACAGCGTTTTGTCCGCATGTCACTTAACGTTTGCATGTCACATGTTGATTAAAAGAAGATAATCCTGTTAGATAATCCATCAACATAAAGGCCACTCTCTGCAGAGTTGTTTTCTGCATAACTATTAGTCACAAAGTCAAGACCGCAGATTCTAAGGTGCTATCTTACTCGGGACATAAGGCGTACATCATCTACTTACAATATTGTAGATTAATTTCGACACCAGCATGCTTTCCCTACATGGCGTCATCTGTATCGTCTCCTCAGCTTCGCTGTGATGCAGAGCGCTGTTTAATTTAGCAGAAATGCTAGAAACATAATGTACGCACTGCAAGCTGGCGATCAAATGTTTTTGGAGTTGATGCTATTTTAAAGCTGTAATTACAGACAGGATTTGGTTTTTAACTCATAATGGGTGTTTATCATTCATTCCGAGAGTTTATTTGAATGTAAAATTGCACTAATGTTGGTTTGCAGATGAAGTGACGCCTGTGCACTTTGCATAATTATTATAATTAAAGGGTCAATTAGAGTGAACAACTACTGGAACTTATGACCTGGATGATTGATTGTCTTCATGATTGAAGATGTTTGTATCTTTTGTGAAGGACAAACCAATTACGCATAAAAAGAATATTGCAGTACCATTTAAGTGTGTGTGTGTGCGTGTGTGTGTGTGTCTCCTTCCTTCCTTAGCTGGATGAAGGTACACCGCCTCAACCTGAGGGTTCCTTTGTAGATTACCAGACCAGTATGGTGAAACACTCTAAGGCTATTGCTGTCACTGCTCAGGAAATGGTAAGCATTCAAAATAATTGCTTACATTGTTGAAATGTTTTGAAAATATAACTGACTATGGAATACATTTTCGTTTATTAGAAGAAAAAAAAACATTAATATGAAATGTTTTCATTATCAAAATAAAACCTCAGTATGTTCATTACCAACCACTTTGTGTCATAAATACTGTCTTTACATGGAACACGTTTAGCGCTTTTATAATACAGCATATTATTATTGTACAGGCAGCCCCTTAGTGTACAGTTTATTAACAAGGAGCTCAGAGGGGAAGTGGAGTAAATGGTTGTGTTTTAGTTTGGACTGACAGTCGGTGTGGTTTTATCTCCCAGATGACCAAATCAGTGACATGTCCAGATGAGCTGGGGGGCCTGGCCTCTCAGGTCACTGTGGACTACAGCCAGCTGGCCGTTCAGGGACGACTGGCTGCTTACACAGCTGAGCCAGAAGAGGTGAGGACAGCCTGGGCGTCACCCATTGACAGATTGTCTTTCCTATTATACAGCAGCTCCGCTACATCACTGACACATATAGCTACATATGTACAACAAATGGAATGTGAACAATCAGCCCACAGGGGAAATGTCACGGTGGAGCTGAGACACATTTTCTGTTCAACCATTTACAGTACAGATTTAATTGTGATCTAAATTGTCTCACACAAACTGGATTCCCTTTTTCTGCACAATAATAGCTCAGTAAATATGTACTGTACTGTGTTCTCTGTTTTCCAGATCGGTTTCCAGATTAAGACCCGAGTGCAGGAGCTCGGACATGGTTGCATCTTCCTGGTCCAGAAGGCTGGAGCTCTGCAGATAACTCCCTCTGACGGCTTCACCAAACGAGAGCTCATTGAATGTGCCCGTGCAGTCACGGAGAAGGTACAGTATTATCTTATTATCCTCTATCATTAATCTGGGTTCGAATTTTCTTATCTTTTATTTCTAAGAAATGAAGTACATAGTTCTGTCATTTATTGTGCGATTAATTATATTGATGATAAGTTGCTCCTTACATTAACCCAATATATAACATTTCTATCTTTTCTTAAGTATATTAAAACAAAATCCCTCAGGGCTGGAGGTTTCCCTGCTCGGTCTTGTATGATCGACTCCAAACACTAACGCTGCAATGTGTTGTTCTTTACTGGAATAGTAAAGCATAATTTTCTAGCTGTATAGTTTACACCAAGTGATTCTGCTGTCATGGAATCATCAAGATAAGAGGGTTAGTGCTATAATTCATTTTATCACGTGCCTCCTGAGTTAATACATTTTGGAAGAAACCAATTGCTAACGGCATGCTTTAGCTTCAAAGGCTGGCTGTTTAGTCCATTGTCCTTGGCTAAATGCATTACACTGCAGACTGTAAATAATTCATGCTTACTGATGCTGCAAACTTCTTTTAGAGATTTTAGCAGTGGGGAATCCCTACAAATTTGATGTATAGATTACAAAATATGACTTTTCTTCATTTATTTTACTTAACCTCTTCATCACAAGAGGAGGACAAGGTTGTCAATGTAACATGTCATGCTTGCTCTGTTTTGATCTCCTAACCCAACAAGTGTCAAGTCATTTTCTTCTAGTAGCAAGAGTCCGGAAAATATCAGGTAATCATTTTCTCCTGCCACTCAGGCATCTGCAAGGAAAGCAAATGGAGTCAAAATCAGTTTGACACATACTCATTTCACCGAGTGAGCAATGTTGTACTTTGCTCTGCACCGACAGGGTGTTTTGCTGTCGCATTAAAAATTGGTATCCTCTTGCGACTAGTGTTTTGGGCTTCTCAGTTGAATGCATTATTTGTCATGTTCCGAGGAGATGCATTTCACAAATTATGCAAAATGGAAGTGTTTGTCAGAATCCATAGCAGTGTATTACTTTTTTCTGCTCCGTTTTGACCAGTAAAGGTGTGTTCAAGTCCACTCCAACTGACCAAAATGTAGTAATACTACTTTACAGTAACAACCAAATTCAAATACAAAATAGGTAAAATACACTAATCCAGCTGCTTTTCAAACAGTTACGGTGTGTTAAATATACTTCCTGCCTTAGGTTAGATATTGCACAGCCTCACCAGTAAGATTTTAGCATGTGATGTCTGTGTGTGTCCTCAGGTGTCCTTGGTGCTCTCAGCCCTCCAAGCAGGCAACAAGGGCACTCAGGCGTGCATCACGGCAGCCAGCGCAGTGTCTGGCATCATTGCTGATCTGGACACCACCATCATGTTTGCCTCGGCCGGCACACTCAATGCGGAGAATGACGAGTCCTTCGCTGACCACAGGTTAGAGCTGGAAATGTGACTGATTTTGTCAGTGTACAAACACAACTGTGCAAGACAAACAATAAGTCGACAAGCAAAGACGTGACTGGAGTCTACGATTTGCCCTCTGGTTATCTTTCATCTGAAACTGACAGAATGACATATTAGCTGGTGAACATGGCGCAGGAAGTCTCCCTCAGGGTTTAAAAGAGAGGAAGTGTCATATCTTTACTCCTCTTTCTTCTAGACAAAAGACTCCACTTGGAGGCAGGATTCCCGGGGTGTTATTTAAACAAATAAAATAATAATGAATGAAATAATTCTGGTAATTTTCTATGAAATCTCACACTGTTGAGCAAATGTTTAGTGAAAGTGTCCATAATCTGACTGAGTTGTGGACAACTTTGTTGCCCTAGTTGTTTTTGAATGAATTTAGTTCACAGAGATATATATCTAATGATCCAAGACAAGACTTGGCACAGTACATGCAGCTATGACCAGAAATGATTAACCTAGATCCTTACAGATAATAATTTGGGAAATTGTACTGTACCTCACTATAGAATCATGAAAGCATAAACAAAGAGAAGCCATGCTGGGGCAGGATGAAAGTCAACGGATTAACTTAAAATATGTTACGCAGCTTGCTTAAGAATCGAGAAGAAACTTTGCAGCAGCTTCCTGCAATTTGTTTGTCAATTTTAGAGTAAAAACAGACTTGACTCGTGGCATGATCCTACCTATCCACGATGTCTTTGATATGATGACTGTGATTTACACAAATTTGCATTTTTATTTCTGCTGGAGTAAGATGCCTATATCAGGGCTTCTGTCATTGAAAGAATGACACTTTTGTTGTCTTTTTCTGCCTCCACATCTTCTCTCTAAGGGAAAATATTTTGAAGACGGCCAAAGCCTTGGTGGAAGACACAAAGATGCTGGTGTCCGGTGCGGCTTCCGGTCAGGACAGGTTGGCTCAGGCCGCCCAGTCTTCTGCCAAAACCATTACCCAGCTCACAGATGTGGTCAAACTGGGAGCTGCCAGTATTGGCTCTGATGACCCTGAGACACAGGTTAGCCAGCCTTGTTTGTCTTCCCTCAGTTTTCTTTTTTTCCTTTATTCACTGTTATCAGAAATATGGAAGAATGGCCCGTAAATGGCGATAACCTTTTCAGTGTTTTGTCTCTTTCCCAGGCTGAATTGTAATAAATTTGTGTCTATCTGTTTGTCCTTTCTCTAGGTGGTTCTGATAAATGCTATCAAAGACGTGGCCAAGGCGCTGGCTGAGCTCATTAGTGCCACCAAGTGTGCAGCAGGCAAGGCAGCAGACGATCCGTCTATGCACCAGCTAAAGGGCGCTGCCAAGGTGAGGGGATCAGGGATTCTGCAGGTCCTGAAACTATGGCATTTGACTTAAAGGCCTCCGGAGATTATGTATACAGTTAAACATTGTCTCTATGTCTTTAAACATTAAAATAGCGGTCCTGGGGTGCGTTCCTATGTCCCAGTGTATTGTTTGTTAGTTGTTTAATAAAAATGTAATCACAAAAAATATTAAATTAGCATAATGTAATCACACACAAAAACATTAAATTAGCATAATCAAATTAGTTGTGCTAATTTGTTTTCTAATAGACAGCCACTGATCTTATCTTCTCCAGTGAGTATAATGGTCTTATTTTCCCTTGCACCTGATATGAAAAGGTCTATTACAAAATCTTACATTCTGTATGTATACATAGTAGGCATCCATTCCCCTTTTGCTGAGACAGGGCCATTAATCAACTACATCAACCTTCCTGTTATTATGAAATCTGTTCACATTACTTAAACTAATGACTGTCTCAGTAATGTACAGTGGGTACGGAAAGTATTCAGACCCCTTTAAATTTTTCACTCTTTGTTTCATTGCAGCCATTTTCCA
>NC_048407.1:25233637-25236576 GCF_013103735.1 Etheostoma cragini
TGGAAAAAGGCTGCAATGAAACAAAGAGTGAAAAATTTAAAGGGGTCTGAATACTTTCCGTACCCACTGTAAATAGCCAGGACATTGGTCATTTGGATAGCAGGAAACTGGCATATTTGTGTCCAGGATAAATCATCTGAATCCTTGGATTCAACAGATATGCAATTTACATTTTCCAAAGACACGTAATCCACCGCTGACGCTGCTGGCTGCTCATTATCACCTCAAGCTGTGACGTTTGGAGGGAAGTTTTCACAGCTCAGTGTGTCATGGAGTCTTTAACAACATGCCTTGCAGGCAATTTAAAGGACCTGAGGTGAAACAAATCTTCTAAACCATTTGTAAGATTTTAGCTTTAAGTCTTGAGGGCAACGAGCTTTCCTGCATGGGTGCTGTGTGCCCCCTAACAGTGAGTTTGATGTAGTACACCCTAGTAGTCCTGTGCAATGCTTGACCCATTGAAAAAAACACTCTGTGCTTTAAGCCCTGATCATACAGAAAAGTTTTCTAAATATGCTTGCAATTTAAGACATTTTAGGTGGATCCACTGTGAGACATGCATTGTGTTAGCTGTCCTATATTTGCAGTGTGAACAATTACTGGATGTGGTGATATGTAGGTATCGGTTGTTTTTGTCTTTGTTTTTATTTTTCGTATTATTTCTGTCCTCAATATCACAGATGTAAACTAATAATTATTTTACTCATTCACTCAAAATGGATTGAACTATATTTCCAGAGTCTACTCTTGTTCACATAATTTGGTTGCATTGGTCATGATGACACACAAACATGCTCTAGTACTCTGTCATTATTGCTGTGAAATGTGGATGTGAATGACGGATTTAATGAGTTTTTTATTTTTTGTGTGTCTGTGATGATATTTGTAGGTGATGGTTACCAACGTGACTTCCCTGCTGAAGACAGTCAAGGCTGTAGAGGACGAAGCCACTCGGGGCACCAGAGCACTGGAGTCCACCATCGAGTGTATCAAACAGGAATTGGCGGTGAGGACGGGTGTAGGGCATGTGAAAGGAATGATATTGGACAACAATATAGAGCTGGGCAATATTTCTTTTATTTATTCTTACTTTTTAATAAACTCCAGTGGGGAAATTACATTTGTTTTCACTCTGTTGTTAGAACACACTACACCCACTACAAGCATGAAATACACACACATGCTCCTATACATGCACATATGTATAGGAGAGATGTCAGAGTGAGGGGGCTTCGACTAATGGACTGGCACCCTGAGCAATTGGAATTTGGTGCCTTGCTCAAGAGCACTTTGGCAGTGCCCTGGAGGTGAACTGGCACCTGTCCAGCTATCATTCTACACTCAGCACTTTGGTCCGTACAGGGACTTAAACCGACGTCCCTCCTGTTCCCAACCCAACTCCCAACGGACTGAGTAACTGCCACGCCAAAAATGAAAAAATAAAAACAAAAATATTAATATATTATAATATATATATAATACAATATTTTCAACCAAATACATCAATGTCGATATTGCAGCAATATTGTTTGATTGAGTATTGGTGCTTTCACAGAATTTTTAAACAATGAGATTTTTTGATAAATAATCACCAATAATGTAGATACAATATTGTAAAGACAAATAATATTACAGTTTGTTAGTCTGGTAAATTCAGAAAATTACATCACTTTACTGTAATGCACCCTTTCAAACCCGAATCTCATATCAGTCTTATATCACGTTATTAAGGCCTCATATGTTTATGTTGATATAATATACATATTTTACCCAGCCCTACAACAGTATAACCCATACCACCAACTTTACATATGACTGATTGATGTCTTTGATGATTTAAGAGTTATATTTCGTCTTTTTGCCTTTAAAATTCAACTAACTAGTCTACCAATCAAATTTGTACACTAGCTGTCAGATAAAACCAACCACTTTGTCGTCCACAGGTGTTTCAATCCAGGGATGCTCCCATCAAGACGACCACACCTGAGGAGTTCATTCGCATGACTAAGGGAATCACCATGGCAACTGCTAAAGCAGTGGCTGCTGGGAACTCTGCCCGGCAAGAGGACATCATCCATACAGCCAACCTCAGTCGCAAGGCTATTTCCGACATGCTCACCACCTGCAAGGTTCTTTGTTCCCCTTTTATAGAAGAATTCATACTTGTCTTCATGGTGTTACGTGATGACTAAAATATTTAGTTTATATTTAATTACCCCTAAAGGAAAGTGTATCATTCCTGTTGAATCCAGAGCATATATGTTACTTTCAGCAAGCGGCCTATCATCCAGAAGTCAGTGAGGAGGTGAAGAACAGAGCGCTGATGTTCGGATCCGAGTGTACAACTGGATACATTGACCTACTGGAACAAGTTCTATTGGTAGGTTTCACAGTGTGTCAGTGAATCTTCAGAGGAAGTAAGACATTATGCTCAGGTTATGCTGAAATATGTCTTATCCCCCCCCCCCCCCCCCCCCCCCCCCCCCCTTTAATTTTTCCCTCCCTTATTTTCCCACTATTGAACAGATTTCCCAGAATGTGGTGTATGAAAGTTATCAGATCACTTGGTAATTTTATATCAGATTTTTCCAACACCTCGTTAAAACTATATGACGCTCCCAGTGAAATATTGAAACCCAAGTTTTTATGAGTGCACAGTAACATGAACTCTAAACATTCTAGATTCTGCTTATCAATTTTTATATGCATTTAGCTGATGTTCAGCCTGACATATTTGATATAGTCAGACATTTGCTAAAGTTTGGTGGTTTGATGCTGTGCCACACACATTTTGTAAGGTTGGAGAATAGAGTTTTAGGCGTAAATAACAATATAATTAATATATTTTATATATTTAGATATTTTCTTCCCCCCCCCCGCCCCCCTTCAAGCACAATCATCTGTGGTTAATTTCATTAAAGATATTTTTATTGGCGTTT
>NC_048407.1:25236676-25333113 GCF_013103735.1 Etheostoma cragini
GTGTGTGTGTGTGTGTGTGTGTGTGTGTGTGTGTGTGTGTGTAGGTCCTGCAAAAGCCCACTGCAGATCAGAAGCAACATCTGGCAGCTCGCTCCAAACGTGTGGCAGGAGCTGTCACAGAACTCATCCAGACCGCTGAGGCCATGAAAGGTAAGGGCTCATAAACACTGCACATACTTCTCACGCTGACTCCACAGTGTTAAATGTGTTAAACTCAAATAATCTATCAATAACTTTTATTTATTTTTACTAATGAAGTTTTCAATCAAATCTGGCATTGTTTACTATCCCCATGTAGGAGACTGCTGAATCTATAAGAGAATTTCCCAAATAACAGCAAAACATTCCTTTAAACAATATAATGTAAAGTAATATCCCTGTCCTCTTTCTCTCGCTACAGATGGAGGTAAGTTAGCATTGGTTCCTGTACTGTGACTTATTTCACCAGTTGTGAGCTGTTTGACACCTTCTTTCCTCAGCGCTAACATTGACTCATTTTGAAATCCAGCTGCTCTCAGTCAGCTCCATCCGTCGTGCTTCATTTCACGTGCAATCTCATTTAAAATATAAATTACTCCATCTTCATTGCATTGGCAGTTTGTGACCTACATCAGCTATGCATGAGATGCAGTGATGTGACACTTTTTTCTTCTTCTGTGTGATCAGTGTTATTGTTGTGGGGCATGATCTTTTAACACACTGCTTTTGTAATTTTTATATATATATATTTTTTTTAAATACATTTTCCTTCTACTGTTTTAAATCCTATGTTCAAATAGAAATCAATATCTTACTTCCGTGTGTGCGTGCGTGCGTGCCTCAGGTTCAGAGTGGGTTGACCCCGAGGATCCAACAGTGATTGCAGAGACGGAGCTGCTCGGAGCAGCAGCATCCATTGAAGCGGCAGCAAAGAAGCTGGAGCAGCTCAAACCCCGAGCCAAGCCCAAGGTGGGTGACCACTTGACTCATAACACAATGGAACTTTGTCAATGTATGGAGAGGTGAAGGTAATACGGCCAAAACTGTGTTAGAGGCTTATCTAACTACAAAAGAAAGCTATATCACAGCAAGTTAAATAAGTGTTCATTACAATGGTTAATAAATGCATTTGATTGTATGTACTGTGTGTGTGTGTGTGTGTGTGTGTGTGTGTGTGTGTGTGTGTGTGTGTGTGTGTGTGTGTGTGTGTATGTATATATATGTACTGCATATATTTGTGTGTGTGTATGTATATATATGTACTGCATATATTTGTGTGTGTGTGTGTGTGTATATGTGTACTGTATGTATAGTGTATATACCTTATGATATTGATTTTGCAAGATGGCCTCCTTTTAAAGTTTTATTACATATTTAATAGGTGCGATATTATTTATGCATTGGGCTAATTCTAACCTCTTTCCATACTGTTTAGTAGTTTCCAGTGGTGTAAGAAATATTCAGATCCTTTGCTTAAAGCGATAGTGTGTAGTTTCTGCCGCCCCCGAGAGGAATTCTAAGTAAGCACAAAAAATTGCCGGCGTGTCCACGTGATACAAGCCTTCTGTGACCCTTTTTTAAGCATTTTTTAACACTTTATCAATGTTCTCTGCCTGTCTGTAAACATGTCTCTTTTTTTGGTGGTTTATATTCAAGTTTTAGTGTTAATGTTGGGAGTTGTTGTGATTTCACAGTAACAAAATGACCCATTTTGTTCTTTTAATATTCACAGACAGGGTACTGTGTGTCTTGTGCCATCTCCTCCCTGTATATTCCCATTACGTTTTCTTCTACCTGAATTTTTTAATTTGAACTCCCAATAACACTCAGACACTCACCCTTCACTCATTATTAGCCATCCAATTGTTGTCTTTCTCTCTCTGTAGCTGATGCTTCCCTCCATTGAGTTTTTGAAAACTCACTGAAACCACATATTTTCTTTAGCCATATATCCTTCTGCCATGTTTCCCTCTCTTCTGCCATTCATCCATCCATCCGTGCTGGTTCTAGCTAAACCTGTCCCCGTATGTGTTCTCTGGCTCCCAGTTGACCCCTCCCCTCCTTCCCTTCCTGCCCCCACCACCGGAGGCCTTCTATGCAGGGCTCTGTCTGATATGTTTGATATATTAGGTTGTTATTCAGTCCCAACTATATATCAAACATATTCCTACAGTGTCCCGCTCTGTCTACAGACTGTGTGTGTGGGTGTGGGTGTGGGTGTGGGTGTGGGTGTGTGTGTGTGTGTGTGTGTGTGTGTGTGTGTGTGTGTGGGTGGGTGGGTGTGAGAAAAGGCAGACATAATTGTGATTGGAAGTGTAATACTGACAGGGCCTTGTTGTTGTGCAGTATTGATGGGTAAATCATTAATCATACATAACTTAAACTACATAACAAAAAAAAAAAAAAAAGGTTTATAGCACATATTTCTAGTGGCACTAGCTTGAGTTAACCAGAGTCACATTTAGGAGCAATGATTTGATGTGACATTACCACTTTGAAATTGAGTGGTACTAAAAGTAACAAACTAACAATTGCATGAAGGATCCTGTCTGACTGATTGTTTTCCTCACCCCTCAGCAAGCTGATGAGACACTGAACTTCGAAGAGCAGATCCTAGAGGCTGCCAAGTCCATCGCTGCAGCCACCAGCGCTTTGGTCAAATCAGCGTCTGCTGCCCAGAGAGAGCTGGTGGCTCAGGGCAAAGTGGGCCTCATCCCTGCCAACGCCGTGGACGATGGACAGTGGTCCCAAGGGCTCATCTCAGCTGTGAGTGTCTAGTCAAGGGCCATTTCACACTTAGTAATCTGAGACACAATTTTGCCAACATTTTCTTTCTCTCCCTTTCTCTTCCAGGCACGTATGGTGGCGGCAGCGACCAGCAACCTGTGTGAGGCAGCCAACGCCTCGGTGCAAGGCCATGCAAGCGAGGAGAAGCTCATCTCTTCAGCCAAACAGGTGGCAGCCTCCACCGCCCAGCTGCTGGTAGCCTGTAAGGTGAAGGCTGACCAGGATTCCGAGGCAATGAGGAGACTACAGGTACCTGACAGACAATTAATTCTCATACTATGGAGCAGGTTTAGTGCTCTTGATTGCTGTCTATTCTTCTTTATGCTACTATTAGCTGTTTGCAACTGATCTCTTTTTTTAAATAGATTGCCGGGAATGCAGTGAAGAAGGCGTCAGACAATTTGGTGCGGGCCGCTCAGAAGGCAGCGTTTGACAAAGCAGATGAAGACAACGTAGTGGTCAAGACCAAGTTTGTGGGTGGAATAGCACAGGTAAGAAGGTCAAGTAGCATCAAATGACATAACAAACTCTTGTTACTTAAACAGGAAATCTTTCCCACTCTTTTTTGTTACTGCTGGTGTTTTAACAGTATTATCTTTACCATCTACTACAGCTCGTACATTCAGCCCCTGTTGATTATTTTTTTTAATACCACAGCTGAGGAACATATTTTCTATCTGTCTAGATCATTGCAGCCCAGGAGGAGATGCTGAGAAAGGAGAGAGAGCTGGAAGAAGCCAGGAAGAAACTGGCTCAGATCAGGCAGCAGCAGTACAAGTTCCTGCCCAGCGAACTACGAGAGGACAACAACTAAATAGGACATCTGTGTTTGTGTCCCTTTTTTACTGGCACACTTGGACAGGTATGTGGCCAGCAGCAACTTCAGATGTGTTGCGACTGATCTAACAAAACAGGAATGCCCAAGTCTGCAGTGAATCCAATTCACACGGAAATATTTTAAAGTCATCTATTTGCAAGTTTGAAATACTACTGTATGGAACGGACTACTTTCCCCAAAAAACTATCATAAAGATTGTGGTGATTCAACTGAAGAACTGCTTTTTTGTCCTCGTATATGGAATAATTTCTTCGACCGATCCAATCTTAACCAGAATGTGACATGCTCGGGACAAACTGCACAGCTATCATGCTCTCATGTTTGCCCATTAGCTTCAGTCTCTCTTTTTTGTTCTTTTTTTTTACAAATTGCAGCTCTTGTTCATAAACTAAGATGAAGAATTGATTGTATTGCCGTTTATGTGATATAGCCATTTAACTGCAGCGTCACCCGGACAGCAAAAATATTTTATCTCGGTACTCTGATATTGTATGAATGTTGGCCTTCATGCTCTAATTAGGCACCTTAATATCTGTTTAAATCATGTGGTGTGTCTTTACTTGAATTCAGTTGTCATTAACCCAAAGGAAGGTAACATGCAACGTTGCTTTCTTTCTAGTCATTTCTTTCATGTGGATGTTGATTGTCGCCACACGCAAAATGTCTTTTTAAGACGTAACAAACTCTACATGTTTGTCTAAGCTCTTGAATATAGGCGTCATGGTGTGCAGCCGCTCAGACTCAAGAAGAATGTTTTACATTACGTTACCATGTGAATGCTTTTCTACACAAGACAACATATTTCCATAGAAGGAATATACACTACTCCCAAGTATTTTTTAGCAGAGAGGGGTCAGAATTGGTCCCACTTATTTACCACCACTAGTAGAGCGTGTGGTCAGATATGTTCTCCAACCCTTTAATCTTTTGTAATCCTTCTTTACACCTACAGTATAAACAGAATTTGATCATTATGCAATAACATAAATGGTGCGTTAGGGGGCAGTATTGGTTTCCCTTACACCATGCAAACATAGTAATAATAATGGAGTTCATATTTTATAATGGAGTGCTTATTTTACTTTCAAGTATAGAATATGTGGTTAGAGTAACCAGGCGGCTTGATTAGCTAAAACAGCATGCACATTTAGAATAACTGTAAATACCTCAGACATCTCAATTGAATGCCGCACAGTACCGCTTCTGTGCTTTGTCTAATGGTTACCACCCCCTGCAGATTTACTTTGGCCCTTTCCTTGGCGATTTTCTCTCCAGCTGTAAGTGATTTTAATCATTTTTCCAGCAATAATCAAAAAGAAAATACTTATTAGAGTCAATTCACCTCCAATTCTGTAAATTCAGAAAGCAGCAAAATTTTAATCTGAAGGAAAATGGAGTGACTGCAGCACTAATCACTGCAGTTAATCTCTTCTTTTTTTTTTGTCCACCAGTCCCTGAGTTTAAGAGCGCTCTGTCTGACTGTACCAAATATACTACTTGCTGCAGTAGTAGAACCTTTTGTTTACCGAGTTTGATTGTAGTGTTTGGTTCCCATATCTGACTTTAGGGGCCGTGTTTCAATATAAAACTACAGTATATTGTCAGATTAGGTCCTGCTGTGATAATGCATGGCTTTGTGCTTCAGATGCATCTTTTGTTTATACAGCAACAAAGTTAAACTTTTAAGGATGTTTCTGACCTCCACGTACAACACGGTATACCATAGCAAATGTCTCATGACACACGGTCACATTTCAATATTTTTTTTGTTTTTACAGTTGGATCTGAATTCAGAGGGTTTTTTCTGGCATTGTATTATGTGTGAGTGTGGGAGGGAAGGACTCATTAGTCAAGTCTGTAGTATTATTATTATTAGTGCCTTAGTCCGTAGCCCATACAGTGTCTTGTCTGCTTGAGTGACAGCTTCACCTCATTGGTCAGTAGAAGGTACTAGACAGGCAATTGTTTGGGAATGTGGGTTCAGGTCCGTGGGGTTTTCTAACATTTGTTGTCCCACTTCTTAACAAACTGTTCCTCAAAGCGCTGAATCAACTGTATCCCCTCTCTCTCTCTTTTACTCTCTCTGCCACATTTAAGGCCTTTTGGGTATGACAGAGAAACTGTTTGCCATTCAGAAAAATGTGTTGCTGTTTAAAATGTACCATCAACATACACACAGACACACACATATACATACACACACACACACAAACACACACATACAAATATATATATATAAAAACACATTTTTGTACTGTATTTCATGGGCATGTACCACAGTGCTTCTAAACTATGACAGCTTTTGGTCTGCCAACTGCTTAATTGTATGTTATGAAGTTACTGAAATTTTATCAATTGGCTTTTTCTTGTGCTTTAAGCCTCTAAGTGTGATAAGACAATTTCGATATATCTGTCACCATCAAGATGTAGTTACGCATTTCAATGATGTGAAGTAATTGAAATGTTCTGTACGTTTTTCTCCCTTAACAGACTTCACATGATGTAGTTACTACAATAAAAATGTGATAACATACAATATAAAAGATATTTATCCGGCCTCAATAAAATTATTTTTTTGTATTCTCTGAAAATAAAGCATTTCAATGTAACTTTGCATGTCAAGTTTCCTTTTTTGGTTATTTATTTTGTGCAGCAAGACAGTAATGTGTGCGCATTTTACACTGAGTATTATTACATGTCGGCTGACCTTATATCACTTTTCTGGTTTATGAACACACATTTGTTTTCAAATTTAAGACCTGCATTATAGGTTTCTACCAAGTGTAATAGGTGTTTGCCAATTATCTTCTGGTACCCTCTTCTTCGGAAACTTCCAGTTTGAGGTCATCTTCCCTTTTGATCTCATGAACATACATTTTAACTGGGACATATTTTTTGTCAGCTCAATAACTAAACCAATATTGCATCCAACCTGTAAATTTGAAATTATTTCATTTTTCAAATAAAAGCATTTGCCTCAATAATATAGTCTAGAATAAGAAAACAATTTAATTATAAACATAAACTGAACCAAAAGTATGACCAAACATTCAATACCAAAGTTTGGCGCTTAACAGTTTTTAGTCCTTTTATGCCACATCACACTTTGGTTTGTATTTAAAATTTAATGAGATTCAATACCGAGACCTAGAAGATCTCAGTTCTCCATCAGAATTCTTTATTCTTTATGTTGGGAAAGTGAAATGTTAACAGCTTGCTGATTAAATAAAATATGAAACTTCTGACTTTCCATGTGCGTGGGTTACATCACTCTCAGCAACAGTACTGACAGGATGCAGAACCAGAACAAGTTCTCTAGTCTCACTAGGATAACAGTCGTGAGTGCTGGCAAGAGAACAAGGTCTCTTTAAGTGTCAGTTTAGTGTTGGGGCAGGTGTTATTTCTTAGTCAGCACTAAACCTGAAGCTATTATGAGTCCATGCTAAGAAGTGAGCCATGCTAAATTTGTCTGACACTAAAATGTCAATTACTGTGGCACAGCTGCTCCTAACACTGGTTTTATATCTATTTATTTTTCTACAACTTTCTCTCAAGGTTAGTTTGGTTACTGCTTACGCTTTTTCTTATAACAAAAATCAAAATCTCAGACACTTCTCAGAAATTTCGGACTTTTCGTTTCCAGTTACTACTGGATCGGATTTTTAACAAGAGGCCCTGTTACACTGACCGGGCTGAGGAGGAGAGAGCAAAACCCCTGCTAAAAGAACAGGAACAAGCAGCTGATAGAAGACAGCTCATCCATTATTTTTGTGCCCTAAATCTAATTCGAATAAAAGTCTGAAAGCGGGTACGGTTACTGATGACTGCTGCTTGACATTGCAGGGTTCTAGGCTTCATTCACTAAAGACCGTTGAATTGAATTGCTTGCCCTGACTTGAAGACGCCACAGGCAAAACCAGTACCTTCTTTCCACTGTGACCCGCAGTCGCTGCTTTATTTTTCACATTTTCATTTCAACAAAATGGCTGTCACATCAAGTTGTTGACTGTGTTACTCCACTGAAGGAAAATGACACACCTATGACACACTCATCACACTGGTATTTTCACATGACCTCATATATGAGCATTGCACATCTTAACCGTTATGATGAGCTTGATGAATTTGAATCACAGCAAGAGATAAAGTTTGACTCGGAAGGATAGGATGGAACACCAACATTGTTCCTTCCTCCTCGATATTTTAAATTATTGAGGAGGAAGTGAGAAATTCCAGTCTAGACAATGAAATCATCACAGTACTCCCATTTTTGTCCGGGACACATCTACCATTCAAACAGCTCTGGCCTTCATTTGTTGTCTGACACTGCAGCGTCAAGGATTGACTCAACTGTGCTGTCACTAATTGGTCTGAAAACTGTTAAATTCCTTGAAATATGAAAGATAAAATAGAGAAATGTAGTCACTCACTCAAAGAAGGGATCACAATATGCCCATTCACACCACAGAAACAAAGACTGTTTTTAGAGTTATGAGTTCTTCACAACAATAAATCAGTAATGCATGCCCAACTATCAACAGACAAGGGTCACCTAATGAAAATCTCAAAGGTCTACATCCTTTATATGTGGCATTTTAAAAGGCTGTGACATCCTTGTTACAGGATCACATACTTTCTTGCATGATAGGAATTCTGCGAATGCTGATGGTTGTTTCAATGAAGGCACCCCTCAACATACCTTTGACTCATAGTGAAACTTTTTCCCGGTGAGCAGACCAATTAAAAGCCAGATGTTTTTCATGTAGAAATATACAACAAGTAATGGCCAGGATATGCAACAACAAGAAGAAACGTGGTGTAAGACTGGTTTAGCTAATTTAGCCATTTACTCAAGTCTGGAAAAAGGGAGTAGTTTTAAACAGACTTTAGATTGTAGACAGACAAATTCCCTGGCATTAGTGTGAATAAAACAATGTGATAAAATGCTCCAAAGAAGCTGTGAAGATGAACATTTGTTTTTTGTTGAAGGCAAAACTGCATGTTGTCCATGTATAATAATGGCCCTTGGAGGAGAATATAACAGTCCCATTTTCGGCATACTGTACTGTACTACAGCGATCTATGTAGACTCTCTGCCCTATAGAGAATAGGACCAAGTTTGTTCAAATTATTTACGGGCACCTCCCCTATGTCAAAATCCTAAACCTTAATCTGAGTAAATCATTAATTGTTGGACAGGTACAATGTGGTGACGTTCATCTATCCGGGGGGCTAGGGTGACATGGATTGTGCCATGAGCCTCTCTGATCTTGGAATATGACTGACATGCCGGCTACTTAACAGTCCACAAAACACGTGACGGGAGTACAGCACAGTGACAGCTGACTGCCTTAAAAAAACTACACAGGAAGGACTTCAGGCTAGACTCCAGTTTTATGTAAAAAATAGACTTTACAGAAAATAATCTTAAAAGTTAAAATGTGGCAACAAGCACTTAAGAGCAATTTGGTTGAATCTTCCACAAGATCTTGATCAGCTTTTCTAACCATGTAGCATTTATTAGTGGGTCAAGATTTGTCCAGTTCTATGTCTGATTGCTTAAAACTTAAGAAAAGAATCAGTAACAACATCCTGGATACCTTTTTTTTGTCTGTCTCGCACACCCATTTTGAATGTTATCCCTCCATTGTATGGGCATTGTGAGCCTTTCACAAAGAAACCATGATGGTAAATGATCGAATTGGAAAAAAGAAAGCTAATGCCCCTTTTGTAAAAGACAGGCTTAGTAAGGAAACAAGTGCTTTCCAAGCAGTAAGATCCCAAAGATATGCACTCAACAAAACACAAGCAGAAAAGTGGAGACAAGGAAATAAAGAAAGGATGCTAGAGTGTAAAAGCTGCTTAGAGAATGACAAAATACCTTCAGCGTGGGTTGTTGTTTCTCATGAACAAGACGACAGTGCTGTTCATCAAGTATTACATAACACTAGTGCATGTGTCTACAGCACCTACACATCTTAATTTCAACAATTAACTGATATTATTTTTTGTATTTGAGCTTGATTTTCTTCTCATTTCACAATTTACCCAATATGTACAAAAATAAATACTGTAGACTGTAAACTATTATCACTCAACAATCCACAAGTCCTGACCACAGGTTGTGTGTGACAGCTGCAGGTGTGCCTGGGGCCCTGTGAACTATCACAGAGGCACACGCAGGGAGCTGTTGAAATACCAAAGCTTTTGTATCTTCCAATGTGCATGCCACTGTATCCACAGCGGCCATTTGAGAAATAACTCTTAGGCATGTATTAGCTGAGAGAGGAGTTGGACAAGCTTGATGATATATCTCTAGAGAGCAAAGCCTATCTGATTGCTGTTTCGGATGTTGAACTATGCTGTAAGGGAGCTGCTGAAATGATCCCTAGAAGACAAACATGCCATATGGGCTAATATGACATCCCACAGAGTGAACTTTCACAGTGGCTTATCCAATCAGATCTGTTTGTTTTGTATGAATAGCTCTGGTGCTATTACAATTCATTCTGGCTCCATCTCTGTTGATATTGGTTGAGTACATTATTCATTCAACAGTGTCTACAATCCTTTATTTTGGCACAGACAGATGTTAAAAGTAACAAATACTTGCAAGACAACGGTCAAATTATTCTTAATTTGCCTTTTCTCAGAGTATTTAATTGGTTGTTTTCCTGGATAATAATAAGGTCACTAATATTGGCATGTTTCTCCAAAATAACCTCTGAGGAGCTGCTACTTTTTGGTGTCTTGACACTGTCCTTCTTGACTGTCATTTGGGGTGTGTGTGTGTGTGTGTGGGGGGGGGGGCTTGAAATAGGAGTGGACTGAGAAATCTTGGTGGTAGCGGGCAGTGCCCTTCTGACGTCTACACCCCATGCACAGTCTTAGAAGTGATCAAATGTCTTCGAAGAGCGAATCACTGAAGAGATCCCGAAAAAAGACAGGTCCCGCGTTGACAAAGAGCTGCAGTTTTTTAAAAACATTATTAGGTATCCAGTAGCTGACTGGTCGAACTACATATATTGACTCACTACAACCCAGGCGAGCTCGCACTCCAGCTTCAGTGTGGTTTAGACGCTCCTTTCAGTTTGTTTGGTTTTTGGTTGGCGCAGACCCCCATCAATTAGCAGCAATGGATGCCATCAAGAAGAAGATGCAGATGCTCAAGCTTGACAAGGAGAATGCCATGGACAGAGCTGAGCAGGCCGAGTCAGACAAGAAAACAGCTGAGGACAGGAGCAAACAGGTCGACATCCGTTGTTAAACGGATGGTGCTTTTACGCACCGGTGCCGATGGCACGGTGCGCCATGCGCTGCATTGTTCCTGCATGCCCAGTGTCCTGTAACTGAGAATAAAAATGTGTCTCCAAAGGATTACAAACATTTTTAGAAATCCCTATATGTCTTTGTTTGTTTATCGTTACTTTACCTTAAATTTGGGCTGCATGAAGTTGGTAACTAAAGTGGAATCTTATAATTTACTATTGGTTTCTTATGATTCCGCAATTTCATAATAGACATGTTTTAACAGCCTACCAACATTGCATTTATTGATATAGAGTTCATTAAGTAGCGCAAAAAAACCGAGTATTTCCACACCTTACAGATTATTCACATACAGTATAAGGTACACTATGTGTGATTGAGTCTGAGAGTAATGATGTCTCTTGTTTCTCTGTAATCAAGCTTGAGGATGACCTGGTAGCACTGCAGAAGAAGCTGAAATCAACTGAGGATGAGTTGGACAAGTACTCTGAAGCCCTGAAGGATGCCCAGGAGAAACTGGAGCTCGCTGAGAAGAAAGCCACAGATGTGAGTTTGGGCAGACAGTACCACTGACTGGTGGAGAAGCCCCAGTGGGTCACATATTGCCTAATGGGTTGACCTTGAACCACCCCTTTGGTCCCCTTGGGAAACTAAGATTACCAGTCCCCATACCGATTTACTTTAATGATTAAGTAATGCCATGCTTAATTATAAGAGACCTATAGGTTGTATAGGTGGAAAATATAGATTGTTAAATTAGCTTTTGTGCTGTATAATAAGGTCCCTGCTCACTGGCTTACCAATGCATTCCACAGTCATTTGTATTAATTTGAGAACCAGCGTAGGGTTTCTGGGTGCCTTTTAATACGCATATATTTTGGTCAGTAAAATCAGATTGGTGCTTGTTTGGATTTCAGTTGGCACTTATACAGATCTGTTCAACCCTGATAAAATTACTTGTTTATTGACTGTGTTTCATGTAACAAGAGTAACATCTAATTGATTACTTTACAATCTGCCACAACCTTAAGAAAATTAACCTAAAAACAAGACCTATACATTTTGAGAAGCTTATTTTCTACAATATGAGGAACTACCAATTAGAATTGAGATAGCTTACTCAAATGGTTAGTACAAGAGTTTTTTGTTATATCACTTAAAATAAAATAAAATCAGGTCATAATTGATGCAATAATAAATAGATGATAAAATACAAAAAACACTGGAAGGCTATAGGGTAGTGGGTAAAACGTCATATGTCTGCACTGCAGACAGAAGTGTTAGCAACATTAAATACACGTATGGCATTTTTAAGAGGAAAACAAGTGTTTGGGGTCTGTCTACAATATTATTAATATGGTTTGTGTTGTGTTCATTATAAGACTATTGATTATATGTACACAATTGTAACTTAGCTTATGACTGAATCAGTGTTTTTAGGAGCTGGGAGTTTGATTGGCTTAGCTCAATTTACCTGTAGGGGATGCACTCAGAAGCCTCATAAATTAGATGTTTGTAGCTTACTGACCAAAAGTAAAAACAATTGACACTAATTTAATTAGGAGAAAAAACACTGGAAATATTCACAATTAATATATGTATATTTTTATTCATTTGATAAATTGTATTCCTTGCGTGTAAATCGATTACTTCCGGGGTTAGTGGCACGTCCCAATCCTTATCAGCGGTTGATTAAAGGCGGTGGGGGTGGGATCAAACGCGCCGCATCTCCAAGTGTCTGTTTGTCTGAGTGGAGGCAATCTGCACAGAGCTGACTGAAAACTAGCTTAGCTGAGACCAAAAGAGCAAAAATGGCCGGTGGGAGCTCTCTTGAAGCTGTGAAAAAGAAAATCAAGTCGTTGCAGGACCAGGCCGATGTAGCAGAGGACCGGGCAGCTTTACTACAGCGAGAACTGAACCAAGAGAGGAGCGCGAGGGAATCAGTAAGCCGCTGCTAATTATTTAAGGCAATTAATCCCATGGCTGTCGACGGCATTATGCGTAAATCTTGTCAAAAAGCATGGCTTCTAGGCCCAGACATCCACGGTTTATGCTCAAATGCAATCAGGTATCACATAGACATTCTTGAAATTAGCCGACTGTAGGATGTGAGTACATGATGGACAGAAGAAAGGACTCCACCCGGTGCGTCAGGGATAAATAAACAGCCCTGTAACAAGTAGGCTAGCTAGTTGCACCAGCACCACAGGTCCTCTGAGATAAATCCCCCCTTGTAAAACTCATGCAGGCTACTAGCTAGTTGGAGTGCAGGGAGCTAATTCATCCTTTCCAAAACACTAAATTTTAGCCATGTTTTGGCGCTAATATATTCTGCGACAAGATAACTAAATCAATGAACACACAGTGAATTGAATGCTTGATTTTTAAAGAGGGAAGGAACAGTGGATAACTTAGTCTGGAATTGTATTTTAAGGTACTACCAACAGTACGTTTTAAAAACTTTAAAAGAGATGCCATCCACCCCTCAGCCTGTGCATACAATCTGCACATTGGAGCCTGCACCCTCCCTTGGGCTTGTTCCTGACCCAGCCCAAGCTCTCCTTGGAGAGTATGGGATGGGCTGGATGCTGTAAGCCTGCGAAGCCAATTGAAACAGTTCATGATTTAAGGCTATACTAACAAACTTGTTTTGACTCTATATGACTGTGGTGTTGTCCTAGGCCGAGGGTGATGTAGCTTCCCTAAACAGGCGTATCCAGCTGGTTGAGGAGGAGTTGGACCGTGCTCAGGAGCGTCTGTCCACAGCGCTGACCAAGCTGGAGGAGGCTGAGAAGGCTGCTGATGAGAGCGAGAGGTGGGTACCTTGCACCCAGGAAACACACCCTACTAGGTCAACACCATCCATTCATTAACTCCTTTGGTGTTATATGGAAAACTAAATTTTCATATTTTGTGACCTTTTTTTATTTTCCCATCACCTAATATTTTTTATTTCAGTGTGAAAACAGGTGATGTTGCAGGGTAAGGACAGAAAAACCCAGTCTTAAATCACTCTACTGAACTTAAAGGTCCCATGGCATGAGAATTTCACTATGAGTTTTTTTAAATTTTTTATTTGTGTTTTCAATGTTTTAATGTGTTTCGCCAGCCTGGCTAAGGTCCCATAGTGGCTAGAAATGGCGATAGGTGTAAACCAAGCCCTGGGCATCTTGCTCTGTGTTAAAATGAAAGCTCAGATGGGCTGAGCTGGAATACTGCCCCTCGTGAGGTCATAATGTGTAAGGTTACCTCCCCTTTCTCTGCTTTGCCCAGAGAATTTGGCCCAGCCATGAGTAGCATGAATAATACCGTCACACTCCTCATCATGAGTGTGTGTTTGATGACGTACTTAGTGTTTACTCATACATAGTCTTGCATTGCCAGACCTAGCTTTACAGCACTGTGACGGCGCTAGAGTATGGTCTGGCTACATTGCTAATCTATTCTGGGATGGAGGAGAAAATGCTCTGGCTAGTTTGTATTTTTAAACCAATCACAACCGTCCTGGGCGTGTGCCCTTGCAAAATAGATAACGGAAGGTGAGTGGCATCGTGCTGGATGTCAGGCTTTATCCCAGAAATGTACATCTGTTGAGCCAGACTAATTAATACATGATCACTCACAGTCGTGTACACAGCAGGGTTGTTCCTGCATAGAGAAGGTTTTGGCGCCCCCGAAGAGGTTAAAGCCAGCTTCAAAGGAATTTCAGGAGTGCCAAAACATCTGATTTTCAGAGGTCAGCCTCCCTCTCATCAACAGCCACAACTGTATACGCATGTGGCTGGCGCTGATTTGACTGGATCTGAACATTGCCCTGTATAATGCTAAGGGTATCCCCGATTGCCGAGCAGGCTGCACCCAACTCTCCTTGTGACAATGCTGGTCTGGCTGTACAGCGAGACACTGCTGTTGATGGACGCAGAGCTCTCCTTCCGCCGGAGCTCCGACTGCTGTCTGTCTGTGGGGCGGGCTCTGCTGCCATCTATCAGTAGCCTATTACATTGAGACAGTCTGATTACCTGTAAAAACGTCTCGTAGTAAAGTACAGTTGGTTTTAACAGCTGATGCTTGCCAAACCTTAGGACGCATGAAAACCAAAGTTTTGAGTGCTTTAACAGCATTGACCTGACAATGGACACACCATAAGCTGCAGAGATGTCGTCTCGCTCTGCCTCTCTGCTTTGAGTCTGGAAATGTATTAGATTGCTGGAAATGGAAGTCTTTGATGCCCATTCTGAGCTAGGATAAACCCTGCACAGTGTTGTAAACTAGCATAGTATGACAGATCACCATGTTTAGAAAGTATCCAGACTCTGTCTCCAGATAGTAATCCAATGTACAGTATGTGAAGTCTACATGGTCTGTCTTGAATTTCTGACCACCTTCACCAATATGAGACATCAGAAGGAACAATGTGTTTTCTACTAAACCTTATTTTAAGCCACATAACTATGGATATCCTTTGGGGAAACCTCTAGCTCACCCAGTGGAGTGCATGCCCATGTAGACTAAATCCTTGCCAGCGGCTTTGATTCCGACCCCCCCCCCTCACTGCCTTCTAGCTATCCTATTAATTATTTGCCATCAAAGTCCAAACAATTATCTTTCAACAAAAAATGGATTTCCCTCTTTATCAGTTGTACAAAATGGAACTATCAAACTGTGGTTGCCTACTGTTGTTCCTATAGTACTCATGACTTGCCGGCCATACTACTTTCTTTCCTTGCAGAGGCATGAAGGTTATTGAGAACAGGGCGATGAAGGACGAGGAGAAGATGGAGCTGCAAGAGATCCAGCTGAAGGAGGCCAAACACATTGCAGAGGAGGCTGACCGCAAATACGAGGAGGCATGTTTCATCAGCTGTTCACTGCACTCTGAACTTTGACTTTAGCATGTTCTACATTCTTTAATTAAATGTAACAGCTGTGATCAATAAACACTTTCTCAGATGCATATTATTGCCACAGTCATAAATAGCTGCAGGGCTTGACATTAAGACATGTCCGCTTGTCTGGGACAAGTGGAATTTCTTTTTTCTTTTTTTTTGTAGAGCAAGTGGAAGAGAAATTTACTTGCCGCACTAGACAAGGGAAACTCAAACAAAATAAAATGCCATGTTACTTTATTTTATGTGCCAATCATTAAGTCTATGTTACCAATTTGAAACAATTTGAAACAAATAATTCCACTGATACTCTGCATACCGGCGTGCAAAGTAGTTGAATCATGTTGTCTGGAGATCCTTTTTTCTTGTTGAAAGGGAAATCTATTCTTGGGACACAGTTGTTTCTACTGTTTGAACTGAATTGTGCTAATGTTATTGATTTGATGCTTTTAACGGTTTTGTTTGAATCCTGCATCAGCAAAACACAAAATTTTTTATAAAATGAGAAATTTTTACCTGGACAAGTGACTTTTGTGGGTTGACAAGTAAAATGTAAATGTACTAGTCCAATGGACAAATTCCTCAAAACGGTAGTCAGGCCCAGAGTTACAGCAGTGGAATACATCTGATTCCTCCTGACTATCAATGTGTCAAACATACTGTGGGATTAAACTCTGTAGGTTGTGATTTCAGGTGGCCCGTAAGCTGGTGATCATTGAGAGTGACTTGGAGCGTACAGAGGAGCGTGCTGAGCTGTCTGAGAGGTGACATCTTCCTTCCCTTTTTCTTACATGTGCTCCTCCAAGTCACACAACTTGAAATATCATTTTAGACAAATGCTGTTTATTTGTTTTGTTTGTCTGTGGCACCCCACTGCTTGTTTACCCAAACCATAAATCAACAGCAAATGCTCTGAGCTTGAGGAGGAGCTGAAAACCGTGCAGAACAACCTGAAGTCTCTGGAGGCCCAGGCAGAGAAGGTACGCTAGCTGACAAAGATGACATATTGTAAATAATCCACAGTATAAAAGCTTGACGTGTGTTTAATACTTGTCTGTATATTAACTCTGGCCTTTGTACGCAACCACAGTACTCTCAGAAGGAGGACAAGTACGAGGAGGAGATCAAGGTTCTTTCAGACAAGTTGAAGGAGGTGAGTTAAATGAAGTTGAAATAAATTCACTAGGGAGTCGTTTAAAAAACGGTTTCACGTTTCATATTTTTTTCATAGGCAGTTTGTAGAGCTTCTTCGTAACTGAATGTTGACTCGTTAGTTACCGTAATTGGGTATGCTGTCTATGGATGATTTCTACGTGAAGTTATTTTCTGATTTCTTTAACAGCAACTATGTGCTTTAAATGCTTGAGGGGCTGTGGCTAGTGATATAAACCTTTAGGGCCCTATTTTAACAATCTAAGCACACGGCGGGAAGGGCATGGCGCAAGTGCAATTAGGGCCAAATCCACTTTGGCTAGTTTGACGGCGGGAAAAGGGGCCCGTTTGCATGGTTCAAAAGGGTTGGACTCTGCGTCTTCATTGATCCCGTGTGTGTTACTAATGCACGTTTAAAAATAACAAAATGCTGCGCTATTGACTTTAGATCAGGTTTTTGTTGGTCAGTGGTGCAATTACTTTCTGGTTCCGCAAGATACCAGTACACCAAGAATTCACCTGAACACACCTCCCTGTAACACCAGCACGCCTGGGCGAGGGACGGGAAATTAACAGCTGCGTCGGTCTTAAAATAGCAAAGACACTCGTGCTGTGATGGGTGCAAGATAATTGCTAATGTTTGACTGTATTTCTCCACTCAGGCTGAGACTCGTGCTGAGTTCGCTGAAAGATCGGTCGCCAAACTTGAGAAGACCATCGATGACCTAGAGGGTATGGATCTTTTCCACTTTATTTTTAAGCATTTGAAAAAGTTTTTACAAAATATAAAGGTGTGTTTGTTACAGTAAATTCTGACGTTCTAGACAGTTACTACTCAACAAGCCAACACAAAAAGTAACCTTGTTGGACAATATTCAGGTTTCCTTGTAGAGTCCTTCTTTTGTAATATTTTACATTCAAGGGACACTTTTAAAAGATAAAATAAAGCCTCGCTTGTAAACGCTGGTGCAATGGGAGGTTATTCATCTGGACAGCAGGGTGTTAAATAGGACTCAGGACAAATATCTGCACTGTCAGTTGTCTGTCGTGGGGGTAAGACAAAATGGGGGATCTAGAGACTGCATGATATTATTCACATTCGCGGCAACATTTCTCACCACAATGCTGTTTGGTATTCTGGTGTAGTGAGTGTTCAAGGCCAGCTCTTCCCATGCAGTCCTCACAGGGTCACGGAACATGTGATGCTCTTTCTCAGTGACTCTTCAGGAATCTGACACAGCATCAGCAGCTGTTCCATGTGCACTTCCTATTTCTGTCCTGCCTTTCTCCCTCCAGGTTCTTTAGTTGTGTTTTCCTTTTTGACTTCTGTTCTTTGACACTATTATTTTTTTTTTCTTTTTTTCTTCTGTTGTCTTCTTATTCCGTTACACATCTTTCACTGCCACTTCAAAATAATTACCACACAATAGATGAGCTGTATGCCCAGAAACTGAAGTACAAGGCCATCAGCGAGGAGCTGGACCACGCCCTCAACGACATGACCTCCATGTAATTCACCACACACTCGTTTGTGCTTTGTGCCTTAGATCGCAAGAACCTTAACCACTTTAAACAACATACAATGGCTCCCTCTTGTGGCGTGTGTGTCTGTCTGTCTTTGGCTGGATGTCCCAAACCTTTGTGTTATCTTCTAACCATTTAGTAGTAGTATTTTCTTTTATAGCTGCTCACAAAATAGTCACATTTCTTTTATAAATTTCATTTTCTGTTGCTTTTCTGGCTCAATTCTGCATCCCTATTCCCCCACTTTTTGTTTTGCATGTCGTTCATCTTCCTCTTATATCTTCAACACTTTTTGTTCTTCTCCCATTTCTTTCACAGCTAAATGTTTACACACCTCACTCCAGAAGCTGGGTGAACTTCATCATCCCCTGTGCAGCGCAGCCCAACTTTCTGTCTCTGCATTTTCTTACTGTCCTGTCACTACTGCACATTGGGCTGTCGCTGCCGCCATCCATTTGTTCATCTCTCATACAGACCTTCGAGCCATATTTCTTTATGTAAAATAAACATTATCCCATCTATGCCAGCCCTTCCCCCTTTCTCTTGCCATGTTTCTTCATTTACATTTTCCCATCTTTTTTGTCATCGTTTTAATTTATGTGGAGTAGCTTTTGAAAAAACTCTGAAGCTCCTCTCCCATTTCTTTTTCTGTTCGAGAGGATTGTTGAGTGTAACGGCACTATTGGGGTGTTAATTATATTTACTCTTAACAAGCTAATGTTCACATAAAATAAAACTGGCCCCTCAGATTCCATTTCAATTAGAAGAATACAGCAAAATAACCAGAAGTCTTTGATAGACAGTTTATTTGTGTGGCTACTTTCTGTATCGTAATTACAATTTTTCAGTAGAAAGATATAAAGGACTATTCCTAACCCTTATATCTTGTGCCCACTTTGGTGGCCAAATGAGTCAACTGTGTGGGATTTTAAATGTAAAGTACTTTAAACATCTTAACAATGATCTTTAGTGTCTGCATCCTCCTTTTAAGGAAGGGAGTTCGATCATGAGATTAGAAATAGATTTTTTTTTTTTCGGGGGGGGATTCTCAAAATCAAGTACAAAAGGAATGAATAGGTGATGTTGCCATGGGTAACTAGTGCAGCAAGTTAATCGCCGCTTGTTTTTTGAATGTGAATGACAAGCGTTAGTTGTTGCTGTAGTTTGACATGTGACATTATGAAGTCGGCAGTCCAGCTTTAGTACAACAGGATGGAACTTTGCTGGTATATGTTTTGTAAGGGTTTGCAGTTCAACAGCTGGAGTAAAAACTGACAGTTGTTTTGTGTTTAGCGTCAAAACACTAACTCTTTGTCTTCTTTACTAACCTGCCTTCTGTCTCTTTCCTCTTACCTGCTTTCTGACTGTCAAGACCATCTATACAAGCAGCTTGAGAAAAATCGCCTTCTGACCAATGAACTGAGAGTAGCCTTAAACGAGGCTTAAACTGGAATGGGCTCTCGTATGCTTTCATTCTTCTGAATCTCAAACGTCGAGGCATATTGTCTAATGCTGTGGTATATAAAGGGTATAGACAACTGTGTCTGACGCAAAGCTTAAACCAAGTAATGCTTTTTAACAAATAACACACTATTACATTTTCACATTATGCATGCTCAAACTACAGTTTCAGATGGGAGGTCGGACAGCGTCAGGTTATGAAAACTGTGCAGAATGATTTGCTGTATTTACTCAGTGATTGATGGGGCTGTAGCACTTCAGTCCAGTAGAAATCTGCATGGTGCTGTTACTCATGAAGTGAAGGCTGGTGAGGATGCTAGTGGCCAATTTCCAAAGAAGTCTCATACAATGCTGCAAGGGGTTCAAAATTACTTTCACATCGCAGAATCCCCCTCTCTTATAACGGCAAACCTGAAAGGAAGACCCATTTTAGACAAAATATAAGAATTGAAGTAGAAGATACAGTGTGTTCGGCTGTGCTGAAAACTAAACCGTTGATAGATTTGATTTTAATGCAGATTTGACCTGCTCTTTCGATTGCATTAACAATAAATTACATTTTCTTTACCCACTGTCCCTGATGTTGCAATTTTGGACAAGCAAAACTTTACTTAACAACACAGGAGGAGGTAGTATTCTTTGGTGTGAAGCAGAAAGGATCCATGCTGTGCATTGGTATGGAGAGAGAGAATGTGCACCATATCTGTTCATATGGCTAGTTGTTAGAAATATGTTGGAGCTGTATGATAATATGGAACATGAGCCTATTAAATGACAGATTTCTGAAATCATTAACTTAGTGTGGTATTTGTCCAAGATGGCTTGATAAGGTTATTTGTGGCATATAAAGGAGGAAGGTGTTTCATGGAGGTCTCTAATTTGGGGTTGAATTTGTGCTCACTTTTTTTTATTTTTATTTTTTATTAAACTGACCTGAAAAACGAGACTTAGACTTGATAATGTTTAGGTCATGGCCGTAATTTAAATACGTTGCCAAACCACAGACTTGGCAAAGCCAGTTTGTTGTCCTAAACCTACTTCACCGGTATGCAGCCTTGACACCACCATGTCTATAGCTTTAGCATATTATCTTTAGTGAGTTGGCCCAAAGTATCAGAGTTGGGAATATGAATTTAATGAATGCCACCTTCGGTTTATTGAAAAAGATGTACTAAGGGATGATGTTTCTCACAGTCATAAGATTTGTAACAATATCCAGCGTACGTCTAACACTGTAATCCTGGACTAGAGATGCGTCTCTTTAGAGTCTCTGCATCTTTGGACTGTCTTGTTTATGTTTTTTCTTTTTCTTTTTTAACCAATGAAATGCTATATTAACAGATAAACTCTCACGTGCTAAAGAAGAGGGCCTGAGCCTAACGCAGATGCTGGATCAGACTCTAATGGAGATAGTTGACCTTTGACCCAGCTCTGTTCCTCTCTCCCCACATCTGCTCTGAATATGGCTGTCTCCCGTACATGAAACAGCTGCTACAGATAACGTTGGACCTTGTGTTTGGGTCCTCTGACTTTGTCACCCTGAAGAAACGAGCTCTACACAGGGTAGCACATGGCTTTAGTGAGCTACAGTTAAACCACACTGTTCCCGTTACATACTGTAATCAAAGGTCGGTCAAATTTCATTGCATATCGTTAATAATTTAACATGTATAGTGTTAGGTGAATTTGCACTTTTTGGGGGAAACGTACAGCACATAATCATTGTCAACAAAGCCATAAATTAAGCCAAGGTTATAAAGGGACTTTTATTATGTGTGCTTTTGTAAAGTTGCTCATGTGTCTTTGGTTTTTCTGTATTGTCAACATGTATTCATTGTCATTGATGTTGTACACTTCTAGTTTAGCAATGACAAAATTCTTAGCCTATTGCTTAAATGTAGTATCGTGATTAGCTAAGTAAACGACATGTTTGCACACTACTCACATTTCTGTTCATTTTGAGAAACTGATTTGTTTGTCTCATTTTTATCATGAATAAAAAGTTGGATTAGGTATCATCTTAGTATTACGTTTGGCTTTATTACAAATGTTTCATTGGTATTGTTTGACACCTTGTCATTACGGTCATTATCTTCTAACATGAAATTATCTTGTCACGTTGAGTTTTTTTTACAGTGGAAGTAGCCTACCACTTAACTTTAGTTTTGTGATAAACATGAACTATAACCACTTAGTTGAAAATCATCACCAGTACACTGAAATGTCACTCTTAAAAATTTTTTGGCAGAAATAAGCACAGAAGTGTGCAAGATATTGACAAAATAATAGCTTGATTGTATTCAATGACTGTTTGTGAACATCATTCTCAAATTAGTGACATTCTGATTATTTCCAGAAATACATGTGATAAGGCCGAGGCTGTCCCTTAGGAGAAGGCAACATATCTCTATTTTCTTATAGTCAAATACTATTCTTTGTTATTATTTATAAGTATAGTCAACTTAATTATTTCCTGGATTTTGTATAACCATGGTCCCTTCATGTATACACAATTGTATGTAAAAATGAAATCCCCACCCCCCCCTCCACACCACTCAACCATTGAAAGTCCCCCCCCCCTGCAAACCTCCATTCATAAAACTAGAAATGGTAAATTTATGAAAAAACATGGTTGTGCTTTGTTGCCATTATTTGAAGATTTGTTCCTCTTGTAGACTGTAGGTTCCTCTAACTACTTAAATGTAGGAGGAAACTTTTAATGGCCACAGCTCTTCCTCTCCGCAGGGGGCAGTGTGTTACTTCGGCCGAGGCGGAAGAACAGGGGTGAAAGGTTGCTACCGTGAAGCCCTGCTGGAAGAAAAAAAACACGACTTGAGAGAAATATGAGTGAAAGTGAAGATGTTACCGTTTCTTTACCTGACAGCAAAGCTTCATACATACTTAGCAATGTTGCCGAAGTGGTTGAGCGAATTCTGACGTTCGTGCCAACAAAATCGCTTCTCCGGATCGCAAGGTAACGTTAGGATAACGTGTTAACAGTTTACTTCGCTAACGGTAATGGCTGTCGAATGGAAGTGAAACTAGCGTTACTTCCCATAGACATACGGTACAGCTTAAACGCTTAGCTAGCTATGTGTTTGAGAAGTCGTTTACTTAAGGTCTTGTGTGTAATTATTGCAGCTGCTTAGCGTTAGTCATGTTTTTTTCTGACAGAAAAACAAACTGAATAGCCAACTGTCAAGCTAGCAGGTAACCTACAGCTGAGTGTGTTTGTGGTTCTCCTCAGTGTGTGCAGGCTGTGGAGAAACTGTGCCCGAAGAGTGCTGAGGGCTCAGCAGCATATGACCTGGGTGTCGGCCTGTGGACCGTCTAACACAGAGGCCCATGTCCTCTGCAGCGTCCTGGCTGAGGAGGTGGAGGTAAACCATGGAAAGCTGTTTGGGGCGTTAAAAGACGATGCAACATTACAATTTGTTATGGATAATGGCTGAATATAAATAGCTCAAGTATGTAATGGTAGTACTTGTTTTTTATTTTTATTAATGTTTGCTTTAAATATACATGCTCAGCCAGAAATGATCTCTCTAGTAGTCCAGGTTGTGTCAAGGAGCTGATAAAAATGTTTTATCATGTATTTTTAAGTCAAACTGACTAATAGGATTTGTGAATTTTTGGGTCGTACATTACCGGTCACAAGTTTGGGGTCACTTAGAAATTTCCATTCGACTCCACTATAGACAGAATACCTACTAATCTAAGTGGGTGGCTGATGTTTAATGCAATATATAATATTAATAATAATAATAGGCATCACTTGATATCCCTTAAAAAAAGAACATTTGAGAACACTTTTGCAATTATGTAAGCATATAATGTAATCTGAAAACTGCTTCCCTGGTTAAATTAACTACGTAACTAATGTCCGCTGGTATTCTGTCTATAATGGAGTGCAATTGAAATTTCTTAAGTGACCTCAAACTTTTGACCAGTATTGTCTTGCTGGTTTAGTGTATTGTGTACAGATAGCACTTAACAAAGGTTTTACAACTATTTTAACACATGCTTTCTGTTTCTGACTATTTACAGAAAGTGTTTCTCCTGCCCAAAACAGTTCTGGCATTGGTAGACTGTGAGGCCTTCAATGGACAAGCGTATTGCTACAGACAGAATAAAGGTTGGGATGTCAGTGCTGTTGGACTTTATTGTATCACATTCTAAATCAACAAATTTGGAGATACATGGTTTTTACTGGACAGGAAGGGGACATGGGAAAATTGAGGAAACTGTTGTGAAACAATCCTTCATAAATAATGATTTAATTGTATGATAAAAGCATCATAACAACTGTATATTAGTAGGCATTACATTTGGGATGTATAGTGAACCTTGCGTGTGTTTTAACATGTATGTTAAATATCTGACCGATAGATGGAATTAGAACTGAGAAAAGCTTTAAAATCTTAGATACCTAATATTGAAGAAAACAAAATTGGCAGTAAGCGTTACATGGAACCGTCCATGTAATATTTTGACAATTTGGATGAAAGAATTCCAAATTTCTGATTTTAAAAATGGGTCAAATTTCACAACGGGAGGGTTAAAGTTGGATTTTTCGTAATTTCTTTTAATTAAGGGATTAAGATCAATTTCCAAAAGATGTTTTTTTTATTACTCTTTTTAGTCAACTTTAGCATGGGTGTGCAAACCTATGCAAGCCAATGTCTACACATAAATTTTAGACTAATACCAGTACAAGAGTGTTGTTTGGGATGCTTGGCAACTGTAGTCATGCCTCTGTTTATTTTTCAAGTGAACTAGAGGGATGGCATTGTGCGTTTTCAAAGCAAGGGACTTCCTCTAAAATCAATTTGTGCTTCCAAGATATTACTAAAATACAACATAGTTTGTGTTTATAGGTACTACGTTACAGTATTAAATGGAAGCCACAAATATGAGCCAAACTATTTGCTCCACTATTACATTCATAAATACTTGAGTAATCATCAAAGAAGGAGTAAGTGAGCACTTCTATGGAGTGTGATTATATCATGTGATGATTCTTCCTCTTTGTCAATGCAGTTACAGTGGCACATATTGTGACGGATTAAATAATTCTGCAATAATTGTTATCACTGATCACCTGCACTTTAAGCACAAACACCCCATTAGAGATTGTATCGCGGCACTTATATAATGGCTGTTTTATAACCAGTACAGATGTGTTAAAGGTGTCATTTAGACTTGGTTTACAGTCAGTTTAGTCAGTAATGGTGAAGTTTTTTTTTTATAGTCTTTATTAGGGATGGGGGCAAAAATCCATACAGCATAGTATTGTGATATGTCTAGTGGCAGCACCATATTGATTCACAAATTTCAATTATTGATCTTTTATTGTTTTGGTCAGTTTTTCTGCTTGACAATCCCATTTTACGAAAAAAAAAAAATGAAATGGACCTTTTTAGATAAAACAGATGTTGACAGTTTCCTTTTGGGGACTTCATTTGAAATTGGGAAAAATTTGAAGTTGGAAAAGCAATAATTGCATTATGTTTAAAATTGCAATAATATTGTATCGAGGCGTAGGTATCGTGATGATATCGTATCGGGAGGCGTCTGGTGATTCCCCAGTTTCTATAGTTACTTTCTAAGAAGGAGGTGCCTTGCTGGTGTACATTTCTCTCAATCTAAAATTGTTGTATAAAGGACTTTTTACTTTCCAGCAATATATGCATTCATATTAAAATGTAACTCTCAAAAAAACAGTGACCTTTCTCATTAACAAGGTTTTTTTTTTTTTTCTTTCACTACTTTCAAAGCAAAAAAGAGTCGCCACAGTGCAGACACAGTTGAAGAACTGAGCCTGCTCTTCCCCAGTGGCTGTGACATCATGGGCATCACCACACTAGGCGTAGTCTGTAAGTGTTCCTCTTTTCTACCTCTCATATGTCTTCATTCATATCAAAGAAAAGAAAATCCACTTCTCACCTCCCGATAAAAGCCTGGGTTGCCACATAATTCTATTCAATGTTAATAACAAAATCTTTCCAAAATGAGCTTCAAAATTTTTTGTGCATTCCATTTTTACTCGGAGGTCGGAATTCCCGAGGTCAAAGTTGGAAACGCCCCCCTGAACTTGAATCCGAGTTCCAACAACATCCAACATGGCTGATTCGTGCAATAACAGCAGGGAAAGCTGTAGTAAAATACAGTTTATCAGTAGCACTTCTTTCTTATTTGTGTCTCACCAAGTCAGTTGTACACACAGTCCTGTCCAGCCTATCTCGCGTTGCTATAGTGTTTGTATGAACAAAAACAGCGTAATGTGTTATTAACTGGTATTGTCAATAGTGGCTAACCTGGCTAGAGCCAACCCCACAGTGAAAATCGGACTTCTTATATTAGAACACAGTCAAGTCGGGTGTGATGTCATTCCAAATATGCGGCCCTAACACATTCATCTAGGATCCCCGATGAAATAATGAAGGCCAACCAGGTGTTTTGGGTATATCAAAAAAGAATAGTTCACCTTTCAGCATCAAGCACTACACATTAATCCCCACTGCTGCAGCCTAGTTGGAAAGCACCACTGGAGGCTGGCACCTTCCTGCCTCTCTCTGTGAAAGATTGCCTAGTCTGCTTGGTGCTGTGCTCCCCATTTCTCCATGTAATCACAACCCTGTGGAGAAGTGACTCTCCATCAGCCATGTTCTCTTTCCTCGAGATGATGGCTTAACAGGCTCCCGTCGTCCATCAGTTTTAATGGCAGCCCTAGCTGTTTGTGATAACACTCATGTTGTGGTATTGCAGCTGTGGGTCACCACAGGGTCACCACACATCTAATTCAATTGAATGAAATATTGGATTGGGTAAGTTTGAATCTATAGATTACTTGACATAAACTGCCACATATCCTCAAGTAATCAAATTATTTATGCATGTTGGTAGTGTGGCTGCACAGTATTAAAACGATGACTTGTGACACACTTAGCCATTTTGTATTATTTCTGCGTTACTGTTGATGAATTTAACTTTAACACCAAGCAGGACAGGGGTGAATTAGATACTAATGTGCTGTCTTTGCTCATTTTGAATACAGTGAATGTTTTTCTGTAATGTAGAAATGCAGGGTTTTAGCTTAAAGGTGCACAAGTGGTGACTGATGTCTGGTTTGTTATTATCCTATAAATTTATGACAGCCGGATGTTTTCTCATTTCCACAGTAGCTCACCCGTCTGCTAAACTCTCTTGACTGAGCCTGTTTAGAAGGGCCTTGAATGCCACTGATTGAGAGCAATCATACCTGGTGTGTTGGTGTTCTTGGTGTACTTTATATGCTGGTCTTTCTGAGACTGTAGTTTGTGTTGATGAGCAAATATTATAATATAATATTAAGTGTCTTTTAGCATTGGTGCTGTGGTTCTGGGGTTAGCATTGCTATTGTGAGTTTTGAAAACACCACAGCCAAGACAATAGTGCCCAGAGCTGCAATTTCTCTAATGGCCACTAAATGCTGACAAAGAAACAGCCTGTGCCAAAATCAGAAAAAAAATCATTTATCTTCTATCCACAAAGTCAAACATACTTTTCTAGTATAAGTAAGTAAGAGTCATTGTATATTAAGGAAATATTAAGGCAGTAAGAAGTCTATATACATTTTCACAACTTACATTTTGACTGTGACAGCCGCGACAGTCAACAAACAATATCAGGAGTATAAAACTTAACTGGAATTCTGCAGTCACAAATGTTTCTTTTCTTTACACCCGTGCTTTCCTATCTCCTTCTGACATTTAAAATGTATTTTTTTTATTGAAAGGTGTCTCTTGCTTGTCTCAACTTAGAATTAATGTAAACTCCGGATTAGTTAGGTAGTGATCTTAAACAGTTAGCTTAATTTTGATATTTAGAATGCTTAATTTATTAATGGGCATTTTCCGCGCATGTTCTCAGTCTTGGGCCAATATTCTGCAGAGTTTTCTCCAAGTAAACACTTTAGTGGCTGAATTTAGTGATCGGTACACTGTCAGCCCCAGAAGAGGAACTCACTGCTAAAAACACTGCTTAGTTGTTTGCTAGAATAAAAATGCAGACTCACAGACCTCCATGGCATGTGACGTGTGTAAGTGACTGCACATGACTTAATAGTCTACCTCGTGCCTGCTCCTCTGTGCAGTGACTCCCAGTGGCTCTTACTCCAGCCTTCCTCAGGAGTACCAGGAGGGTGAGGCTGGCTTTACAATCATGTTCCCCAGCATAGAAGGTGTCCACATCAAGCCCTTTCATTTTTGCAAAGAGTCCATTTCCCCAACAGCCCTAAAAGAAGCAGGTGAGTGTAGGTTCACAACAATTACTCAGTCGTCTTGGAAATTCTTCCAGAACGTGTTTTTGCATTACTCTTTTGTCTGTTTCACTTTCTTTTCAGGACTAGTTGACAACCCGGAGCTGCGTGTGGTACTGCTGTTTGTCTATGAGGCATATAAAACTGGAGGAGCACACTTCCTCAGCCAGATACTGGAGCCGCTGGCCAAGAGCAAAGCTCTCATCGCTGGGGGGCTGGTAGAGAGTGTCTTTTCTCCTCCAAGACACTGGTGAGTTAATGTCCCTTATCTAAATTAGGGTTATTTCTTAGCTACTTTGGGAAGAATAATGCTGTAGTACAAATATAACAATTTGAAGTCATTTCTTGTTCAAGTTCAAATAGTTGAGGCTTCCTCAAACATAGTTTTTTTTTCCATAGATACTGGCAAGGGGGTAAGTATAGACAGCGCAGGCAGTCAGTGCTCTGGGGCTTGTTGGGAGGGGGGGGGGGCCTCCGACAATATGTTTAGCGGCGAGCAGGCCATTGCGGATGATTCAGATTTTGAAAATATACCTGTATTCAAAGAAAACCTCCCGGTAAATTGAAAATGATGCCATAAGGCAAACATTTTTTTCTTTATTGTAAAATACTCTTGATGAAGGTCCAAAGTCCTATTGTTGTCATGTATTAATACGCAGTGATGATTGCTGGGTAATTATGTTGATTCTGTCAAATCTCCAATTGATCATGAGTTGATAAAGGGTAGCTAGTTCAAGGCTGGCAGTGACAGGTGTCTGATTTAGCAGGTCTAGCTGTGTGTGTTTATGTTGTCAACGAGGTTTAATAGGAGCTGTGTGCTACACAAAACTTGCAGTCAGTTTTCTCGCCATTCATTGTAACGTTAACAAGGTTTTTCTCGTCCCAAATACATAGCAAAATTAATTTTCATTCTCTTAAAACATATGTTTTAGCCCTGTAATATGCTTTGATTTAATTTATATCTGATAACACGGGAAGTTCTGATTTAACACTTAATTTAAAAAAATGTCACTGACTTTTCTTTGAAATATTCACTCTCTCCCTCTCCTATTATTTCTTACTCTGTAGTTGTAGCCAGGGTGCATATGGCGTGGTGGGCCTGGCCCTGAGTGGCCCTAAGGTGCAGGGGGCATCTGTGCTCCTGGACCAGGACGTCAGCAACCCAAAGGCGGCCGAAGCCACAATCCGGCGGCTAAAGGCAGCCAAAATTCCCGAGAGGAACACCCTAGGGTTCATGTTCGCCTGCGTGGGGAGAGGCCAGAACTACTATAACAACCAGGCCAACGTAGAGGCAGACGCCTTTCACAAGGTGTTCCCTAACACCCCGCTCTTCGGCCTGTTTGGCAACGGTGAGATTGGCTGCGACCGAATCGTTAAAGACGACTACACGCTGTGTGACACTGACACGGACGGTCTGCAGCATGAGTACACTACAGTCATGACGCTGGTCCATCTAGGCTGAGTGACCGACCCACAGTGACAGTGGACCAACAGGAGAAAAAGCAGTTGGGAACAAGAAACATTTTGTACAGTATTATTAGGACTCAGAATGGCGCTGCCATGCTGAAAATGATCCCTCTAGATGTCAATGTAATGGCACCACTTAGCAAATTGTGTGTGACTTTGTGTGTAAACGCAGCTTCGTATAAAAACTAGTAAGTTTCCCAAAGTTAATATAAAAAGACAAACTGGCTATCTCTTTTAGTTTTCATACTTTATGTGACTGTTGTAAAATATGTGTAGATATTTCCCCCAAATTTCGCACACATTCAAGGCTGACGTTAACCCCATGGTTTGTTTTGTTTTGCAGGTGAGTAAAAATATACAGTTATGAGGCCCACAAGCTAATGTTATAGTTGTTAATTCATTGCAGGCACTTTTTATTAGTAAGAGAGTTGTGGTCCCTCTTCCACACAATCATGGTAGTCTTGATTAGAATTCTCTTCCTTGTTATGTCGATTTTTGTCTTGCTAATGAAAAAAAAAAGACTACAAATTCTCTTTTGCAAGATATCGATCCACCATGTTTCAATTGGGCACAGGGAAATAGGTCAGAAACTTACAGTGCCTTCTTTTTTGTTCATGTCAAGTCATATCCGACTACTTACTTCCAGCTGTTAATGGTTCTCTCATGTCCACCTGTTGGCTGTGTAAGTGACACTGACCAGCTGAAACTCATTTCCTCCTCACTTTAGTCTCTGTTCTTCTACAGTTTCTAACTTTAGGAAACCGTTGGAAATTGATGATATGCTGACCAATGTCAGAAAATGTGATCTAATTGGGGTAGATTATGTATTTTGTATCCTTTTGCTAAAGCAAAACAATGGTAAAGGTTATTTTTTAAAATCCCGATAGTATTGTTTGAGACTTAACTACGAAGCTGCAAGTTTGGGGGAAAAAAAGTTCTTACTTTACAGATGGTGGCACTATCTGTCAAAATTCAATCCTCTTTATTAAGTCATTATTTTCTAGATGGCCCTGTCATTGATTGATGTCCTGAAGAATATTCTGATGGAACAAAGGTGAAATTTCCCCTTTTGTTTGTTGGACAGGTTTTTGCGACTATATGTAGACATTCAGCATTTTGATAAAAGCTGGAACAACGATTGTTGTAAGAATGGATCGTTTCTAGAAAATTCCAAGTTTTGCTTTAAAAGGAAACCTAATAAGTCATTGTTTCTATCATACTACACACAACTACCCTTATAGGTTTGGTTTGTGCTTATGGCTCATTGAACAAAGTTGTTTTGGTGTTGATGCACTTTTCAAAATGTGCTAAATCATATCTGCTCTGCTCATTTCCTCAATAAATTGCATTCAGCACGTTGATATTTGCTTTTGCATGTATTTCTTTCTCTATTCTGCTTAACCACTACAACAGCCTATTTAGACCCAGTCCTTTCCTTGATTGTTCCTACATGCCTACATCTGTTAATTCAGATCACCACTTTTCCATAATTGCGCACACCCTGAACTGTGAGCCTCAGCCTATAACATCTTCAGCAGCCCACGTCCAGGCGTGTTTAAATTAAGGAAGAGACGCTTGAGATTGATTGATGTGCGCTTTAACCATCGACTGGCTAATCCCGATGAATGACAAACGGTTAAGCCAATTGCTGTAAAGGCGATTCATATTCCCATAGTATCTTTATTTTGGGAAACCATAAAAAACCGCTCATGACACGGTGAGGGACGACCTACCAGGCGTAAAGCTAATAAAATCATCTGTAGCGATAATCCGCTCTCAAATTGGCCTCAATCGGGAACTGAGAAATTCTACTCGCAGGCTTTCTTTCTCTCTCACACACGCATACACACACACACACACGCACACACGCGCGCTTCTACTCCACGGCCAACATTTTTAGACTGCTATGTCGTGACCGGAGCGATGCAAATGTCACACGATTCATTGGCTACTGTCAGTCTTCGCCACGAAAACGTCAATGTTTTGATGGCGTTTGGATGAAATTCGCTGTGTTGCCCGGCCGCTGCTGTGTGGAAGGAGGATCGGTGGAGAGCCGAGGCTTCGTCGGGCTCGCTTCAGCACCTGGACAGCTCCTTCTCCAGGGTTCCCCGCTGCGCTCGCCGGGGAAACCCTCGGCTTAGGACCGGGTCTGAATCTAGAGCAGGACACGCAACCCCTTAAAACCCCTACCAACCAAGAGGATATTGCACTTAAAAGCTCGTTATTTGATCAGTTTGAATAACAAGATACCAATATGATCTTGCCTAGCGACGATGCTTCTTGCATTTGAGCTTCAGCCCGTCTTTGGTTTTGCACTGAAATCCAAGCAGCGCAAGTGGGAGCAGCAGAAGCAGCAGTGGTGCTCGTCCAATGCCAAAGTGCTAAGGATAGCTGCAGCCTACACACACTGCGAGCCTGCTGCTGCTGCTTCACTTACTCTGATCACCACCGAGGGAGACATTACTATCAGCAAGGGGGCAGCAAGAGGCTCGATAACCAGTCAACAATGTAAATCTCACACAGGTAGGTGCTTTGCTGCAAATAAATAATTCATTTATGTACAGCGAGGAGCTATCAGTAGTTGTGTGCAGAACTCCCATTTAGTTGGAATCTGATACTGGCAAGTAAATCACAGATGCATGGATTTATTCTTCTGATGGCAAGAATTGAAAATGCATAAACCCAGTTCTGTTTGCAGTGTTTAAATGTTTGATCTCTGAACTGTTAAATCTGATTAAAAGTTTATATTTACAAAAGTTCTCTTATGTTTGGGGTTTTATGGTGGGTTACATAGTGTATAGGCTCTATAGTAGATCTAGTATGGTTGATGTCTTACATTTTCTTTGAATACAACTTTTAGCATGCCCTCAAACAGGTTCCTCCTGGCATGTCAAGCGTGTGATGAAAGCAATGAGTTCTACCAATTTTAACACATTTTTCATCACCAGATAAAATAATCATATTGTAGGATGCCTTTGAAAGAAGGTTCTTCACACCAATTTCCCTTAAACACCTGTAGTAAATGTCCCTAATATCAGAAGGTGGTATGTTACAATATCTGTTAGGGAATTTTACAGTTTTGATTGATATTGAAATACTGCAGATAACCGATATATGCCGATAACTAACTTTCTGTATCTCCAGCCACTGTGGCACTGAATTTAAAGTTGCCAGCCACCCACATTATTAATATTCCTGTAACATTAGTCAATCTTGCTTTGTTTGTTGCATAACTGTGCCATACGTTTTTACATAAGTTATTCATTTGTGATAAAGACCGTGTTCTTCCCAGGTTCAACATGAAAGCAGCAACTATCAGGTGAAAAGGTGAACTGAAGCACCAAAACAGCCAGAACTGTGTGGAATCTTTGTGACCACCATCTCCACATCTCTCCTCGATCCACCAGCGAGCATCATGGCAAATGCTGAGTGAGTATAGTCCATTTATTTCTCGTCTTCCTCACTCTCTCCTCATATTCCAAACAAGTGTTTCTTTTATTTTCCCCTGATGGCATAAAAAAGGGTTTAAAGTGTAACCTATGAAAAGAAAATGTATGGTGAAATGTCAGAAATGCAGAACTGTTAATAGGGAGTGTCTGTCCTACAGAGACCACATTCCTATGGATTCCCACGTCTTTTCCTTTTACATTACACTTTTCCCAGCATGCCTCTTTTTTCTGATCTCCACCTGGGAAACAGGTGTCAGTGCCTCCCTTTTTTTTTTAAATGTTTTCCTTTTACAATAATGACCTTTATTCACACAGACATTGCTACCGTTGAGGGGCCTGAGCCTCTCTTTATACATCCATGGTCTTACCCTGGTCACTCTGAATGCTAAACACACATGCAAACTGAGATGCAGTGACACACCTGCACAATGCTGATTACAAAGCGTCCATTCTGCAGCCGTAAACACGTCTCATGCTAATCCTCTCTGTGGAAAAATAAATAGTATATTGATTATATAGTATATTGATTATTATATTGATTGTCATTTTTTTTGAAAATGACACATTTATCCAACAACTCCTCCAGTTTTCTCCCAGCTTTCCCTTTTAAATTGTGCTCTCCAAGTGCGTAATCAGAACAGCTGATGCATTACAGAGGGACCATGCTGTAGCCTGTGTGCGTGTTTGTGTGTGTGTGTGAGAAAGTAAAAGGTAAGGGAGAACACTGGGAATCATTATTCTCTGTTAAGTCATGATTCTACTGGCATAGCATGACTCTCAAATTTGTCTCTTCTTAACTAGCTGCATTTATTCTCTTGACCTAGATGAATAGCCTTAAATCATTTCTCCATTTGTGCTTTTATAAGACAACCAGTTCTGCCCATGGTCCCATACAGAGCTCAGCTCAGCAGATGTCAGGAGCAGTGTCATATCATGCTGTGTTTAAGGTAAAGCTCATCCTCAAACAGATTACTATAGCTCACAGTCACTTTCCACAATCCACCAGAGAGAAGCTTTCACTCATGAAGACTGATGAGCATGTCCTTAAGATACAGTGTAAAAACGAAACAATCTAAAAATAAGAAACAAACTTTGCTTTTAATTCATCTTTTCATTACTCATCCATATGTGCAAAACTATTTTTACCTAGGTGTTTATAGTGAAATAGCACTGGATGTACAGTAAAAACATCATTTGTACTTAGTGATTATTAGGGAAACAGACATTTATTTCATACAAACTAGTGCTTGATTGTGTACAAAGAGTCTGACATATTCTAAGCTTAATAAATATATAAATACATGTACCTATATAGTATACAGTATATATATACACATATACATTACACATATAGGGAATATATATATTTAGATAGATTAGATATATTACATATCTAAAAGTAGACAATGTATCAGCACGCTGTAAAGTCGGTCTTGGATCCTTTATTGAAGTAAAAGTACCATTATAACAGTGTAAATTAAAAGTACTTAAAATCTTATTTAAGCAACAATACAAAAGGATTATCAGCGCTGTTGTTGTTTGAGGGGAAGCTTATATAGTTTTTATTACATTATTTACTGGTGGGTTGTTTAGTTCAGGGACGCCTCAAAAGGGTCACAAATTATATCTGAAGGGTCATGAGATGTTTATGGGTTTGGAAAGAAGAAAACCATTCGGTTACAAAAAGTTGTATTTATTATTTGGATGTTTCTGTAATCTTTGCCTTGTTGTAAAATATTGGACATTTATACCTCCTTGTGCCTTGAACTTCACAATATAAAGAGACTGGCAGCAACTGGTTTAATCTTTGTGTTTACATGACATAATTATATGCCTATCATTGTTTTTTCCATCTAAAATCTAAATCTAAAAAACAATCAGTAATTTATAGATGTCAGATAAATGTATTTGAGAAATAGCACAATATATCTGTCTAAAATGTAGGGAAATAGACGGTAGCAGAAAATGGAAATACTCATGTAAAGTACTTCCAAATCTTTGAAATTTGTGACTGGCTTTACGCTTAAGAAAACATGTCTGCCAATCTGATCTCAAGAGTCTGAATTCATAAGATTAATGTAAACAGTAAATTGCATTTTAGGGTGGATTTCCCTTTATCACTCTAAAAGGTCCTCGGCACCGACCAGGACCATTTGTCTTTCACCCTTCATTCCCCCTGTTTTTATTCAATGCCAGTGGGACAGTGAGGAGGTTGAATGTTGGTTTAGAGGGTGAGAGTTGACAAGCAGATGGTGTTTTTCTGCCTGTTGGGAAAAATGCTGCCTACGAGTGTCCCCCTATTTTGCCTAATTGGCTCTTTTTAGAAGTACACTGACATAATGTATGTCGTTTATTAGCATGAATAATAACAAATGTAAGTTAGGAGGTCTTTGTGATGAGCATTAGGGCTGATATGTTTTTAAAAGGGACACTGGTCTTTTAAAACATTAAGCCTAAGTAAGTGTTAGTCATGCCTGTTGGTATATCAAATTAAAAGCACATTGATTTTACATGTTGAGTTCATAGTACTATAGCACTCAACAGTCACCATTCAATTCATTGTATGTAAAGAGTTTTAACCAGCCAGCCAAGAGATGAATCCTGACCATAAAACATTTGATTTGGTGCAAAAAACATTGCAAAAAAGGCAAAAGTACAAGACTGTGTACATAACGGATCATAGATTTCAGACGTAACAGCTTGGTAGCTGTTCCCAGGAGCAGTAAACATTTCCATGGCAATAGCGAGCTCCACCAATTGGAGGCGTTGCTGTTATGCCTAGCATTGTGGGTAGTGGAGTACTTCTCCATGACATTGCAAATAAAACATGTTTTTCTTAAAGCAAGGTTGAGTTTATACAGACTTGTGGCTTCTACAGGGGCATACACCTTTGTTTCAATCTTGTAGCTCGTGGTAAGTCTACCTCAGATGGTTTAAACAGTATGGCTAATAATCAAAATAAAATATAAATAAATGGAATTTTCACTCCCGGAACCACACTGTTGATGTCCAGATGTGGGTGAATCAATATACATCTGATGCAGTCTTTGCTCACTATGTGTTATGAAAAAATAAACATACCTTTATCTCTGATGGCATTTGGAGCCATCCTTGCCTTACATTTTTTTTGGACAAGTGAACACCTATATCATTACAGCTTCCTCAGTATATCATCATTACAATGTCATTTTCAAACTAATCAGTGTTATCTTGGGGAAAAGTCTCCCTCCAGTAAATTGTTCCTGGAAAGCCATTATAAGTATAATTATTCACTCAGTTTTTACTGAATTATACATTCAAAATTCAATAAGATAACGACTGTTGCTACAAATTCTGCATAATGCCCAAGATTCAGCTGGCAATACCTCAAATACAGACGGACAGAATATACTTTGTGCCTCCTGTGTTTCAAATACAGTGCAGAAGAAACAAAACGGTCAGTTAAGTCAGTTTCACAAGTCCACAGAACTCTGTCTTTTCACTCATTAAGTCTTTCAAGACCCGTATTCCCTTAAGTGTCTGTAGAAATTTAGTTATTAGAAACTGACACAGTGTAAAAAGGTCCACGGACTTCTCCATTATGAAGATGACTTATGTACATGTGCTGTCTTAGTCCTAGCCCAGGAGGATCTCTTTGTCTCCTGTGTCTTATACAGCTTGTATCTGTAAAGGTCAGATAAGAGACTGGTCACACCAGGGCTGCAACAGTCTATTGTGCAGTCCCCCAATTCATCATAGTTTAATCTGTAATATTATTAATGAGCTAATGTGACTGGCAGAATTCATTAGTATCCACTGGCATAAAATTACAAAAGTTTCTCTGGAAGTTGAATTGGCTGTTCACACCAAATACCAAGTTATGTTTTCCAAGCTGTTACCTTGAAAACATCGTTGAATTGACTAAGGTGTACACATATTAACCCCAATACAAGTGGTACGAAAGGTGAGGTGAAGTATATTATTCTGCTGGTGTTACTGTTTTAGCACGTTTTAATCTAGATGCCAGAAAAGCCCCAGGGGTAAAAGCTGATAGTCTTTCTTTTGTGTCATCTTCGTCTTTAATGTGAAATGTATATTACGTTGTATGGGAGTCAGCAACAATGACGTTACTCGCTTTCTGTACTTTTTTAGCAGCAAGAAAAATACACTTCCTAAGTTTATGCTGCCAAAACAGAAATGCAAGTGTGAAATGTCTATATGCCGTACATTTAGGCATTGAGCCTGACTATAAGTCAGAAGTTGTGAAATTGTTTGCAGTGTTTACTGTTCCACCACCAGGGTACAAACTCATATGCAATGAATGCATAACACTAATACACAATGATGTCCAGCTTCTCCAAAGTTCTCCACAGCAGCTGGTGGGAGCATAGAACATCTGTTTTGTGTCTCCATGTTGTGGCCAAGTTTTGGGTGTATTTAAGATCCTCAGGCGTTGTAGTCAGACAGCCTAATCTAACGTGTGTGTGTGTTGAGGCCTTGGACAGAGTGGGGAGTGGTTCAGAATAAAATGTGCCTGGATGGAAATACGTTTTCTTTACTCCCACAGAAAGTTTTTTTTTTTAAAGCTGCCGTTGTGCTTCTCAAGGGGAAGTTATAAGCAGCGTCACATCTATGTTTGATGCAATGGAATGTGGATATAATTGCTTACAGGTTTAATTTTCTTGATATATTGCATATACAGTTATTTATGCTACTGTACATGTCCAATATGAAAGCAGACCTTTTCTCTCCATATTTCCATTCCATGGTATCTTTTTTAATTGTACTAGACTGAATGCTGCCTGACATATACATATCCAGTACCTAGTATAATGTACACTCTTTCACTGCTAATAAGCAGAGATGGCAAAAGTACTCACTTATCGTACTCAAGTAGAAGTACAGATGCTAAAAAATACTCCGGTAAAAAGTAGAAGTACTGATTTAACATCTTTACTTAAGTAAATGTAACAAAGTAATGGCTTGGAAATGTAATTAAAATATAAAAGTAAAAGTAGCCCTACTATGTGGATCACATAGATTTTACTAGAGGGCACGCTGAGAAACTACAGTGGACATGGATTAAAGGCTCTTTATTCTTTATTCTTTATATGCCATTGGCTACAGTTTAAATGGCTGTCTGCCAATAGATCTAAAACATAGGGCTTATTTATTGTGACAGCAACTGGGACTCCAGGTTAATAAGATTCTGACTGAGTGGCAAGATATGAATTAAAGTTTGATTTTGATGGAAGTCTGTGTATATTCCCATCCAATTAGATTCAATTTGGTATTGATGATGCAAAAATAATAACTAACTATCAATTTTGTAAAATGTAAGGAGTAGAAAGTACCGATATTCGTGTTAAAATGTAAGGAGTAAAAGTAAAAAGTTGCCAAAAAAATAAATAGTAAAGTAAAAATATCAGAAAAATCTACTGGAGTACAGTAACAAAGTATTTGTACTTCGTTACTTCCCGTCTCTGCTAATATGACAACTATGAAATGGATCTCATTCAGTGAATAGTAAATCTTATTTCATAATGCTGAGTGCAGATGGAATATAGAGCAGTTTCCAATACAAATTTGAACAGGATATTAACAGGAGTTCCCTTTGAAGCCCTTTTAAGACAAATTGATATCGGAATGTCCATACATGTTTTGTTAGGATTTTGTTTTTCTGTAGTTAGGCTTCAAAACAATTATTTCTTACTGCCTTTGTGTATGCTTTTATTTATGCCTAAATGTGTTTGCCAATAGTAGAGCCATTGCCCCTAAAAAAAGGTAAGAGTAAATAGCCAGGTTATTGGCTCTGTTGAGCTGTACTAATGTTCAGCAGTGCTTTGAGCTTACCGCTAACTTCAGCATGCTAACATGCTGATGTTCATTAGGTGCTTATGCTAACGTTTGCTAATTAGCAAACAAAGCCACAACATTTATTTTCTGTTCCCAAGTGCTGCTTATAAGTCAGCCTTGATGCATAGGGGTCTCAAGGGTCATGAGCGAGACTTCTCTGGTTGTCGGAGGCAGAACATTCTTCAGCGCCACTGGCTTCCACTTACTTTCATGACCTTCTGTTTTGGTCAGTGAAGTCCCTTGAGCAACTTTTGTCACATAATGACCTTTCCTACCTGGCCCACAACTCTACAGTCCACAATGTACTTTTATCTGCCAGCCCCAGGGAATCCTGCTCCCCTGAATATCACTTCTTTCCTGTGGGTGCTTTTCTGCAGTTGTAGTCTTTTTAGTCTTTCCATAAAATAATGCTTTTGAGAATTTTGCAATTGCCACTTTCCCGTTAGATAAGAGCTACTCGGAAAGGTCAGTATTTGTATTTAAGACAGCAAACCTGTTGTATTTGTACTTAGATAGAAACAGAGGCGGGTTTGTCCTTTTGGTTTTGACATTGTTTGGATTTTGTGCATTAAAGTCGTTGCCATGTATATTATATTAATGCATTATGACTAAATTAGTACAACACCTGTATGCTGAACAGCACATATTGAATGCAAGGACCTGTTAAATTCATACTATACTTTTCATAATATTCGTGTCTGTTTATTTAGTCTCTTTTGGGTTTAATTTATAAGGAGCTATGATGTACAGCCCACTTTGTAAATGAGTCTGCGTTTTCCATGCAACGTTAATGTAACTTTAAGACAAAAAAAAAAAGTTTAAGTCTGCGAGTGGAGTAGAGTAGCAAAACATTCCTTCATTCAATATCTAGGAATGCATGCCAAACCCTATTGCTCCACATAAAAACTTTGCAGAACATTGTACAAATCTATGGGTGGGTCAGCAGCTTTTCCTGATATCTCAACTGGCAGCCAGGCAGAGCACCAGGAACATTACTGTAAGCTGTGAGCCGGAGGGCTCTGGACAGCTTGTGTCTGTCATGAGTGGTTATATGTACGGTACTGATTGTTTGGGAAGAGAGCCAAACCTGCTGCTGTGCTGTAGATGAGAGGTGGTATGGATGAGATGTTGTGTGTTGGAGAAGCATGGAGAGGACAAAATCTCAGAGTCTCAGAGTGGGAAATAAGTCTTTGCCAAGTAAAGTGTAGAGGTATTTGTCATAGAGGCATATTGACAACTTCCACAGTTCAACAACATGCTAGTCCATCCTCACATACAGTACATTACTGTAGTTGGACACATGATGACACATATCATGCCCTTCGGTTGGTATTTTTATAGTGCAGAACCAAGTCAATGATAGTGATTTTGCACTAAAAGCCACCAACTGTCCGTTATTATTGAGCATAATTGGTGTGTTTGAAAGATTAAATAACGACAGTAGGGGCATCTAAATACTTCTACTAAATGTTGTGTGCAAATACTTCTTTTGGTTTTATTTTTACCTGTAATTTAAATACTCTAAATATTTGGAATTAAATAGTACAGTTTAAGTTTTGAAAAACATAAACAGGCAACAGCACAACTGCAGTCACATTCTGATTTAAATGTATCAAAATCCTGATTGGTCCTCAGAAATACATGGCCACTGAGCCCAGCCCAACTTAAACCTGCCAGAAGACGAACCCAAAATACACAAATCTCTCAGTTAAAATAAACAGAACATTTCCTTTGGCAGACTTATTTTATATTTATGTTGGACTGCATCACTCATAGTGATAAAAGGATTGAGTTGATAGGTTTTCAGTGCCTTCAAAGGAAAATATTGAGTTCCAAATCCTCAATTGATCAGTTGTAAAGCCGGCCTCAGAACGGCTACTTCCTAAATCACAGACATTCTTACCTCCTGACAACTTGTTTTATAGGAGAATATAAAGCTAAAGTCCTCTTAAGTTTATTTTAGGATGGGGTTTCTTAAACTTACATTTACAGATTTTCTTCCCTGCTGTGTTATTTTCTCAGTCTGTTCTTGTGTGTATGCATGCATGCTTTGTACCTGTCCATTACTGAAATCATTACATTTTCTGAACAGTCAAGAAAAGGCGGCTATCTACAGAAAAAAGTGATATTCTTCTTCACTCATATAAAACATATTGCTTTCTTCACGAGTCAACAGCATTACAGCCTCTGGTGACAATATTTTGACCATATAGAGTATGTACTGTATCTTCAAAGAAAATGTAGGACCCTCTTGCCAAGGGAAACAATCCCATCAAATTAAGATGAGGGCAGCAACTCTTGAGACTAGACTGCAATAACACTTCATGTTGAAAACAACGGATTTTTATTAATGAAAAGCAAATAACACTGCTGTTGTATGCTATACATGCAGAGATGATAGACCACGCTTGGGAACTGCTACCACCTCTACTTTTTAAAGAACCTTACAATTGTGAGCCTGATAGGTGTCCAAGAGACATGGAGCAGCTAAGAATCAGGAGAAGTAATGGCCTTCGGAGAGAAACTGAGTTGTGGTGTGAGGAGAACCAGTGGAGAAATGGACAGGTGTCTTAGTGAGTGACTGGCATTAGCTCAAAGCAGGTGTGTCAAACTCAACTTCTCTAAGGGCCACACTGGAAAAAGAGAATCACATCGATTGCCAGACATGTTTAGTTTTTTGACATGCTTTGATTTCACCAAAAAAATTAAATATTTTAAGGAAATGGAACCTGAAAAGTCAGAAGTAGTGTAAAAAAGGATTCCACAAAAACATAATATAATCACATAAAAAAGTTGTAAAAGCCCTCAAACTAGCAGCAAAAATGTCAACAAAAAGGGCCATTACTGTCATAGCCAAAAATTTACTGTGACCCAAAATTGATTTGGGGGCCGGATAAAGGGTACGAGGGGCCGAATTTGGCCCGCGGGCCTTGAGTTTGACACGTGGCTAAGCGAGATTCTCTGCCAAACTGTTTGTTTGATTGATACTTGTGTGGGAAATGCCAGCACATGGCCTCAGCTGGTGAGAGTATGTGTTGAAAGGAGCTGGATGCAGGGGTTGCAAATTCATGTTTCAAAATGTCCTGGTAGCAGCTATTATACGTAAGCTGACTGAAGATGTGCTTGGACCAAACACCACTCCCCATTCATTTCTTTGAAAAACGAGGCAAGACACATTTGCTTCCAGTTGCCTTGTTCACTCCACACATCACTTCAATATTTAACCTGAACCTTCACAGTGCTGTCGCTCAAAAACTTAGCATGGTCTTTTAAGGGCTTGTTTCTTGGTGTGATCACTCATGTTTAAGTGATGTGGTTCTGGCTCAGTTAGAAGCTGCTTGGTGCCTTGGATAAAAATGAAAGATACGTTAATGTCTAATATGACTTACGTGTGTATTTGGCTGGTTACTACTTTATTTACTGGTGTTAAGGTCACAGAGTCCAAGTTTAAAATCAGATCAGCCTTGGTGGCTTTGATGATGTCATCATGATTCCCATAACAGGCTGTTCTGCCAAAGACGGAGAGCACGTGCGCACGCACGAACACACGCACGCACTCACGCACACATGCGTGCACGCACACACGCACATTCGCAGTTCTTAGGATGCCCTCCAACAGCTCAGGTCACTCCAGATTGCATCAAAGGCCCTTCAGCGTTGACATTATCACTGTATATGTTAATAAACTGTGCTTGTGTCATTGTGTCCAGCGTCATGGTGTGTGTGTGTTTGTGTGTGTGTGTGTGTGTGTGTGTTTTGCATTTTTTCTGTTATCTGCCTCCATATATATCTGTCCTGTCCTGTCTGTTTACCTGTCTGTTTTTTCCTTAAACTATGCCTCTCTGTCAGATTCATGTCTCTCCTCTCCTGTTTTAGGTCACTCAGTGTTGTTTGTCACGGCCATCTGAAGATGACTATAGGAGGATGAAGGAAAAAAAAAAAAAACTCGCAAAGTGGAAAAATTGTATCTGTGTATGCCATATGGCTGCTGGATATACCCTTTGTTGTTCTCGCTGCACACAGCCATTTATACATCATTTCAGTTTTTCATTGAGTTTCATGAGTGCCTAAGACATGAGATGAAGTGACAATGACCTGCGATATCATGCTTAAAAGTTAACTTTAGAATTTGACATTTATGTGTGAGAAAATGGAAGCACCTTCTGCTCTCTTTTGCCACCTCGATTTCCTTTTTATCACGTCTTATACATTTTCACTCTCTTTTTCACTATGTTTATCTGTAGTCAACTTTCTTTCTTCTCTCTCCCCTCACCATTTTCCATTACCTTTGTTTTTCTTCACTCTCTATGCATGACCTCCTTGTTTCACTGTCAGTCCTCCTCCTGAACCTTTGTGCTCTTCTTCCCCCCTTCTCTTTCCCTTGCGCCTCTTTCTGCTTCCAACACAGTCTCTCAGCTCCATTTCTTTTTTTATCCATCTTCTCATCTTTTATTGTTCATAGCTTTTTTTTCTTTATTGCCCACCCCTGTCCTTGCAAGCGCTGATATCCAACCCCATTTTCTCCCAGTCCTCCTCTAGATTCCCCTCCCCAATCACCCTTTTCCTGACTTCCTTTGACGTTTGAAGGAGAGTGGGGATCCACTCAGCTGACAAAAGGAGAGGCGATGACGTCATAGTAGACATGTTACACCAGCATCTGCTCTGGTCTAAAAATACACACCACAGGGCACACACAGTCAGTCGCAGCTGCACTCAGCATTTGTTTCCACCTCCACGCTCTACTGAGATGGCCCAGCTTTTACACAACTGGGGCTTGTGGGCACTCTGGGTTATATGCTGCTGGCCCACAACAGAGCAGCCTTAATGTGTTTAGATAAAGACTCAGGACTTAAGGGTGGAGGGTGGAGGTTTGCTGGTATTGACACAGAGGATTGTTGGTATATTCATGACATTACCATCCAACCTGTCATTTACTGTATGAATGAATTTGATCCATGTACGATTTCTAATATTTTACCTCAGACAAATGGGTATCCCTGAATTAAAATTAGTTTAACAAATCCTTTACTTTAATTATGTGAAAGAGTTTCTGCTATTATAATCAAACTATCCTACTTTATTTGAAGGATGAGGTAGAAATGAGGTTACCTGCTGATAAGGCCTGTGTCCCAATCGGGACGTTTAACTTTACTGCTGATGAGCACAACTCTGCGGCGGGAAGCATGAGCGAAAGCCCAGTGAGTAAGCTAACTGTGGAGCTGACTAATACTCTGTTCGCACCTTTGCCACTGCACCATTAGCAATTCCCGTTTTCTCCACCCTCTCTCTCCCTATGTGACCCGCTGATTAGCAGTACATGTATAAGGTTCGTATGAGCAAAAACGTCGATTCAAAAACAACTTTATTTATTTAAAGTGGTCCTCCAGAGTCTTTGATAAGTTCTCCATCCATGACAACGGTCTCTTATACAGAAAAAATGGACTGTATAATGCCATGATTTACCAGTCAGAATCAAATATTAAACAATTTTGTGTCATAAAGCTGGAAAACTTTAGCTTCTAGCTTTAGCTAACATCACTGTAGCTGAGAATGACCTGCCACAACTAAGTAGCTTAATTAGCTTAGTTGCGTAGTAGCATAACTTAGAGTGACAGACTCATTAACATTACACACTTCAAATAGGTTAATACTGGTGTGGCATTTAAATAATTTAAAACAATGAGCATCATAGAAACACTGTAAATTGTTTGATTCCGCTCTGATATCTAGGCCATATCTGCTGTTTTTATGGTAATTCCTTAAGGCCATTTCACTGTGTTTTTTTAATTTATTTTTTAATTTTAAGTATTTTTTAAATGTTTTCTTAAAAAAAAGTTGTGCTTCTTCAAGGCTACCAGAGAAGGACACTAATCTAAAAAATTATTTCCAAAGTCACACATGGCATCCCCCTGATAAAGGTTTCCAGTCTAGCATCACTTCTACATTCATTTTACTGGTGTGATTGAATAGTTCTACTCGCATCTCAGAAATGTGTCTGTGTTGTTGTTGTTTTTTTAAAGTAATGTATGCTTCTATTCTGTCTCCTGTTTGTGTTTCCATGTGTGTGTGTGTGTGTGTGTATGTGTGTCTTTTGATTTTCTGTTGCTGGTGTTGGCATGTAACTAGGGACGTGGAGCAGACCGGTCTATCGGACTTGGAGATCATCTCCCAGCCAGTGGAGGATGAGAACCAGTATTTGGCTCCTCCAGTGCAGCTGGTGAGTTTTGGCTACAGAGATCTGCCCCTCGCAGCTCTTGACCTCTCGCTGGCTGGCTCACAGCTCCTGTCCAATGCAGATGAAGATGAAAACAGAGAAGGGTGAGTGAAGCATTGTTGGATATGATAGATACATTTGGTGTATTTGTTTTTAATAGGATTTGCCTCCGTGGCAAGTGTGAGTGACAGATGTGAGCATTTTTCTGGTTTCAAACTGCTTTTTGGGTTAATTCACAGTGACAACAATGTGCTACTTTTGAACAGTTTGGCAAAAGCAAGGTGTGAGTGCCACACTGGTGGTACTGTTTTCTACTGTAGGGGACTTTTCTAAAATCAGTTTCAAATGGCACAAACACACTCACAGTTAGTGTATTTATCCTACCCTAAGCTTATCATGTTATGTTTGTTAAAACTGACCTGCTTTTGGTAACTAGTGTATGATATATAGATTTATACCTCTATAGCACCCCTTCACTTATCTCTGCTGGCTTCAGATGATCTCCCATTTTCTCTTTTTTTTGTTATTACTGATTTTACAACAGAGTGTATACAAACTACTACTTATACTAAAAATGTATTCTAGAAGACCTTCCAATCAGCTCCACATTGTTGTCCATCAGTAAATGAATAGCCAGCCTGCCTTTTAAAACAACCTCTTGTCAATACACATCATAAAGTTAGTGCACATACATGCATACAGTGATATTACCATATCAGAACACCCTTCTCTACAAAAAAAATTTGTGATGTGATTTCAACAAATATCGTGAAGTTGGATGATTGGCAGAGTTTGTATTTTTCAGTCAGTTTCTCAGACCAATTTTACAAAACATAAGAGACGTGACTGAAGAAGCGTTTCTTGTTTGTATGAATTTTATTTGCTGCAGTCATTTCTTTTCTGCTCCCGATACTAGCAGCAAAACCAATTTTTTTTTCTCCCTTTTAAACATGTTACAGTTACATTCTAGAGAGAGAGCGATCTGCTGAAATTGACCTTACCGTTTTGTTGTATATTTCAAAAATCTTTATAACATTGAGTTAAAGTAAAAGAGTAGTGTGGCATTACTCTTACGCCTGCATCCTGGCATGAATCTTAAAAAACCTTAGAGAAATGCTAAGTAATTTAAAATGCATTGATTGTCACACAAATGAAAATGTGTGTTGGATTTTGTGGAAAAATGGTATACACTTATGTCAAGAAGAGTTGTTAGGAGTAAGTACCCACATGCATAATGTGAAAAATGATTCAGAGTAAAAAAGGTTGCTGAAACTAATTAGTATTCAGAGCTGGTCAGCTTCCCCCTGAGGTGATTACATTGGCCAAAACATCAGACTTAAGAGCCAGTGACAGCAGTGGTAAGCCACTCAATAATAATTTAATAATTTAAAAATGTATACTGTTTATTGATCTCCAGTGGGGAAATTACAATTTACACTCTGTTTTGTTAGAATCACTACACACAGGCCTGAAATACACACACACATGCTCAAATGGAGAGATGTCAGAGTGAGTGGGCTGCCAGTGCTGCCAGCGCCCTGAGCGGTTAGGGGGGGGGGGGTTACAGGGCCTTGCTCAAGAGCACCTGGCAGGGCCCACGAGGTGAACTGGCATCTCTCCAGCTACCAATCCAGACTCCGTACTTGAACCAGCGAGCCTCCGGTTCCCAACCCAACTAGTTTTTGCTATCCAATCTTACTGGCCCTATTTGAACATAAAGCTCTAGTGTCCTGAAGACCTGATTGATACAAAGCTACTGATCTTCTCATTGTCAGCAGTATGATATGATGTATAGCAAATATCTACACTAAAAACATACTAAAGAAATATTGGCGATTTGCTGTCGGGGTGTGGTGTATTGCTGTGTGGCAATTTGGTGTCGTGTTGTGTGATTGGCTGTCCTGTTGCACTTCAGGGCCACCATAGCTTGGATACTTAATATTTTTAACAAGTTGTGTTACAAATTTGGGATGTGAAGTTTGAAAGACATAGCACATTTTAGGGATGATTCCTCATCAAGCTTATGCTACTGTAATTAAGTTTGTCAGACTGTTTTTCAAGAAAGCTAAACATGTCCGAATATACTGACTAGAATAGACTGTCAACTTTTACCTCTACATGTTATCATAGTTTCTGTCTAGTGATACAATACGTCAGTCTGGTAAGATATTTTCACATTTAACAGACTTACACTTATTTATAGTTTTTTTTCCCAAAGGCCCTTGTTTGTTTTATGTGTAGGCACATACGCACACACACACACACACACACACACACACATGCACATGACCCATCACATTTGCTTAAATGTACTGTATGTAGTATGCATGATTATCATCCATCATGTATTAAGTCTCCCTCCCCAAGTCCTTGACTTGCTGTCCCTGTTGCTCAGTATTACATCCATTAATCATTAAGTGACAACCTCTGGGTTGTCCAGCGTCCATAACTTAACTAAGATCAATTCATCATTTCAGACTAAATATCCCCCCTCCTCCACATGCCTGCTGAAAACATGGGCCTTTATTGAGAGTGACATTTTGCAGCGCAGGAGCCGATCATAATATCACACTCTTAATTTTGTGTGAGTCTTTTGTACAGTCTAACTATACATGCTGTCACTCTAAATTATTTTTACATGGTCTCACATGGGGGATCAAAAGCAGTGTGTTTAGGTTGTACTACAACACTTCCAGTTGTTTGATGTCATTAAAGTAGTACTATGTATAAAGTAATTCATAACTTACACATTGCCACAGACTGGTCTTCACTAATTTGTAAGTGTGTTTTCTAATATTTGTATTTAACCAAGCATCATTAATTGTTGTTATTATTATGTTTTAACAATTCTTAAATTTATCTACCCCTGGGGCGTCCTCTAGCTCACCCAGTAAGAGTGGTTGCCCCATGTAGACTGAGTCCTGCAACTTCCCGGGTTTTAATCCGACCTGCAGCCCTTTGCTGCGTGTCATCCCCCACATCTCTCCCCCTTTCATGTCTATCCACTATCACTGTATCTAAAAAAAGGAAAAAGCCCTATAAATATATTCTTTAAAAAATGTGTTTTGTTGTTTTTCCTCTTGCTGAAAATTCTGTTTGGATGTCTGATGTTAGACGTCACTTCACCAAGAGCATACTGGACTCAAGGGTTACTCAATCATGTCCTGTACACTTCTAGTTTCAGAAAAAAAGCAATAAAAATGAATTATGTGGATAGAAACCAGAAAATACTTTAACACCATTTTAGTTAAAGGCATGTTAAATTTCTGACCTGCTGATTGTGGGCGTGGTCCTTTGCTTTTTCTGCTAAAACACGATTTTGTGAAATTCTGGTACAGAGCATATGTTTATGAGGTCACATCACAGCTGTCCTTTTGATTAGTCACAACATTAACAGATTTTTTTTCCCAATGCAAAACCTGCTCACTGTTCAGGCTTTCGATTCTGTCCAGCAACTCTGCCTCAAACTTGGTTCTTAGCTCAAGCTCTCCATAGGATGCACATAAACACCATAAGCTGTAGTACAGGACACAACAAACACGCGCCAAATCCACACACACTACCTCATCCTAGTTCTCCGTTTGACACCAAATCATGTCTCACTCCATTGGTTCCCTTCAGTTAGCCAGTCATGGTCAGAAACAGATGGATTTCACAGACGCAACGTCAACAGTAGGCGGTGCCAACACTCACACTGTGCTTGTATCAGAGCCAGTACAGCCATTATGTGTCCTATTTCATATTAGGGTCAGTGATAGCATGTGTTTCCACCCATATGCATAATGGATAGAAGTGCGTATGTTTACTGTGATTTTCCTCCCTGTCTTGGGCTGGTGTTGTAAGAAACATACAGTGATGAATAATGCATGCAGCATTTGCTATTGTAGGTCAACTTCCGAAATACCTGCAAGGCTGCTTAAGCTTAGAATTGGCCAATAACTGGGTCACGAGCCTGCTGTTGTTGAGTAATCACAAAACGACACTACCAATATGTTCAAATGAGCTTGGGTCCGGGGGCAAGAGACTTAAGTTCTTCATTCTGGTCCCAAGGCTGAAAAACTGTAAGAACCCCTGCTGTAAGAAGCTCTAACAACAGATTTACCAGCCAATGCGGTGAAGGTTATTTTACCAGGGAGCCCAATTTACTGAAACTGTGCTTAGTGCGATGGGGTCACTATTTCATATTCAAGTCATTAGTGCAAAATGTCTGCCTGTAAAAATGCTGCCAGTGGGAGTTGTTAAAGTCATAATTCTTTCGTTTAGTTTTAATGAAATTCCATTTAAATGAACCAGGCATGAGCTCCAGTTATGTGTGTGTTACATCTTCATTATACCTTAAAATACTAAACTAATCCCTCACATTAATCACCTATACTGTATATCTTGCTTTGTGATAATAGAGGTGGAATATTAAGTTGTTTATGGGTCTTGCATTTTGCCAACCTGTGTAGTTTTTTAAACAGACTACAGTGAAGCAGTGAGAATCAGCACTGAAAAACTGAGGATGTGTGAAGAAAAGAGGCCTCTTCTGACATTAAGGCCACGTCATTAGAATCAGTGAGACGTAGCAAGAGAGCATCTCACTGGATGTGTCAGTCAGCCTTGCCCTCTAGGACCCAATTCTATTTTATTCTGTGGATTTCAGCACCGCTGGGCTTTTGGTGATTACGCCCGTGCCTCTGTCTCCTCATTATCGTATCGATCTACCTCTCAAACAGACAGCGGCCATTAGCCTCCGTAAATGACATTCACAAGCACCACGCCCGTGCACCATCATCATGTTTAATGCTGGTCTCCAGCGGCAGTGTGCAGCTTTCTTAAATCAGCGCTTTGACATTTTGTACCTGTGAGTTGACTTTGTTGGGTCATACCAGTATGTTAACGTCATCAGGCCCAGTTCTGTGTTTGTTTTCAGAATGCCGATAGAAAAAAGCTAGAGTGCATCCAGCAAAAAGACTGATTGCTGAATTCACCTTAGGGAAATGGGCCAGAGGAAATGAACCTTTTTTTATGTGCGTTTGGAATGATGAAGTGAAGTTTAAGGAATGCAAGACAGCAGCAGTGGGACAGCAATCCACAGACATCAAAATGAAAATATATGTGGGAGAAAAATCTGTTAGCTGCTCCACTGACTTTACCTGAGAAAGTGGATTGCCCCGCCACACCTCAACATCACTCCTCCCAGCCTGCATTAGCTGGCTCATTGGCTTCCTGAGATAGTGCAGGAGCGTCATGAAGAAAGCTGTGCATGGGAAATGTTAAGGAATGCTCTGTAGTGATGTTTGGAAAAAAGAGAACGCACACTCCTGAAAGTGAAAATGTCACAACCACGGTAGAGGTGTTTCATCAACATGGGGATGGCTCATTGGGTGAGGTGTGGAAGTTATTCTCTCCGGCAGTTTGGGAATGTCTCAGGGTCAGCAAAACTTTTCTCATCTACTCATTCCAGAAAGAAAGTGGGTGTATATGAAAAACGTGCAAACTGAACAGATGTATCTTCTGTTGCACTGTTAAATCTTTACATCCAAATGATTGTACCAGTGTGTAGTGTATTTCAGAATTAATGAATTAATCAGTTTCGTTGATGAGTCCTTGAAAATGAAACTACAGAAAAGAAAGAAATCCCACATGTACATGTTGGGAGTAAAGAGACAACCTGCAGGCTGTACTGTTTCTCACAGGTTTACAGATTAGATGTTGAATGAACACAGCACTGTGTTATTGTGGTTTGTCTACTGTATGGTTTCAGCGTGCAGGAAGCAAGCGGAGGGGATTAATCAAGAGAAAAGGCTCCTGTGTCAAGCTGCCATTGTGTGATGAAGCACCTACTGTCAGCCATGTTTGCATATCATAGCCTGTAGCATTGTGAAGGTGGAGCTGACCTTACTGCTATCTCTTGTACAGTGCGCTGCCCTCACTTCACATGACGGCAAAGTAGTCACTCACACACAAACCATCCTCTATCACAGATATTTGTGCATGCATGAACAGAAACACAGCACATAGAGTATTTATACACTGAGAGAGGGGGGGGGGGGGGGGGGGGGGGGAGGGACAATGCCAGGCCTGAAAAGCTTTCTCACTGCACTACATAGTGGTTGTTAATCTAATCCTCTGTAATCATGGTTCACTTCATATTCCAGTTTATACTGCGCTGTCACATCTCATTAGGAACAATAGTGTTCCTTCATTGATGCTTCTGCACATTTAGCTCTTCTTTCTCTCTCTTTCGCCACCCTTCTACATATTTCTATATTCCTCATGTTTTTTTCTCTTGCTTCTCCTATTGCCTGCATGTCTTACTCTTTTCTTTTAATACTCACTGTCTCATTGTTTTTCATCCTTTCCTGTCCTTGATTTCACACAAAGTATGCCTTCCCTGAATACCAATCTGCGTTGTAACTAAACTAAATGCCAAGAAGCAGCCATTATCAGTGAAAATCATATTGCACACACTTGTCAGCACATCACACTGACCATCACTACCAGCTGCACCTTTAGGAGCCTTCAGGAGCCTTTCAGTTCACAGTCCTATGGTGAGGGTGAAGGTTGAAGATTTCCAACACCCGTTTACAGTATTGTTGCCTAACACAGTGTTCCTATCAGGAGAGACGTGGGCGACATTGTGGGAGGTGGTTTTTCTAGCTAGCATCAGGGGGCAGTTGCAGTGTTAGCAGTTTTGGCGTCATGGTAAGTGGAGTGTAGTTATTATAGAGTTGGGCCCATCCATCTTCCTGTCTAGGAAAAATGCTGGGAGGACCAAGGTGGCGTGGGCTTGTGTTCAGCACTTTCATGGCTGCCCACTCTCTTCCAAGCTGCTTTTGTTTGTTTGCTCAGTTTTTTTAAGTTGAAGGGTTCTTTTGGTGCATTTCTGCTTGTATCTGTGTAGGCTGCTGTGCAAGTTTGTTGGGGAAAAATGCAGAGTTTAACAAAGACTATCTAATTATCTAATCTAAAATATCTAATAAGTTTCTGCAATACTTGCTCAGGGGTTGGAAATACAGTATCTTGCTGCCAATGTGGTATGATACACACGTAAAAAGGTATGAAGAAGGTCACAGTGTAGGATAGGATGTACTGTTTGTCAGTGTGATAAGGGATAAAGGGATGTACCTGGCCTTATTGTTGACTGAGAAAAAGGGCTAACACCTGTCACCTGGATAAAAACCCGCAGTGTAGAATTATCTTAAGATTCAAACTCACCATATCACCCCAGCCCTCCCCCAACACCTGAGTAGTGGAATGATGTCACCTCCCATCCCAGTGATGGGTGTGTGGCTGCCAGACGCAGAGACAGAAGCATATGTTGCTGATACGGCTGTTCCAAATGTGCAAGGAGTCCAGGGTTGGGAACCAACACCAGATGGTTCATCTAAATCTGTAGTGAGCAAGGGGGGAAAAGAAGAAAAACAAGTGCTCCTACCCTCTGCCACCCACAGGCTTAAGGCTATACTGGCCCATTTGCAAGTTTCCCCCTATCCTTTTAACAATGTAAATTCATCAGTAAGCAAACCAAAACAGATTTGTGCAACCATTTACTGTTGGTCCCTTTACTGCTCTTTTACTTTAAATACTGCAACTTTGTAAAAGGAGGGGATAAAAAGTCAAATGTTAAAGTTTTGCTTTTTAAAATAATGCATTCTCTGAAGGCTCTCACCTGGTCGAGCCAATTTGGCCTGATTTAATTAGAGAGCACAGGAAGTTGTCTGAGACGGCAACCGGGGAGTGACCGGCCTCCCTGTTATCTCCCAGGCTTCTTAATTCCTCTGCCACAGGGATGGCTGCCGGCTTGTTCGCAGAGCACAAGTCACTTGGTGGAGTTCTTTACTTTGTTGTAAAATGGTACATTGTAGGCAGTCATAAGCTGCACATATTGGTAGTACATTTTGAAATAAACCCAAATAAATGGTACAGTTACATCACAGCTCTTATATCTAACGCTACTATTATCTCTTATCAAGGAGTAAGTTATTCCTCACTTATTATGGATCACAGAAATTTTATGTACAATTATCATACTGTCAAAGTGAAAATACGCATCCTCTCCTGTACAATGATTAACAATTACTTAAAAAAACTATCCCACATGAGCTACCAACATTCATGATGTAGCATGTAAGATTAGCATTACTTTAGCAACATGTCAAGCTTTCTATCCATCAGAAAACTCTTAATTTACAGAGTTGAGGCAGAGCAGCTGGAGAACATCAGATATAAAATCTTCTCTACATAAAATTCGATAGTTTCACCAAATTCAGTGGTAGTGCCATAAAGTGTTGCACAATTCTCCTGGGAGATTGTCCCTGCTCGCCAAAGTTATAGTGCGAGATCAGGTGTTCTTTGTTTTGCAGTGAGAATGACAGCAGGCATCATTCTCCCTATTATAAGTCAGTGTAGCATCAAAAGGATTTTGAGATTTTTTTGTTATTTTAAGGTAAAATACTCACGCAATGTTGCTTTAAGTTTCACCATAATTAATTGTATTGTTCATTTGCCATTATGTACACTATTTAGATAAATGTATGGTATTTGTATGTCCAAATCAACAACAACAAAAAAGTATTAAAGTTATAATTCAAAGACATGAAAAATGTGAAATTTTCTTGCTAATAAGTCCGGTGGCCGACAAGTGCAACCGCCCTGCAACTTAAGAAAACAACTTCATTAATTTGACAACACATGCGCAACATTCAGCAAAAGCGCTGCAAAACACATAACACAACCAAATACATAAAGGTGCTGCAAATATAGAAAGGATCAAAAAAAGCTCACAAACCCCCAAAAAAGAAGCAAAGCAAAAAGAAAACGAAATGCATCAAACAAACATTGTTCTCCGGGCCTCTAGAGGGAGCGCTAGGTGGAACAGCTGGATTTTCAACCTCACAGGGAGAGAGCGCTCTGCCTTTTTATTAGTCGGGTATGGCTGCAACCTGGAGACCTCCCGTCTCATACCTCCTGTCCATAGACTGTATGTTAAATTAAAATTATTGTTAATATCATGTATAATATTTTAATAATATACAGTCCACGCTCCCGTCTCATGCCCTTTCAGCTGGTGCCAACCCTGAGCTTGACTTTTCAAAGTAAAAGCTTGCGTCTGGTCCACTATGTCTTCGTACTTTGGTGGTATGGATGTTTTCGAACTAAACAGTACGGCAATCATTCTGCAAATACAATATCTTTTTCAGCAGATGTCTTACTTACAACACAATGGAGTTAGCAGTTTTGTGTTTATATGTGTGAGGGAAATTAATTAAGTTGGAGAAATCCAACAGTCTTTACAAAGCTATAGCTCAAAATGACTGGCTTACAGGGAGGGACTAGAAATCCTGTAAGTTTTTTAAAACTTTTTAATTTCAAGAGCAAATTGCTCCACAATACAAATACAGATTGATTATAACGTATTTTGTTGGTAACCATCGTTGTTTAATCACAACATTACAGTTGAGGAGCCTACACTTCAGTGATGCACCTTTCCAACCTTGAAATCAAACCCTCTTGCCGATGCAGTTTTAAATGTTTTCGTACCACGATTTTACAGACACGTCTCTGCTGATTGAGTATCACCTGGGACCTGAGCCGGGACACCCACCAAATGAGAGAAAACATATCTCAAACATAGCCTTAATATTTGCGGTAGATCACCTTTTCACACCGTTCTGAGATTGAACGTGTTCCGGCTCTCTCTCTCTCGGCAAGCTGTTCCACTTAGTGCACCCTCTAGAGGCCTGGAGAACTTCTGTTGTGGAATCTGGATGCAGCGTTTTTTTGTTGCATCTTCTTTTTTTTCTGCAACGCTTCTTTTTCAGAGGTTTGTGTACTTTTGTTTTTGCATCGTTTCTGTATTTGCAGCACATTTATGTATTTGGTTGTGTCGTGTGTATTTGAAGCACATTTGCTGAATATGCATGTGTTGTCAAATTAATGAAGTTTTCTTAATTTTCTTGTGTTATGTCCATTTGCATGTGTTTTCAGGGTATTTGCCCCTGTTGGCCACCATTAAATAGGGGAGAGAGATTGCGTGCCGGAGCAAAAACCTATTAGTGAAGACCAGCTTGATTGAGTTGCAAGTAGATTGGATTTTTTCTTCATCCTCTTATTTGTGGCACTCAATGTAGCTAAAATGATAATGACAATAATGATAATCCACCGAAACAGTTTACACCTTGTTATTAAACAAGACCATGTTAATTTAGCTCTGTTTACTTAACAGTATTTGAACCTCTGGTTTTGAAAGCACCATGCCTCATTAGTCTATCTCATCACTAAATCAAAAGGCTGTTTTGATTTGTTTGCTGCATCTTAAATGAGCTTCACATCCTATTAATTCACTTATGTTACTTAATCTGAGATTTATAACTAACTGCAGTCTATAGTAACAGTTGACCGATCTGGGGTGCCTCTGATTGGCTGCACCCGTCTGAATGCACACATATGGCATACATGCACAGAATACAGAATACACCCATGCGTGTACTCACAGACAAACACACACACTGACCTTCCTGTCCCCTTGTAACATACAAATGAGTCTTTCACCAGCGTTCCCACAGGGCTGCAGGGAAAAGCTGAACACCAGTTGCCCTTGTTCATTGTGTTGTACACATGAGGAACTGCTCACAGTGAACCCAAGCCTCTAGCTGCAGGTGAAAAATACAATCTAAATCATGTGTCTTCTAGTGTCTAAAAGGAAATGTTAACAATCAACAAAAATCAAATGAACAATTTAAATAAATAATGTGCTTGCCCGACAATACTGTTGATGTAAGTAATGATCATAAACTTGTCATATTTCTTTTTAGCTTTAGCCGGAGTGAAAGTTAAAAAAACAAACAAAAAATACTGCTCGATCTCTGAGCAGAAGTCAATAACTCGTGTATATCTTTACTCCAGGGTCAGTCTTTTATTGCTTTGTTTCTGTTTCCGCTGAAAGTGCTGCAGGAGTGCAGGGGCTTGCCTCTGATGTGTTGTGATCAATGGTGCATAGGCATTGGTAATGGGGAACTTTTCCAATGTTAAACTAATTACCTGCAATCTGACAGCATTGGGGAAACTCAGCATGTATTTTATGCTTAGTTGGTACTCCCCTGTTTCCTCACTTGCTTTAGCATGAACTGTACCATTGTGTACATGTGTGTTTGTCAGTCTGTGCATTGGTTGTTTACTCATCTGTTTGTAGAGGAGGGTAGGATGCTGCCTGTCTGGTGTCTGCTTTGTTGGGTGAGACTGAATTTGACATCGGCTGACTGGGATTTTCCTTGAAAGGACATCTGCCCCTTCTTCTTCTTTCCTGTTTCCAAATTCCATGAGCACTGAAGTACTTCTTGACAGCATGTTGTTTGGCTGTATATACAATGATTAGACATGGACCAACTCTGGGCCTTTTGCCTTGAAGCAGCTGATAGGAGCACTAGCTGTAGGAGGTTCTGATTTGGCAGTGACACAAATAAACAAAGATGGTGTGTTTACTGCGAGTCAGTAAAAAAAAAAAAAAAACTGAAACTGAAAGTCAATAATCTGTACCCACATTCATTATGCTTTTTTTGTATTTTGTGATTGTACTGCTTATGTATGCAGGAAATAATTTGTTTCTGTTCAGTAAGTTAAGGAGACTCTGAGGTCTACATGAAGTGCAGTAAGCAAGCACAAGCTGCTAAATAACATATTTTACAATACATGCTTTTATGTTTCTTCTGCTATGTGACTTATTAAACAAAACTTAATAAGTTGAGTTAGCATGCCAATATTTATTGTTATATACAGTATGTTTGCTTTTGAGTCACTTTCCAACCAGTCAGAAATGGCTCAATGTAGCTTTAAATGCGTTAATTTTGTTTTTTAGGAATTTTGCTGATTTGTCCACCAGACTGAAATTGCTCAACAACTATGGCCATTTTATCTTCTACGCCATATCATACACCACCATCAATGTTCCCAGAAGAAAAAGGCGCATCAACATCAGCCTTGTCTTTAGTGCTAATCATCATGCTCACAGAGCTGCTACTGTGGCTGTAGACTCTTAGTCTTAAGTAAACCTAAACCATTAAGGGCTGAATTTAATGAACTTGAGTAAACACAATGCAATATCTCTCTCTCTCTCTCGCTCTCTCTCTCTCTTTCTCTCTCTTTCCTCGGTGCTCTGGGTGTAAATGAGTTTCCATCCACTGGGGTCACATTTCTTGCACAGCAACACAACATAAAAAGTGTTGAGACGATCTCACAATCTCACCTCTCATCCCAGGAATAGTTAGTCATCACCAATTTCAAAGCACCCTAGATGATAAGCTAATAACATAATACAAAAAAACAACTCACAAGTAATGGATACAAATTATTATAATATTTTCAAATTATTTATTACATGCAAGTTATTACCTTTGATGAATTGTCAGTTTGGAATACATATACTAATTTGTGTCATAAATCATAAAAGGACTGCAGCAGCACAAGTTGTGGGGTGTTCTTTCTGCCATTGTTTGGACTTACAATGTTATATATAAATTTTAGCTGCCCATGCCCATACAGTAAGTGTTTTTTAAACTTTTACAGGGTACTATATTCATGTTCTATTCTGTTGAACCAAAGTAAAAAGTACATGCACAGGCGTGCTTGAATATTTAAACTAAAATACAAAATATTTCCAATGTTTTCTATGTTTTCCAGCATCTGTGTGCATTTTGTCCAGGTGTTTCTGTGGACTTTAGGGGTAATTTATAAAATAAGGGAACGATAACTACTCGTACAACTAGTGTACATAAAAAATATATTTGAAGATTTTTTTAAATCTTAAATAGACAACAAATAACCAACATTTGGCCTCATTCAGAGTCAAACAAATATTGTACTGATCTTAATGTTGTCAAGAAACTATGCACAGCGCATTATTTTCCTAGCCTGGAAACACCCTGACAAACTTTCGTCAAATTTGAAATATGCTCTGCAAGTCCATCTGGCCAAGAGCCTATTTAAGTCCATTTCCCATTTTTCCAAATCGAGGCACCAATCACACCCATTCAGGCGGGCTTTACACAATGAATGTAGCACAGCGTCGTTGAAGCAGATCGAACGGGCTGCCAAATTACGAATCCTAATATGGCCACGCCAAGACCCGCCCTTCAATAGCACTCGATTCGTTGGGGTTAGGCTTTGACATCTCGAGTGGTTAAGGTTATGATAGCCAATTTGACAGGGCATAGGCCATGTACATGTAGGCATGGATGCCTGGCCAATAGTAGTGTGTGAATGCTTTTGGTCGTGTCATGGCCGTAGTAGGATTTGTAAATTCGCAAACGGACTCCGTAACATGCTTGCTGGTTGATATGTTTTTCCATCGCTCTGCATACGTCATCTCCTTTATTGGTCTAATTGGTTTCAGGTCTATCCAATTGCACCCAGAGGCATTTGAGCGGTGTCCGTTGGTTAGGCCCCTTTTGAAAGGAGATGTGAATGAACTTTACCTAGACCCACTCTCACTTACAACTGAGAAGGATCTGGGGTCAACCAGGCTATTATTTTCTTGAATTTGCTTGTAAAACGTGGACAAATTAGGAGAAATAGAAAAGTAAAAGCATGATATTTCCCAACGAGGACAAGTTCAAATTGAACTTATACACACTACTTGAGTGAAAGGACATATTCTTTATTACTGTCTATTGGACAAAGGATGAATGAATGTTTAAGCAATATATAACCCTCTCCACTGCGGGGGGAGTACTTTATCTGATGAGACCATCAGGTGCTGTCAGCCTGACAGTCCCAGTGTTGGGTGACTCACTCAACATGCTGGTATCGATTACTTTCCTTGATTTAATCTCCCACCTCTGTGTCCCTGTCCAGGTCCACTCAATCTCACTGGCAGTGGGAAACGGTGACAGCTATATCAACCTGCTCAACACACACTGATATAGAGAGGGAACGAGGGGACAGAGAAAGAGAGAAAAAAAGAGAGAAAATGAAGAAGGACCATTGTGCTCCATGTTTGTGTCAAAAAAGTCTTATTTGACTAAACTGCAAATCCATATTAGGTTGTGAAAAAATGTTAAAACCATGAAGTCAATGTGAGTTTTAAAGCTAGCAGTTTGTGACCTTGTCCACTGTATGTGCTTGTCTACTAGTGACTTGGGCCAGGTGGTTCTGTCAGGCCGTCAGAGCTGAGCGGGTCAGAGAAACAACATTTGCTACTGTTCTGTTGCTTTAATAGGACTCATTAATATACTGCATGTGTCACCAGCAGTGTCTGACTGTGTCCCCTCTGGGCTGGGCTAGTTTTGGCATGACTTGAGGTAGGGACACACACATTCACTGATTCAGCCTATTTGTCTAACGTATCAAAGCTGAGTCTTTGCGCTGCCTGTGATATCCCATTCGGTATTTATTTGTGTGTGTGTGTGTAATGCTTTGGCTTGTGCTGTGCAGTTATCCTGTAGAAAGACATTATCAATTGCTCAGCAGATTGTAACACAGGTGTATTGCTTTGTTGACTCATAATATCCTCAGGTGATAGATTTGATCTTGGCCAGTATGCTGCTTTCTGATTCGTTACGCTAGTCAGTTGAACGCTTGTTCGTTTGTTCCCTTTCTTGCTGAGACTAAGATGAAAAGATTGATACCACTCTTTGCAAAATGTGATACTACAGTAGCCCATTAGCTTAGCTTAGCATAAAGACCAGAAACAGAGGGAAACAAAGACCTTTAAGGCTCACTTATGAATATATATGGGCTGGACTATTAATTGTCCAGGAGCAGTAACTTCCTGCCATCTTGTTGTTACTGTGAGGTTGCCATGGCAACCAGCAGAGGCTCAAAATAGGTTGCTGCATCCAGCAAAAAATTAAATTGTGCTTTGAAAGAACTTCCCTTAGTGTAATACCCTACCATGTGTTGGGGGCATGGAGGGAAATACTAAAATTACCCCAAAAGTGGAAGTATTGTCTTTAGTTGTGATTGGCCGTGCTATGACATGAAGCTCTTAAAACCTGAGGCAACTGTACCCTTGTAAAGTTTGTTCGAAGAGTATTTCACATTTGGCACTTCTTTTTACCATTCCCACTCATGGACTTTTATTGTTCTAGTAGTATTTTTTTGCTTCTCTGCAGCATTGACTGAAGCGTGAAATTATTTGACAAAAGGTGCACCTTTATGGACTTTCTGATCATATGGTGGAAGTTTCCTAAACCATAACGGCTGGAAATGGAGGTCATTTAAACAAGTGAAATGTTTGGATGACTGAAGTTATGTCATTCTTTTTTTTCTCTCCGAAAACTTATTTTCACGGAAATGAATGTTTTATACAATCAGATAAAAGGGGGTTTACCGAACAAGATTCTACTGGATGCTGTTAAGCGTAGCCAAAAATCCAGAAAGGTGAGAGAAGGTTACTGGAGGTCGACTGGTGCAAATACCCAGAGTCGTATGTACAATGTGGGTGGAGAGCAATGCAGTGCTGAAGGACATCATTCACTAAGTTTCTTTTTAAATAAAGAAAGAATACTTCATATTTCTTATTTAATGGTCCCATGATCAAAACCATGAATTTTTTAAGTCTACCAGTGAAATAATGCTGTCTTATGAATGAATGAAGTACTATTATACATTACAATGATTATTTTGGCGATTTCCCCTAGACAGATTTTCTTTTCTTTTTTTTCACAACTGCCTCACATCTCACCAGCTGATCTTTTGTGTGGCATACAAATGCCTAGGGGGAGAAGGGTTGTAATGTGATGTAGTTTGTGTTTGCTTGATTGATAGTTCCTTGTAATGCAGTTTGGGGACATATGCAGGCATGCATAAGAAGTGGTGCTGCGGATTTAGTGTTCAAATAAATTTTGAAGATATGTGACTGGACACTGAGAAGTTAATTTTAGTTAAATAACGTGGCAAGGTGCGGCTTCAAGGAGTTAAGGTTGGTTGGTAAAGTATGCTAAGGAGTCACAGTTTTAGTTTTTTGTCTTGTCTGTATGATGTAAAAGCGCTTTGAGTAGTTGTTAAGACTAGAAAAGCGCTATATAAATACAGCACATTTACATTTGTCTTGGTTATTAATACACAGTATTAGCATGTATACTGATACTATGAAAACACTGATTTTGTATAATGTATATTTTTTTAATATATGTATATATAGCCTGGCATATAGGCTTGTTCTCAGTACGGCATGATACCTGGCATCCACAGAGTCTCGCCAAGACTTAGGTGGAGCAGATTCTGCACCATCTGGAGCTTGCACATTTATGCCACCCCACCCAAAGCCAAGAAGATGATTGCTATCAGCATGATTACGCCTTTATTAGATTAACTGTGCATTGTTTAAAGGCTTGTGGCTCTGCCCATGCCAGCCTTGAACAAATATTTTCCAATGGGAGGGTGGCGTGATCAACAAATCAACTAAACACATGTTCCCTTATTGCTACATAAATGTGTTCTATAGGAGAAAATAAAGCAAATTTTAGAAGTTTTGCCTTAAATAAACTTTAATTCTTGATCTGCTGTGGAGGTTGTGTGACAGTTCTCCTTAATCAAATAGCCAAAGAGCCACACATGAAGTAAAAAGGACACATGTGTGGCCCCTTCCACTGACTGAGCAGAAGTTAATATGTCAGAAATGAGGAGGTGACACGTAAAAACTCTCCCCTGGAGGGATAGGTCCGCAACAGCATTAAATCAACTGCAGTAAATGCTCTCGGCCTGTTTTGTAGTCATGTGCTTAATCTAGGAGCAAAGTATTCCTCCATGTACAGGATGGACTTTTACAAGAGCTGACATAGAAAGAAATTCATATTTTTGATCGAATTGGACACAATCTGTCATTTCAAAGAGTAATTTTCTAGTACATCCCAAAACTAGAGATGACCCAGTTACACAGCAAACAGTAGGTAAAATGTTTAATTTGCAGTTTTTAAGTGAGAACGTGATGTGGTTTGATAAGGCTATAACTGGCAATAAAAAAATCTCTTCTGTAATGAGTGCAGAATAATCAGTTTTGAAGTCACGGTGAAAAATTGAGCCATTTTGCCACAATTGCCGCTCATATTACCACCACGCCAAATAATGAAGACATGATCAGTGGAGAAATGCTCTGCCAGCGTCTGTCTCCTCCATGCCAGTGCATAGGGAGAAGGGAAAGGTAGTGGGCAGAGCCAACTTTCCACTCCAGCTGGAGAGCTGGTGAGAGGCATTGTTTCTATCATCTCCTGCTGTCAGCCCTTGTAGTAGCTGGTCTGTAGGACTAGCCACTATTTCAAAATAGCATTGAGTCATCTTGCCAGAAACTTTAATGACCTACATGCTGGATTCCTATAGTACAGTAGCTACCTGGCAAAATCTAGCTTTTGGTTCCCATTTTCTCTGGAACACATTCAAGGCAGACAGGAGATTGCTAGCTAATGTGGTTGATATTTCATTGGAAATACTTCTTCCATAGATAAACAAAAAAAATCTCACACGTATGTCTAGATGTAAATTTAATTAACATATTTCTTTATGTCTCACACTTTCACTTGTATATTGGGCCACTGATTTTGCTGAACTTGAAATTGTTCACTCTAAGCAGCATCCTCTACAGTGACTCACTTCATTGCCATGTAAAAGGAGTCCATCCATATTCCAGTCACACCTACGGCTGCTGGTCAAGTCAGTGGTTCACAGAGCTTCACTGTCCCTTTCTCTGTCAATGCTGTCTCTGAACGCACTTCCTTTCCCCCTTGCTCTGGCCATCAGCAACAAACTTGTATTAAACAGACATCCCCTTTCATCAGTGTAAACTACTACCCTCTGTTGGCCATGTCAGGAAGTTCAAATATCAAGCTCAAACCATTCAAATAAAGTTTAGCCTTGCACTCAATGCAAGAATAGGTTCATCCATAGCCAACAATGTCAGATTAAAACATGTTGATCTGGAATATTATTCATTATTTAGGTGTCACGTCTGAGTCAATTTATTTGCCTTGGTTATAGTCTGTGTAAAGGAAAAACATTGATTTAAATAATTCCATTTGTGGCTATGAAAGATTAATCATGTTTTAATCAGGGATTTGAGCTTATTTTTATGGAATGTAATGCCTTTTTTATTTTGTTGGTATTGTATAGTCTAGAAATTCAATAGAATAACCCATACTGATTCAAATCTACTTACTTCAAATAAAACCCTTACCTCTTTTTTTGTGGTTCACTCTCTTTAGGTCCAACTGGCTGAAGCCTTGCTGCGGCCGGCGAGTGGCCCTGTGGCAGGTCTGTCTGCTCAGCGCTGGCTTCAACTGTATCCTGGTGGCCTGCGTCATCCTGGTGGTGCTTTTCCTGTCCTTGGAGCTGCTCATAGACACCAAACTCCTGCAATGTAAATAGTGTGCATGGCTACTTATTTGTTTCTCCTATTTTAACTTTTTTATTTTTTATCAAGGGAGAGGTTTGCTGAGCATGCATATTCTTCTCCAGCAATACACTGTGTGACGTTCATAAAACACCTGGGAAGCATCCAGTGCAGCGCGCAGGAGCAATTTCACTGAAGTAGTGGGAGTTGATTGCTTCAGTGTCCTTGATCATTTAACTGAATCTTCACTTACTCCACTGGTGCTTTTCCTGCACTGTGGCCTACAGTACCTGCAGATAGGTTCAGATTGTTATTAATCTTATCATTTGCTGTTCAGCTACACTGGCACATTCTTACTGTCATGGTTTAGAGGCTATACCTTGTAATGTTCGACATAGTGACATATAAGTAAGAGCACATCACAGTCCAAAGGTCCTGGTTTAAAAAAAGTGTCATAATAAAATACAACTTTGAGGTAATTGCACTTTAATATTTCAGAATTTAAATGTTATGCTACTTTCTACTTATAATTCAGAAGAAAAATATTGTACTTTTAATTTACAACATTCATTTTACAATTATAGTTACTAAAAACTTTCCAGATTCATACTTGTATATAAACACTATAAAATATAAATACCATAACCTTATATACAACAATATATAGTTAAATATTTAACCAGTGCTTTCCAAACTTTTTGGCTGGAGCCCCTTGTCACATTTGCATTGACTGTGATCCGCCAAAGAGACATTTCCCCTCTAAACATCGCACATGGTTTCATTCAAATAAGTGTTCAAGGTCCCTGACCCCAAGGTTTAATGCCACTGGACTATACTACATACTGTTATTTAAGGTAAACCATCTTAGTGTAGTACTTCTTGCACTATTGGCGTTGTGTGTTGTGTGTTCATACTGGTGGATAAAGGGCCCTAAACTGTCCATTAATATGACTGTGTATTAAATAATCTGACAGTAACATACTGTAGACTTAAACCATAAGAAATTTAAATAATCTACACACACAAAGTGTGACTTTGACTTTTGTTCCACATTCTATTTTACTACAGTACATGCAATAGGGCAGTTTATAATTATTCATGTCTGTAGATCCGTTACTTACAACAAATCATCATAATGTGAATGCGTTTTGTGTCTATCACTGCTGTGTGTGTAGTCTTGCCAAACACAGAGGAGCTGGTAGTGCTGGGTGGTAAATGGTTGTGATGAAGAATGATTGAGAAAGGTGATAATTAACCAAGTCTCTTGTCAATGGGAGCAGGCACACGTCCCCATCGATTACTGGCCAGCATCCAGCTCTGATGATACCTGAGTCTCGTTGCGGTGACTGCAGGACTCAAGTCACTTCTGATCTCTTGTAATCTAGTGCTTTGTCTGCTGCCACTCCGGCAAGACAAACACTGGAGTGGGCAATAAGGCGGGAGAGTGATAGAGTGAGTGCACAGAGAAATTAGTGGCATAGGACATGGGCAGATACAGATTGGCACTGTGGATTCATGAATGGATACGAAATGCTGATGGACAGAATGGTTTCTAAACTGTAATTCTAATTTCATTTGCTTACCTTGTTGTTATAAGAACACCTTGTTTCATTGTATCAGCGCTTGTGTGCTCCTCTTTGGAACTTTGCAGGTTAACATTTGTTTACGTTTCTTTTATCAACAGTTTCCAATGCTTTCCAATTTGCCAGCATTATACATTGGATCAGCCTTATCATCCTGTCACTCTTCTTTTCAGAGGTAAGACATACATATTGTCGTCCATAGAACCTTATTTATGGTACCACCGTAAATATAAATCTTCTTGCTCTCAGTCTCTTGCATGATATAAATATTCACAATTCAATTAAACTAAACTAAACTTTCTTTAACTGTTGATTATATGCTAGCAATACAAACCAGGTACAGGTCTAAGGGAACTAGAGTGCGTGGCTGCCATTTAATTTCCTCTATCATCTCTATTCTAACGTCTAGTCAGGATTCAGCTTAAGTTTCAGAAACACCTTGAGGCTGGATGGCCGGTGAAATGTGTATTGTGTAAACCATAATTGTAATTAGTCTTAATAAAATTTGAGCCATTGTTTGTAAAAATGATATCTTATCACCACTGGAGAAATGTGAAAAACAAAATGGAGAATTTGGCCCTCAGGCCTCCACTCCAGTGCAAACCAATTACCCTGACAGCCTCAGCCCCAATGCCCTAACCAAAACATTAATTACCAGTGAGCCCGAAGGAGCAATAATTAAAGCTAAGCTTAATGAGCAGTGGGGATGGGCTTACAGTGATACAATCCATCCAAACACCTCGCCCACTAACATCACAAAAGAGTCATCTGTGACCACCAGCTGGTCCCACGGCACCAACCAGAAAACAGGATTTGAACATGTGGGTGGAGTCTCTGCACTGCTCACTTGACACCAGCACTGTTGTCCAACATGCGCTCCGGATGATGGATTAGCAGGACCAGTCGTACATGACACCCTGTGCTAATAGGAGTGTAAATCAATGGCCCTCCTCAACAAATGGTCCCGCGACCAACAGCATTTTTTAAATTAGATTACAAGGGTTGCATTGTTCTTTTGTAGGTCAATGATCAAGATCATGAAACATTTAAAGCCACAGAAATAATAGTTCTATCAAAGAGTTAAAATGCTTTTGAAAGGAGAATATTGTGTCTTCTTTGTGATGTTTCTGTTTATGTGTCAAATGCAAATCAATTATATTTTTTTCATATATTGTATGTGTGCATGGATTTCCTATTTGGTAGCAGCAATATAGTTTACACTACTCAAACTGTTTTATTTTATTTTAAAATGTTGGCTACTTTTAGGGTGCCTACTGCACATATAGCATTCTAGCATAGTAAATATTTTATTTTATTATTTTAAGAATAAAAGATTTCTGCACAGGCCTCTTCTCAGTTTATAGTCTATGTTCACAAGTCTTGACAAAGGGTGTTGGATGTAATGACAACTCAAAAGACTAAGAATATCCCAAGAGCTTTTTACCACATACTCCACATACTTCCTCACCTTAACTATTTTAATGCTTTCGTTTATCTTTCTCTGTCTGTCTTAGACTGTCTTCAGAATTGTAGTGCTTGGGATCTGGGACTACATAGAGGACAAAGTTGAGGTTTGTGCTGGTGTTTATTAGCAGATTTTGGTGACCAGTTTTTTTCAGTTTTGTGAGAATATTTACAAGATTATATATATGTGTTGTTTTCTTTTTTACCCAGAGCTTACACCTACTAGTAGTAGAAATAGTTCAACATCTTGGAAAATAGGCTTTACACACACACACACACACACACACACACACACACACACACACGCACACACACCCAAACACGCACACAAACAACATTTGCACGTATTAAAATGTTGTGTGTGTTTCTGTGTGTGACCTCTCAGGTGTTTGATGGTGCTGTCATCGTGCTGTCCCTGGCCCCCATGGTGGCCTCCACGGTGGCCAATGGGCCCAGCAGCCCCTGGGATGCCATCAGCCTCATCATCACTCTACGCATCTGGAGGGTCAAGAGGATCATAGACGGTGAGGCAGACAAAACACTGTGTCCATCTTATGAGTCTTACCTAGAGGCCTGTATGTGAGACTAATTCATTTTGAGGAGCAACTCAAGGAAATACCCTACTAATATACCTTCTAAACTCAAAAGGATTACACAGATGCATGAAATCTGTGTGCCTTAAAAGAGTTAAATGGCCCTATTTTCTCCATGATTAAACAAATTATTTACTATTGAGAGCAATATAACTATTGATCATCCCTCATAGTATATTGCTGCCAATCCGCTACTCTAACTTGTATTGATTGTAAGGGGATGGTTAAGTAGATTCAGAGAGGCCGTAATGAATATAGTGGTTGTTCTCCCCAATGCTAATGCAGACCGGTTCGATATCTGTTCAGAGGTCACCCTCACCACGGGCCTCTGACTGCATACAGGATCAGCTGCATACAAACCACACAGGAACTTAGTGTGCAATTTGTTCTTCTCCAATGAGATAGTGGATGAGCAAAGGGCTGTTTTCCCTTATATTTCCCCTCAATAATTTCATATTTAAGAAAATACCCTTATTTGATTTCTGTAGGAGTTAGATGAGCCAACAGCCAGCAGCTGGTTGGTTTATCTGAGTACAAACACTGGAAACCGTTATGTCCAATAGTAACAAAATTGGCCTACCAGCACCTATCAGCTCCTAAATTAACATGTTATATGTTATTTGTTTAATCGATAGAAAAAAGTACAAAAACAAGGGGGTTGTGCTGCAGTCTTTGTGTTAAGTTAAGCTACTAGCTGTAGCCCTATGTATGTGTTGATCTTCTCATCTAACTCTCTGTGAAAAAGGTAATAAGCATGCTTCTCAAAATGTAAACCTATTACTTTAAATGTGTACTTCATAGTTACCTGCCGGTACGGGTTGCTGCGCTTTGGTGTCGGCTATGTCGAATGTAATAAACAAGCTGCTTGGTCGCTACTCTATCGTCATTGTGTTAAACCCGCCAGTAGCGAGGAAGATAGATAAGCCAGTTTGTGATTGGTTCCCGCAAAAATTTGAACCGAAGCAGAAGAATGAAACGTCCAGACCAGAGCTGCAGGGCAAAATCCGATCGCCGGCAGAGTGGGCAAAGTTTACCAGGTATATTTCAGGATTACTTTAGTCTAGAATCTTACTCATACAGGAGCACATCGTTTTATTGGAACAAATATATTGAACTAAAAGAGACACATCATAATGCCATGATTAATCAACTCAGGAATCAATAGAATACAGCTTTCAACATCATTGATTTACTCTGGTAAATCATGTTCAGCTGGACCATATTTCCTGCTTCTTAACATGCAACTGCAGTGTTGGTTTTCAGGGAATAAACTTGTGATTTTCCTTCGGCACACCTCAACCTGTTGGGTTGGATATTTGTGAGTGATTGGGTTCCCTTGTTGGGCCGGCGGCAACATACCTCTGAGGAAAAAAATCACACTCAGACCATTAAATGTACAGCTGAAGGACCGGCTTGATTATCGTAGGGGAGGGATTGAGTCTCTCGCAGAATTAGCTTGACGTATGAAGCAGCAATGTTTGTGTCAGTCCGATGGGAGTGGAAATACAGAGGAGTGAAGAGCAGCAGAAATTGTAAGGACTAGAAAGCAGAATTTATAAGCAGAGTGATTTATTTGATTAGAAATATGAGCCTCCAAAACATGCAGAAAATAGGTGATCCTAAAACTAATAATACTGAAATGTTAAATGTCTTATTTAACATCTTCAGATACATATGAAGACAACGGAACCAATTATTGTGCTAATTGTAAAAATGGCTTTTAACAGAGCCATTTTACAAAGTCACCAAATGCCATACTAGTAAATGGTGAAAGATGAGAGCAAATGTTTCTGAGGGAATATACAAAGTAGTACAATACTCATAGACAGAAAACTGATTCACTTAAAGTATAACATCAGTTTAAAAGCAGGGAAACCATGTTGGTGTTTAATCTAAATCCTGCAGGTTTGTGTGAACAGTAAAACACTTGACTCCAGGTGAGAGAAGAGAGTGTTAGCATGTGTGAAGTGGTGGTGTGAATTACACTGCTATGAACAAAAACCACACACACCCACACACGCACGCACTATAATAATGCAATAGACACCGCACACTTGCTGAGACACATACCATACCCTCGTTTAGAGATTGCACCCTGTTATTTTACAAACAATTTCATAATAGACAGCTTTCATGAAAAAAGATGTAGATAACTAATGTATTACTGCATATTGTGTGGCTAAATAATGAACTTGTGTTTTATCTTTTCATGCGTGTTTGAATTCTGACTGGACTAGCCCCATCTCATATCCCTACTTTTGCAATGTGTGTGTGCCAACATGACTATAAATAGGTACAAGGAGCATGTGGCGATGGCTGTGTGCTTTGCTCTGCCCCCCACAGTACCCAAAAGGCTGTTTCATTTTCCTCCTAGTGTTTTGACAAAGCCGGCAGTTGGGTCTTGTAAAAGTACAAATTCACAATCTCAACAATAACAGAACTAGACATGTTTAACTACTATTTATGTTTCACCTCTTATTGTTGCCCATAGCAACATTCACCATCAGAATACATAGTATTTCCATGTGTGACATCATATCATGTGGCTTACAAATGTGATCACAAAGAGGTCTGAGGGGGTGACTGTTTGCCACCTGGGATGACAACAGGTATCCAAATTTACTCTCACTATCCTTTTTTTTTAACCTTCCACTCTTTCCAATCCTGCTCCAGAAAGTGTGTCATGTAAATTAAAGTTTGCAGTCAGATTGTAAGAGGTGACGGTACTTTGATTGGTCAAGACGTAATTTCAGTATTTGATTTATCAATTCCAGCATGACTGCACATTATACTTCCTATACCTGACCCGGAATTGTTTCATAAATTGATTATATACATAAATATATAAATAATACATAAATAAATAACCAATCAGATGCTGTTTGTGTGAAAAAGGGTGCTGATGAGAGTTAAATGAATCAAGGTTACAGGAAAGTTGCAAGATTTATTCAAGACTGGCCAAAGTACGCTGGCAACACTTCAGTGAGTTCCATATTGGTACACAAAGAGTGTTTTAGCTTAATTTAAGGGAACATTTCTTCATGTCTGCAGTCTATAAGGCTTGTCTTTTTTTCGTAAAAAAGGTTAAACTTTTGGTAATCATTTCTAAACCTTTATTCTATACACTTTGGAAAAAATACAGAGGTCCAGAGCTCGGTGACCTCAATGTTGGGTATGGCCTTGACGTCAACAAAGTAAATACTTGAGGTCCGCGCTGTAGCCTTGTGCTACAGCCTTTGCATTAACTTGCGCAGGTGTTTGGTCCCTTGTCTTGTGTCTGTCTGTGTATGTGTATGTGTCTGCAATGTGTTGTTTTGTCTTCCCTCCCTCCCGTCTATCCTCTCTATTTTTTGGGGTCCTGGGATGCGTTCCCAGCCTCAGGGTATTGTTTGTAATTTTTTTGTCACTGTTTGTAATCTTTAAATGTATAAAAAAAAAAAATTTGAAATAATTAAAAAAATAAAATAAAAGTAAATACTTTTTGGTTTAAAGTGGCCATATAATGACATTTAAAAAAAGATTTGTGTCTCTGATGCTTCCACACGCATACAAACGTATAATGCATACAAACTGTCCATGCTGTTTTGAGTGAGATACAGGTTTCTGACACAGTCAGTTAAAGAAAGACCCTGTTGCTCTGGACGGAGACAAGTGAAGGAAATTAGGAGCACTTTTCCGGTGAGCGCAGCCTCCAACTGAGCTTGATAACGTAGTTGTGACGTGGGCAACCTGTCTGAAAGTTGTAAGTCTTCTGGTAGCTGGGCCAAGAGAAATCTTAATCATTCCGAATCTTGCAGAGACGGAGAACGTAGGTATATCTTAGGAGATAAAATAGGCACAGGCTAATTAGTGCTGACTAAAATGCTAGTTAACATTTGTAATTAAACCTAAACAGCTAACGTTAGTCTAAACTGTCTGTCTGCTTCTCCTGACAATACGGTGATTTGTCGACTATGCGACAGCAAGTCGCTTGGTAATGACACAATCGTTAGCCTATTTTTTAAGTGTCTTCTATGGAGCTGTAACGTTTTATACAAGGTAATGGAGTCTTTTATACATTGTTGTGTTTATTTAGAACTTAACAATGGAGAACTTAAGTTTTTAAACGCTTCAGATGTAAATGTATCCGCTGTCAAAGTGGTGCCAAAATGAATGTCAATCAATGGAATGCTAATGGCGGGTGAGTGCTTTGTAGCATTAAAATGGCGCCATAGGAGCTACGCTTCATGGACGTCTGCTTACCCCCTTAGTCTCTGATTGTCCCCTGCCTTCAGTCTCCGTATGAGCTGTTCAAAATCTGTACGGCTTTCTACGTCACTGGCCGAGATGAGGTGGCTAACCGTAGCACATGTTAGCGCTTGCATGCTAGCTCGTTCTCAATGGCAAAACACGGCTTCAACACACACTAGTTCACCATAATCTACAAAAGAACTACTTACTTATCCCTGTTCTGCAAGTATTCCACAAGTGCACCCTCATTTAGAAGAAGTCTCCCAGCTAATCCTGCCTTGTACTGACCAAAGTTGGAGAAAGAGTTATTTAGCTGATGTGATCTTATCCAGTTACTGTGCATGTGTGACTACCAACAAAGAAAGTATAGAAGTGAATGTGTCACTCTGTACTTAAAACAGAGACTTAAACACACAGGGTGAAAACAGGATCTGCAGCAATGTACGGTACAACAAAAATATGCAGTTTTTTGTTGTTGATTGAAACTACGTAAACCTATTCTGGCACAACCTCAAAATAAATTTATTAACCTGAAAATTAGCATAATCTGGGTGTTTAAGCAGAATGGGATGTTCTGTGTCAATCTTGGCTACAAATATACTAAAACTTTGTAACACTGTCAAGTCAGCATGAAACAAGATCCCTGTGGAAAATGTTTAGCACCTTGCAAAATTCATTCAGTACAGGTATGGGGTTACGGGTAGCCAGTGAGGTTTGCATATGTGATGATGATGGACATATGTGGAGCAAAGGACAAATGTTCAACCAAACACTGACCCTTGACCTCAGCGCTCAATGTATTTCACCATAAATACCTTCAGCAACTGAAAGCTGTAAGTCATATTCTTTCAATTAGTAAATCTTGATGCCTCCTAACACACCTTGCAATCCTTTTGAGACCTTTCATTTTGTAGTTTAGAGATCTAAAAAAATAGTATTGTCTTTGTTTGAACTCTCTTGCTCTCCCCCTTCTTCCATGTTAGCGTATGTACTACAAGTCAAAGTTGAAATGGAATTGGAGATCCAACAGTGTGAGAAGACCAAGGCTGTGAGAGAGGAGCAGCTGGAGCGTCTCACTCAGATCTGCCAGGAACAGGCTGTGAGTACCAATTCACCACAAATGTAACCTTAATTAACAAGAGGAAAGAATATTCACCACATCCCCTCAAAACATTGAATGGGTCCTCATGCCCAACACACACACTTACCAACAACCTTGAAGTAGTTTTGCATCGGGACTGAGACAGAAGAAGTGCATTCAGCAGTATTTTGAAAAAGTATGGGTATTGGAGAATGGGGAAGTGGATCATATTGCTGAAAGGTTTCCATATAGCTATTCTACACTTGTTTCCACTTTGAAATTTGGACGCTATTGGAATCTGTCCACAGCCTCAGTACTGGATGATGGTAGAAATGACAGTGACTGAGTTGAATACATAATTACTGTTGTATTTCAATAATAAAGGTGTTCCAATTCAATTATAGAAGTTTCTCACTCACTGCTTAGTCCATTTATAGTCATATTATAGTGTTAATGGCCATCCAATAATTGAAAGAAAAAAAAAACTGTCACTGTATTCTGGTTTACAACAGTTATAGTCTGATTAAGGCCACAAAAGCCCATACAACATTGTCAGTTCATCTTCCACCAGAGGAGGGCAGCAATACCTTAAAAACAAGTCCAGTCTTTCCACACATGACATTATGATTCCTCAGAGCACACACTTGAAGAAAGATTAAAACATACCTCCTGTATGTATAGTTTAAAAAAAAGGTCGCTTTACTAGGTTTTCTTCTCCGTTTACAAAATGTACTGCTGCAGTATGTTGTCATTCGGTTGCATTTACTGTATTCTCCAGGCCCAAAACCCTGAAATCAATACAGAAAGACATCACCGCTGTATATAAACACAGCATACAATTTACCCAACACATAATTAGATGATGCACTTGGAGTCAACAATTCACAATTAGCCTTGATGTTTTTAAAGTGGTCTGGAGAAAATCTCAACACTTATTCCGACCCAGACGGATGAAACTATTTTTACGAGTTTTGTTTGTCTATACATATTATTTTACTGTAGTCTTTATTGTATTTTGCTCCACAAATTATGTAAAACATAATCAACATAGGTGTTTTTTCCTGTTTAGAAAATATGCAATATGCAAAATATGCAATAATAATATGCTATTATCTTTTGTTGCACGTATAATGTTTGCAGATGACATTTCTCTTCTTCCCTTGTCCGCTCACCTTTTCACCTGCGCCTTGTTCTCTCTCTTCCTTCCTTCTGTTTTTCCCCCTCCACTTTCTTTCTTCCTGTCTTTTTATTTTCCTGCATTGCCTATCCTTTTTTCCATCTCTGTCCTCTTCATGCACGCACCCTTTTTAAAATCAATTTTTGCTTTCTCTGTTCCTTCACAATCCCAACTCGCTGCTTTTTCCTTTTTTTATGAATACACACCAACTATCTCCAGTTTGAGATCAGGCAGCTGAGGGCCCATCTGGCCCAGCAGGACCTGGACCTTGCTGCAGAACGTGAAGCAGCCATGCAGATCCAGCATGTATGGAGCAAACAGGGCAGGAGTTTTCAGGTTGTAGAAGGCTTGACTCCTGGGGAGTCGGACGATGAAGGCAGCCAGAGAAACCCCAGGGAGCCTCATGCTATTGCAGGTACAGTATGGTCTCTAAAAGGCGGAGTTTTTTGAGAATTGGTCTCTAGATACAAGACGGCTAGAGACGGCCAAATGAAGACACATGATGCTCGTGAACCATTTTCTTTGTATTTTAAGCTCACTTAATGGGGCTTTTGTTTGAAACAAAAAAAATCAAATAGCTGAACTGCACGGAATGTAAGAAAGAAAACTATTTATTTATTTATTCCATTCCCTCTGATACAGATTATTGCTCCAAAATATCCTTCAGTGAGGTTAATGCAGTAGGTGAGAATTAAAAAAAGCAGTTTCACAAACTGAAAATGAATGCAGCTCAGACATAATCCTTTGGCATTCAAAATGTAGGTATCATACCAGGTGCAGTGGTTGCTTGAGAAAGCAGCATGCCAAACCAGGACAGAGAGACAGCATAAAGTATGTACATGATTATGAGGAACAAAAAGTCCCTAACAGTGTACCATCAGGTGAATTGGATGCCAGAGCAGTGTAAAGTTAATCTGGAGAAGTAGCCCTGGAGCATCTTCGAGGCCAGGCTCTTAGCCCCTCCACACTCGCACACAACACCCATCTGTCCGCTGGCACATTGGGATCAATATGAGGGCAAAAAAGCTTTTAGGATCTGGTCAATCCTGAAGAAAACAAGTATGTTTTCTGACACTACGTGAGCTTGGATGGGCTTCAGTCATGCCCCAACTATCTCTCCTACCGCCCCCTTTGTGGCAAGGCTGACCCAGCCAGCCCAGACCACTTGGGCTATTTCAGGTACAGAGTGCTCTGTGGATTGGGCCTTGTTTGGGGCTAGTGGGCTCCTGTCAACATCTGTTCCCCTTTACCTGCAAACCACAATAGGGCACCAGGAGGCTCCATGGCGGCCACAATATTACCCCAAGGGCATACTGGGAAATCTGGCTCTCAGAAACAAATGTGGCTTTTTACAGAAACATGGTCACTGGGATAAGCACTTAGGCCGCAGGGCTCCAGTCAGGTCAACTCAAATCAGGCCAGGCTTATTTGTATTGCTCAATATTGCAGACGCGGTCTCAATGGGCTTCTCTCACGCTCACCTGCATGGTGCTATCAAATGGCCAAGAACTCTCATCAAGGCCTTCATAAAAGTGAAAGTCCCAGGAGATTGAGGGGTTTGTCACCTTAAAGTACCAAACCATGTAGGTTTTAGGAATATCCAGTGACAATCAGTGTTAATCAATGAACCAGTGGAGTTTTCTCTAAGATACTGAGAGAGGGTGTTAGCCAAGCTATTGAATTTGTGAGGCTTTGAGCTAAATGCTAACATACTCACAATGACAATGCCAACATGATGATCTTAAGCAAGTATAATGTTTACAATGTTCACTATCTTAATTTAGCGTGTTGGCATGCACACAGTTGCTAATTAGCAGCAGCACAAAGTGCAGCTGTGTTTGATGGGAATGCCATTAATTTTGCAAGTTAAACCAAACCGATGATCGCACTAGATAACAAGTCAGGGGATCACCAATGTTAGTACAATTTATTCAAAGAGGGACATGAAAGTCACATCATATATCTACTAGTGATTGAGACATTTCACTCATGACCAAAAGTCAGTAGGCTTCCTCATCCTCATCCTCATGGCTTACTAGCCTATATGGTACATAAATGAATTTCCCAAACTGTGTTACTAGTATGTTATCAAATCAAAGTCTGTTTACTTTAAATTTAAAATAGTAATTGCCTGTTGTATTTGCAGTGGTCGCTTGTCTTCCTCTCACCCCGCTTTACCTGTGGTGTAGAAGTGATAGTTCACCCACCAAAATTATAGTTCAGATTTTAACTTAAGGGACCCCAGCATGTCACCTCTTTTTTTTTCAGACGAGCAGCCTGGTAACTTGACTGTCACTAAAAGAAGGGCAGATCCTTTTACGTATGCTGGACAGCCCATTCTTTTTCCTTCAGACTCATGTGTTATTAATTGTGGAGTGATTGTCTCAGTCTTGTTTTAGTGAGTGCAATGCTTCCTCTCCAGGGGTGGCTCAGGGATTAATATTTTAGACTGAAAAATAAATGAAATTACCCATCAGAGTCTGCAGCATGTCCCAGGGGACAGGGGCTAGCACTCAGAGTACTCTGGGTTCGCACTCAGCCAGCGGACAGTGAGCTCAAGACCAATCAAGCGGAGAGAGGAGCATCGCAGATCACAGCCATTCACCACGCACACAGAGGTCTGCTAGACTGGAGGGATCTGTGCCTGAACAAAGAGCTCCCTCTCCCTCATTTCCCCCCATTCCTCTCATCCCTGAAACCAACCCCACCCTGTCCCAGTTTATTTCTGGTGCACTAGGGTGCAGCTAATGCACAGCATAGCTGTGCGTGTTCCTGACCACTTGACAATAAAGTACCCGTGGCCTGGGGCAGAAGTCATCTCTGTCAATATTATGTTGTAAACATAGGAGATATTTTCCATTTGCAGTAGTTTGGGTGGTTAACACCGAAATGGACCTACGGACAAAAATGTATGAAATCCAATTACAGAGTATGAGTCACACAGAGTATGAGTCAGTCCCACTATGTTATATCCTAATGTGACTGGTCATTTCCTGTTATACATTCGGAATACATGGTACATTCTGTAGTGATATTACATATAATAATGTTTGTTTAACAGTATGATGAATGTTTTTAATTTATTTATGTATAATTCAAAAATTCAAAAACCACACATTGCAATCAAAACTGTGATAACAATATAGTTGTAGTAACAACATTCACCGCAGGCATATTTGGCATATAAATAGACAAGAGACAGATGACTTACTGTGTGGACACACCAGTTTATGTCATGGAGTGGTAGTGAAAAGAGGGGTAAAAGGAATTTGATGTATGTATGAAGGTACTGCAGGAGGAAGGCTCTCCTGGTTCACAAGGAGTTCATTTTTTTTCCGATTCCACATTCAGCAAGTCAACTCAAATTTGAGTAAATTTGTTAGCAGGTTTAACCAATGATTTATGCATAAAGTGTTTACTAGAAGCTCATAATCCGATTTTGGACAAAGAAGAGGAACTAATGGTGTGTGATGTATACATATTATCATCTGCACACAAGCTTTTGTTATGGTGGTATGATTTTGACTGGGTGATTGGGAAAGCATCACAGATGTTTCTTAAAGAGTGGTATTTAACAGTAATAGGGATAATGTGCATCCTTGTGGTATGGGAAATATGTAAACACAGTTATTGTTTTTAAATAGTAAAACATTTGTTATAGAGTACATTAAACAAAATCACAGACTTTAGAAACATACTTGGGTGTACAAATATGAATTATGTAAATTCCTTTATTTATCTATCTTTTTATTTTTTTAATCTCAGATCCAGTTGTACGTGATGACATGAACAACTACATCAGCCAATACTACAGCGAAGCAAGCAGTGGTGAGTGCATACTACTCCACTACACGTTCATTAAAAAAGTCTTTTGAGTCACTGCTTTACTTGAGCTGCTAAGTCATAGATTTGTCTGATGCAGGTGATCAACTTACACCTTCACTGGTGGAGAGCTGGAACTCATGATAAATATTTAAAAAAAATTCCAGACAAAAATCCTTTCTACAATCTTATTCAACACTTCAAATTACCATCAATTTACATTTAGCCAAAATTAGGACATTTGTTGAGTAAATATCTCAGACATACAGTACCACAGGCAGCAGCATAATTCATTCACAATTTTTTTTCTCCATATGACTGACAAAAAGTACACTGTTATGCACTTGTGTTATTTGAAGTGAAGGGCTAATTTGTTTTATCTCTGTTGACTTTCACTAAATGTGTAAACCATCTTTCAAGATGCCGGAGCTTCTGGTTTAGGTGCCCGGGTCATCACCATGGCAGCCATCGATGTTCACCTCCCCACCAATCCAAATCCAATCCAGTCAAACTCGATGCTTAGTGAGCAGGTGGGCAGTGCCGTGAGTGACGCCTCAACCAGCATATCAAGATCCAGTGGCAGCCAGACGGCCCGCCTTCACAGCCTGAGTAGACACACCTCAGGTTTGTCTGTGACAGACTCCAGCAGCAGCACAGCTCAGGACCTCAGTCTGAGCTACAACACCCATCACTACTGCCCTCCTTCCTTCTCAGCCAAGGACCCCAGCAGGGACCCAAGCAGGAACCCTTGCAGGGACCCCAGCATGGTGGTGCAGGAGCTACTCTCCTCCCTCTCTGAGGATTCCTGCCTTGCTCAAAAGGGCCTGGTAGTAGACCCTGTCAACCTTAAGCTTCCCAGCCCTACTGGCTCAGAAAAGGCCAGCCCTGAGTTGGACAACAGAATAAACATCTTCAACCGCAGGAACCAGGAGGAGAGACGAGCCCGGGGAAGGGGTTGTGTGCTGTTGCAGACTAAGCCACTGATCCACCTGCAGGGCAGCACTACTAGGCCGTCCCTGGAGGAGAAGTACCGGCTCCTGGGACCAGCTGACACACCTCTGGGGCACATGCCTGATACATAGGCTACATTTACACAGAAACAAGTATTTTTGTCTTTTACTGCCACCTTGTTTTAAATTTTTTAAATTGGATTTTCTTTGGCTGTGTAAATCCAGTCTTAGCCAATCCTGAGCAAGCTTAAGCCTTAGCTTCCACTTAACACTGATGCTCCTTAATTTGACATGTTTAGAGGTCAGTAGTAGAAATGACAATTAGAACTCTTAGGCCCTTTGCCATACTGTCCAACCTCCCCTGTTCCTCCTAGATGGATTTTTAAAATCAGAAATTCCCTGGCATAGCACAACAAAGACTAGAACATCCCAGCAAAGGAAAGTCTAATGTGTTCTTGGACACCTTCTTCATCAGGAATCCTCACTTTGAAAAGGTCCTAAATGCACTGAACTTTACATGAATTAAAACCAGCAAGGGGCCATTCAAGCCTCTACTGATCAAAAACGTTAATTCTGAATTGTGTTGCAAACCAAGACACTGTTCTTGGAATTTCAAACAGTTAAAAGGAGTGTTTTTTATTGCATTTTTCTTGTTATTTTGTTCATTTTAATTTGTATGATCAACTTTCAACATCAGTCATGCTGTTTTTTGTTTAAACAGCCACAGGGTAAATACAACTGGCTTAACTATACAGCAACAACTGGCTATTGACAGACAATTTCTTTCTTTTTTTACCTTTGCCTTTTTGTCAATTTGTTTGATCTGAAACCATTGACCACCATTAGAATTATTTGACTAGCATTTTTGTTTTACTTGTAAAAAAAAAAGAAAAAAAAAAAAAAAACATAAGTAGGGTATATTTGTGTGGATGAACTGAAAAGGTAAGTGACATGAAACTAGATTGGAGTGCTTGTAGCATGAACCTTTAAAAGATATGTGCCCTAAATGGCAAGCAAATTCTTTGCACTTTAATGTTTACAGACACTTTTGTGAACTTGATATGGAGGAAGTTATTGCCAAATGCAGGTGTTTGTCTTTTGAATGAAAAAAGCAAAAATAAAAGTTAGTATTTCCCTAACTGCGTTCACCTTACTGACTCTTAAACAGTGTTTAAGTTACTTTTAGTTACTAGTTACTTCTTCCGAAAAGTAACTAAATTAGATACTCAGTTACATATTATAAAAGTAAATAGTTACTTTAGAAAGTAACTAATGCATTACTTTCAAGTACATTTTTGAAAGCTCAAATGTGACCCCACCTCCACCCCTCTTTACTGGAACTTAAAATACATGTGCATGTTCAATATTCATGGTAAATCTGAATATTATAATGAAATGGACACTTAAAGTATAAACACTCTTTGCAGTGCAAATAACATTATTGCCCTGATGTCTATACTTTTGTGCTTTTGTGTTCGTCAAGCCAGCATGTGTGTGTGTGTGTGTGTGTGTGTGTGTGTGTGTGTGGGTGTGATAGAGCGAGGGAGAAGTGAGAGAATGACAGTGATTAGCTTCGGCGTGAGTAGCCTCTCTAGTGTCAAAGTGTGAGAAACAAAGTGGCTCCCTTATGTTTGTTGACCACGGTGTTAAATAAGTTGCAGGAAAAGTTAACCCTCTCCATGATTTCATGAGGCCATACCTGTCCCTCGTATACTGACTCGCTTGTGTTGTTCATGGTGTGTCCGACTATGCTTGCTTTTCAACACCCGCCCTACTCTACCTCTGATTGGCTTACCATGAAATTTTACTCAACCTTAATCAATTTATTCGCTCCTCTCGTGCACGGCCCACTAACCAAGGAAGAAAAAAAAAAGTTTGCCTTGCGGCTCAGAGATCTGGTTGGTCTGATGAAAAAAAAAGCTTCAATTATAGTAATACAGACATTACCATCACTGCTCTTATAGCTGTACCAAAGATAGGGCGGCATGATAAAAACACTGAGTGAGCTCTAATCGAAAACGTTCTTCTCACAGGCTCCGTGCTACAGCACACACTGCACACCCTTGTTTCATTAGCATCATCTCCTTCTATGCACATGATTTAAAAAAAAAACTAAATTATTTAAGGTTATTAACATTGGAAGACCTGTCACAACAACTGCTAATTGGTCAAGTCATTTTAAGTGTGTCATGAGAAGTATCACGCCCTCTAATTACCCTCTCATATCATTAATTCAGAAGATAAACTCCTGTACCATTTTGTTGCTTGTCAAATGTTTACAAGTATCCAGAGAGTGTTTTAATTGTTAATAACTATTACAGATGCAATTAATTAAGCTATCAACACAAGTGGTTTATGTTTTGAGAACTAAGTTAATTTGCAGATCTGGAGTTTTTGTAACAGACTCATTTAATTCATTTGTAAACCAAACAGTACATACGGGGAACTAGGGGGATTATTACAAATACCGTTGGGGTGCACATAAGACTATCATCAGTTATAGTTTACAAGGATTCTATCTGCAGCTCTTTTTGGAGTCACAGAACTGAAGACTCATCCCCTAAATAACTTTTTGAAGCCCTGACACTAAAGTTAAAAGACCCTGGCTGTAAGACTTCATTGACCATGGACAGTTGGTTGGGTGTTTAATAATTGTAAGTCCATTTTAAAAACTGCATCTTAACCCCAAGATAATACCTTTGCAAACTGCCAATGTCCGCTTTTCTTGCATTTACATTTCAATTTCATTTTTAGGAAGTACAGCAGGTGTATTTACATTGATAGCGCATAGGACAAAGTTTGAAACAAATTGTTAAAACATATGTAGGCTATGTACTACAACTGCAGTGTCTAGACAACTAGACCGCTCTCTGGATTTTAATTTACAGTAAGAGACATTTGCCCCATGACCGCCATAGTTGCCCTCATCACAAGTAAGTGAAGACGGACAGTACTGGACGCCTTTTGTGTGAAGAAGCTGCAGCTACTGTATTATTTACAGATTAACTACAGTAGGCCACGTATGAAGACTTGTCTAAAGGGAAGCAAGGTGAACTAATTTTTAAACGTTCTTTCATTGTTCAAGAATCAGTTTACATTTGAACAATAATTACTGACACAATACGGTTCTTTTGAGTCTTTAACAATGTGGGAACCAGGGGTTTGGGAACAGTATAGCTCAGCATTGTCTCAGTTTCCTAATGTTCTATCATTATAAATAAGAAAAAATGTTAAAGCAAATGCAAATATTGTGTAGCAAACAATAGTTTTAATGAAAATGTTTAATTACTGATTTTGGAAGCCTAGCACCTATTTGAAATGCAACGGAATAATTCAAATAAATGTGAAGCAGCATTGTTATTTGGGAGGTCTATTTGTCACTTATTAGGAATTTATTTTATATTTTAACAAGTTTAATTTGGGTTTAATTAACAGTAACTTCTTCAAAGCTAGAGTCCTCTCTCAAACAGCCTTAGAACAGAATATATTAAATTTACTTTATTCCACTGAATAAAGTTACTTCAAACAATACAGAAACATGCTGCTTCAAGTTTTCTGTTTTACTTTAAAGTCATCATTAGGAAAATGTATTGGCAGTGGAAAACAACAACAAATCAGCAGGTTGATAATGTAACACTGTTGTTAAAATCCATTGGATCCTCAAAATCTTTTTTGGTATGAAAACGGTTCCCTTTTTTATAAACTGTCATCAGCAGCAAATGGCATTGTGTGTGTGTGTGTGAGTTTCCTTTTTTAAAAGAGCTAACATGTAAGTTGATCACCTGGATCTGCAACCTTCTAGCTACTACTAGACGCGTCACATCAATCTAGTTTACAAAAACAACAATGCCTATCTCATGCCATGAAACAAGTAAATAAATAATGATCTGCTTGGCTCGTGACACACACAGAGGAGTCCTGGTGAATATGGGTGCCAAAGCCTGGCTCAGCCTCGATCGGTCACGGCTGCCTTGGTATTCATGTCTCAAGTGGAGGTGCTGCACGTCTAATCTCAACCCCTTCCAGCTCAACCAGCCATGTAAATAAAGAGACAACTCGTTCGGTTCAACTTCCAGCTACACCCACATATACACTGCCTAGTGATGCCAAACTAAGTTATTTGTGCAGTGCCAAGTGTAAACAAAGCGTGATGCCTAATGCCTTTCCTCTGCCACGAAAGATCAAATGAAAGGGGTGCCTGAACGATTCATATAGACCCATTTTGTCAATATGTATCATGCTAGGTCAGTCTGAGTTAAGTATTCTATTTTGACAGGCAGGGACAATGAGAGAAGTAAATTGCTTTTGGGACCTGTCCAATGAATCAGGAGGGTCCTTGTCACACTCACAGGAAGTTCAGTGTATTACTAGTGACCATTAGACACTTAATAATTAAAATGTTTTAATAATGGCACCGAGGGAGCCACTTTAACTGCATTAAGATTACATGATCATTGTTGGTTTACATATACTGACTCTGCCTGCAACTCTACAACAAGGTACCCTTCCTCACTACAATTTAGAAATATGTAAAGTCTTCATAAAACATTGTAACAGCGTAACTGTGGGGGTGAAAAGCTGATCGGAAATCTGAAATTGCCATTAAGATTAGAAATATTAACTCACTGGGTGCAAAAATGCACTGAAGCGCAAAGTTAAATCTTAATGTAAAAAAGCTGACTTTGAAATCACATGTCAATTGATACTTCTGACTCTTGTCAACATACACACTTATTGCAGCTGTGTTCTTCAAACTGGAGGTTGAACTAACTGTTTAACCTCCACAACTTTAGTGCAAATGTTAATATTGTTGTGAGAAATGCACCAAAGCGTCTGAGAAAAACTGTAATGTGCACATTTGATGTTATCAATTACCTGTCCGAGAAGCATTTACTGAATCAACACCTAAGTGGTTTTGTTGAATGTGATTTATTTTCAAGTGTGTGGAAGAGATTTTGAATAATGCCGTATGGCACAGAACAGCTGGGTATATGTTGAAAAAGATCAATCTCATTGAGAACAAACAGATGTGGGGAGTTTGACTGCATTACTGCTGCGGTCTGACAGATTCAGAACACGTCTCACTCAGGACACTCTTTCTCAAAAGGCTCTGAAGGAGAAAAATACAAATAAATTATACATCATTCTTTAAAAAGCTTCTCAGGTTTTCTTTTTGAAACATATTTCTTAAGTGCACAGGATCCGGAGGTTCACTTGGTGGAAGAAATACACTCAGGAGACTGTTGTCATGGCTACAGAAGTTTTTTTGACTTCTTTTTTTTCAAATTTACATAAAACTGTTTTTTCTGGTCCCCTCCCCTCAGATGCTCGTTGTGATACCTGGAATAAAAGTGGGTCAAACTGGAACTGGAAACAAGACTTACTGACTGACCAAGCTCAATCACTTCAGTCCTCTTGAGATAAAATATTAATTATTAAATTATTTTTAGTGAATGTAAAACACATTTTTAATTTGCTAAAAAAAAGGAAAGGCAAACTGTAAATGCAAATAAGACAGAAACTACCTCTTGAGTCTGTTGCCTCATGTTGAGTTCTTTGGATTTCTCTGAGTTCTTCCAGAGAAAGAAAATACTGATAGTTTCTAATGTTGCTCCTGCATGTGTTATAAGCAAACAGAAGAAGACGTATTTGCCAAATTGGTGATGTGATAAACATGAGGACAAAGTCCTCTGGGAGATGGGACACTACATCACGTTGTGCTCCAAAGAACTGACTAAAAGAATCTACAGAACATCAAAATTAATTCAGCAATCCAACATGCATTTTATGCATGAATTGCTATTTAAAATGTAAATTAGCAAACATTTTGAGTAAAAAGTCCAATTCTTCAGGGAAATTGCTGCCACGGATTCAACATTTTTCCAAATAGCAATGGGCATGTACTAATTCATATTCAATGTATTTCTTTTGCAACAAATGTATAAACATCCTGACCCAAACTTTGACAGTAACGAGATGTAAGTGCTGAGTCAATGAAACTTAATGATTTAAACACATGCAGACTCATTCTTTATTTAGTTTTTCCACTTTATTTCAAATGAAAACAAACAATTCCTGTTTCTTTCTGACTGACATGATTGGTTTAATGTTCTACTGTAAACATAAACTTTCTGAATGAAATAAGAATTCTGAGTTTGGTCTTGTGAATGTCTCATGATGTATTCATATATGCATGAATATTAATAGTGGAATAAATAAAATACAGTGTAGGTAGACTATTAAACACAATTTACTGTCAGTTTTGTGTGATCTGAATTACATTACTGTTGTTCATTGAACCAGAAGCAGAACAGCTGCTGAGATTACTGCAATCTACAGTAGAGCACCAGCATTTTCATAAACACAAGTGCAAAAATTTGATTGGAAAATAATTACTCCAATAGCAATACTTTTTCATTTAGTCATTGATAATCATAAAATACGTAAGTAACTAATGTATCCATCTAAAACTAATTGACTAGCATCCATACTCTAAAATGTTTCTCAACAAAAGTGACAACTTAAATCACTTATTTTTGTACTAATGACTGTTTTTCTTAAAACAATGAGGAGGGTGAAAGGCTGGTAAACTGCTCATTTCCTCTTATATTCATTAAGTTGTCTTAAAAGCCTTGCTAGATTTTAAGTTGCCAACTGGTCTACAGCACAAGCAGAATTTTTGCGGTGTTTCTGGCCACCGGGCAGACACAGACATCAGATGTTCTGACTACAGAAGCCCTCAACTTGGTCTGACTTGGAAGCCTCGGCTAAATCACTGTCCCGGCCAGAGCTCAGGGTGTCTGACAGCGAGGCCCTGCAACATTTCCATCCGACCTCTGGGGAGTCGCACATCAATTGCTCTCAGCTAAATGCACTCACATATGAATATTTCAGTACAATTTAATGTTTCAGCTACAGCCCCAAAGGAGCAGAGCATCAATTTGTGAACACAGTTCTCCTAGAGTTAAAAGCCAGGCCGGATAATACAGTATGAAAGGCGCTGTCAATCTAGAGGGCCTTTTTTCACTTGAAAGACAGAAAAAAGCATGCTCCTTTGCCTTCAGTATCAAGCTGCATGCAGGCAGCGTTTCAAAGTTTTCTCTAGAAAGTAGACGACATTAGGGAGCAGCAAGCAGCTTTTGGTTCAACAGAGTCGCTGGTTGATTTGCCAAGCCTGGTCAGTTTTCCCAAAGCTCTGGTTGTCTACCATTTGGTCTCCACATGGTCTCTCACTCACACACACACACACACACACACACACACACACACACACACACACACACACACACACACACACATACACACACACACACACACACACACACACACACACAGCTGGCGGAAGGAGCAGGTCAGGGAGTCGTACACCTGGTGTCCTGTTAATAAAATACCCCAAAGTGATGCTGAAACCTCCTCCTTCACACAGAGAAGCTTCCCTCAGGTGTGAGAACATGAGTGCTTTACAAAACAGGCAGAATGTGACACAACTGAATCATCAGCTGGTCAGTAAGCACAACACGGCGGAGCACAGAAGGCCCAGAACGTTCTGCACATTACATTAAATTACCCGGCAGCCCTTGTGTGTGTGTGTGTGTGTGTGTTTGTGTGTGTGTGTGTGTGTGTGTGTGTGTGTGTGTGTGTGTCTGTGTGTGTGTTGTACAGCCAAGAATGCATACAATGCTTTCTCCTCAAGTTAAATGCCCATCTCGATTTCATAGAAAAGTAACTTATTCAAATTGCTTATTTTATAAGACCAGCAAAGATCAATTGATAATTAATAACTATAGAAAAGCATCACATCCTCACATTTGAGATGCTGGAACCAGAGTATGGCTATTAAACGATAAATCAATTATCAAAATAGTTTCAAAACATTTTTTAGTAAGTCAACCAAGTTTTTAAAAACCCACATTGTTACAGCTCTACTTCAGGGAGTTAAAACCCATAAGAATAAAGATTTAAATAACATTATTCATGCATTGCTTATGAAAAGAAATACATACACATTTTATTAACACTAAAAATGGAAAGAATTAAATGATTGGGTTGAGAGTTGATAAAACGACGGGTTGAAGCATCAAGTCCTATCAACTCTTGCATTAGATTGCATTATGTTGTTTTGTCCACCCTGTCAATAATAATAAACTTAAAAGAGTAAAAACTCAATCTAGCTTAAACTGCAATTGCTACTATATGACTAATGAATATTTGAATAGTTAAATATATATTGATGAACTGGATTAGAGTTGCATATTTGCACTTTCTACTTTTAGTTTTAATAGACAATTATTTAGAGAACCAACTGTTTCAGTGGGTTTGGTATTGCACACACACACAGAGGCGTTGTTGCTTCTTTCCTGATTTAAGTGACACAGCCTCTTGTTAAAGCTGCAGATAAGCAACAAGACCGCCGCTCGGTGCTGATGAGAGCAGCTGATATTAAAATACAAGATGTGCATTTGTAAAATAAAACAGGCGGCTGACAGTTACACTGATAAGGTAATAATGGCACTGATTCTTCAGCCTAACAATGCAGAACTGCCCTGAGGCACCAATCAAAAATTAATACTAATTATCATGTAAATACTGCATTATCTCTGAAGAATTATGAATTATAAATCTGTAACATGGTTCCCCTCTCAGAACGGCCTCGCTTGCATGAGGATGTGATTTTTTTTTCTCTCTCCACACTCAGGCATTTTTTAGGACAAAATAAATAACTGCACAAAGACTTATCATCACTGACATAAAACAGTGACACATGCTGTTATTATGTATTTTAAAATAACACTTGACCTTTTTGTCTTTAAACTGTCATTACAAAAGGATTTGAGGAGATATCTGTTCACAAATGTGTATTATCTTGTAACCTAATTGCTTATATTAATGGAAAACATTATTGGCTGACTAAGGACAGAAGTGTGGTGCTCATTGCACTTAAATTACATTTACAGCTTTGAACTGCTCATCAACCACATTCAAATGTTGCTTTGAGTGAGAAACAAATGTACAAATTAACTTGTTATTATAGTCAATGTTTTAATATTAGTTTTATGGTGTTTTATTATTGCTTGTAAATTGTATCATACTCTGGAAACTGTTTTTAACTCCCTATTAATTGTAGCACTTTGAGATTTCTTTTTGAAATGTAAAGGGCATTATAAATAAAATGTATTATTATTATTATTATTGTTCAAGTGTTCAAAAATTGAAGCAATTAAAATGGTATTATAATGCAGTCATTCACCCAGTGGATTTAGAATTGTTAAAAGGTGCGTCTGTGTGCAGGAATTAGCCTATCTTCAGAACAAGGCACCAGCCTGTGACATCTGATGATCATTAGACATCTATCAAAAAAAATACAATCTGTTCCAAAGCATGTCGGAACACTGTTTGAAGAATAGTGCCATATACTATAAGATTGCCATGTTCAGCAAGAGGTTTTCCTCATTATTTAAGGATTATTACTGCAAATGTGTGTTTACCAGTTTGTTTAGTTGTTCGGTTGTAATTAAGTAAATGTTATGTATGATACATTGTGGTCTATAAACAGCTTATCATTTCATTTAAATTTTGAATTCAATCTTCACACAAATCATGGTCTAAGAAGTTAGCATACATTATAAATTAATATAAATCATTACATATACAGTATAGGCCCTAATTGTCAAACAAAACCTGCTTGAAGTTTAAATTGTGTTTTCAGGTTTTCCAGTCTTTTAATAAATCTAAACATAATATCCATTAATCATTTGGTGTCAAAGCTGCAAGCATGTAATTAATGACTTGCAGGAGCAAAAATCTTTCCTGCCCTGCTGACCTGCATCTCGTTGGAGATAGAGCCAGAAGCTACAGCAGCTCTAGAAGCTGTGATGATATAATAAAACTGTCTCATCCCACCACACACACATCTTATTGCATGAATGCAGACAACCATGTGCCGGCAAGTGAGTGCACGGAAGCTAACACATAAATTCAAGCTGCAAGCATTCACAAATTTCACACCCTCACACACGTGTCACTTTCAACTGACAAATGAAAAACTTATGAAGGTGTCGATATAAGAGTGACATGACGCAGTCATGAATGTGTCATAAACATTAATGACATAATGCTTCTTTTAGTAAGTGTCATTCAGTTTTTGTCATGACAAGTTATGGTTAGGGTTAGGGTTCATGTGTCATGATAGTGGGATTTCTTCACTCTTATGTAGATACATTCAAGTAAAGTGTTACCAAAACAATATACCTGCAGCCATGAGTTTATCAACCAGCTCATACAGCAGCTTGGAATTGTCACTGCTCTTCAGGCCTTGTTCTGAATAAACACAAAGACATAAAGGTCAGCAAAGCAGAGGTTTAAGTTGTGATTTTGACAGTTGTGCTCTCAACTATTGGTAACAGGCCAAAAATGAACACATCAACATGTGCAGTGAACAAACTACACAGCCTAAGTGTTCCAAACTTGGCTTCCAAAAGGTATTTCAATTATAATAAAATGGACAAGACAACTACAACAAAAGGTAGTTACCGCAGTGAAATAATCAAACACAAATGTCCTTGCTTTTTGTGCAAAGTAATGTAGCATTGGAACCAAATAGAAGATGATTTTCATTTTTAAAAAGATTTTGAAAAAAAGCCTATGATTTAAGAAAATCGTACTGACAGTTTTGCCTTCTTGTGTGTCACTCCTGGTTTAGAGTTTGGCTGGGAAATCCTCACAGGAGGAAGTGGGCAATCCGTAAATAAATCCATGAACAATATACTATGCAGTACCCTGTAGTGTGTATTTCAATTACACAATGGCTAAACCATAATAATGCAAGCATTTGTGTAATTTAGGAATTTTTCATGTGTTGTAGTAATCTTAAAATTCATCTTAATTATATATGCAATTAAAAAATATCAACGACATAAAAATCTATTGCACATAGTGTAAAGTTAGACAACTTTAAAAAAAAAGAAGAACAAAAAGGGTTCAGCAAAAAGTTGGTTTATTTTCATCAAATAATTTTTGGAAAAAAACAATCCATTGCAAAAGAAAAAAAACGGTATTACATTGTTCAATAGCAAAGATGCTCCAACAGACATAAACAAATTGGCAATGCTTCAACTGAATCAAGCCAGGGGAGTTTGAAAAATGTTATTAAATTAGTAATAGGTCTGACAATAGTAGGCAAAGTGCCATGGATCTCTAAAACATTCAAGAGACAACCAATCACTGTGAAAAGTTCAGTAATGCAGCCCAGGACAGCCCCCCTCCCTGAATTCCAAACAAGAACATTTAGCTCTTGCCAAAGTTTAAGTGGATGATTTCAGTCACACATATATATTTCATGAGGTTAATGGGCCCCATCAAAGTGGTGATTAGAGATTCTTCTGGGAGGTTTTTATGCTAGAGTGACAGCTAGTATGCCTGGGCTTGATCTAGCAGTCATTAACAGGTCACAAACAATAAAGCTACATTCGACATCTACTGTCACTCTATATTGAATGCACATATGTAACATTCTTGGCCTGCGGCATTAGCAAAACAATGAATGAGTGCCCACAACATTTTAGTCTACATTCAATACGTTATACTATTAATACTTTCTTCTGGGCAGGCCATGTATTGTGGGAAATGCTATATACAATACAGCATGCATAAATAAGCCACGACATCACCATCAAAACGTTGCCAAAAGGTTTGGGTGATTAAGTGAACCACGCTTAATGCATGCTTCTAGAATTAATCAGGCTGTGTCTATGATATATCATTATGAGAAGTTGTCATATGATGCTTTCTAACTTATCCTTGAGGGAACTGTAGCAAAGACAGATCATTTAATAAAAAGAACATTGAGCTAATAGTTGGATGGTGTTCAAGTGGTATTTGTGCAGTTGGTGTGCCTTTCCTAAGTCCTCTTTACATTGTCATTGTTCACGTCACTTACTGCATTTATGACAACAAGAGGCTCAGCAGCACATGGTCGGGACAAAAAAGCGTCTTGGGATTTGACCTCAGTGATGTCTGAAATAGTAGCCACATCCAGCTTAGCAGACAAGAGAGGAGATCCTGTAAAGTGAACCACAACATGCTGAGGCTTACAGTACAAAGCTTTCAGAGATCTTTAGTGACAGTGAGTGAGACCATAAAAGGTAAAGTAATGGGTATAATGAGCTCTCTAAGGGCCGGGTGAAAAGGTTGCATGTCAAAGCATGAAAGAGGTAAAGCTCAGCCTGGTTTTAAAACTATCTGCCACACATGTATTTTACATTCAAGCCATTTTTACAATAAGAAATAAAAGTGGCTTGGATGTGATACCACTCTTTCTGAGACAGAGCTTATAGTACAATTTAAAGTGACTGATGCAAGTTAGTGAGTAATTCAAATGATGTGTTTGAATTAACCACATAATGCCCCCTGTACTAATAGTAAACAGAGTACAGTTTAGAAATAAAGATCAATATGAGCCTCATTAAAATACTTAAGCTTGAATTTAATGCATCCTGATTCAATTGAAATACAATTAGATGTATGAGCTGACAGTTCCATTGAACAATTACAGAATACAAGATGAAGTCACTCATTATAAAGAAAAAACAACTTTAAGGTGCATTACAACATTTGGAAATAATTCGTTAAAGTTTTAAAATCCAACACGTAGAATATAATATTGGATTTGTTATGCATGACTGAAAACTTCACTCTACATGACTTAGAGAGAATTGTCACAAGTGGGACTAAATTACTACATTTGATTTTGAGCAGATCAGAAGCCAACAACTTTATTTTGTAAACTCATGATTTGCCAAGACTGAGGATGACAGCTGTAAAAAGCTAGCGTTGACAATTTTATCAATGGGATTTTACCACAAACAGATTAGAATTGTGAGGTAGAGAGATATTAAATCAAATACCAAATGATACCATTTTACCAAACTGTGTTTGTATTACTTTGTGCTATGTAAACAATAACAATATGATTATAATACAATTTGTATATCAACAATTATTATTGTCTTTTGACAGAAAAACTGTGTAGAAAAGCACATAAGCTACCTTGTAGAAAGAAATGGTATGAATCATGTTGTACCACTAGGACGTTGTTTTCATCCCATTTGTCTGTACTGATCTCCATAGCCACCCTGTTAAAAAAATTAAATAAAAGCATTTCCTGATTCAAATGAACTCAGTGAAGTTATATCAGTTCATGCATCCTAACTGAACTCACTAAATAATGTCAGCTGTGGTGTATTTAAAGCTCAGGTATCATTATTTTTGTTTTAGAGCTCTTGAATGGTCGCTCCTTTTTTTGTTGCAATGGATTACAGTGATTACAGATTACTCTCCACATCAAACACTGTCTCTGTAATACATGAGCTGGCGATGATGGAGCTTTCAGCAGATCTATGATGTAGTGTGCATGTCTTTGTAAATCACCAGAGCCCTGGATTACGCATTGACAGGTTTTGGCAGTTTTGGCAAACAAAAAGTACTGCAGGCCTAATGTTACACAGTTGTTACCAGCTATTAGTCATGACACCTCTCTTCCTGCCTTGCTGGCAGCAGTGATGGCAGTAAGTGTGATAGGGGGTTTGTTGTTGTTGTTGTTGTTGTGCTCTGCAACAAAAAGGGTGTTCTGGAGGAGACTGGCATGTTGAGAATCCCATGTGTAAGTATTAAAAAACAACATCAACCAAGAATAATGATACCTACTGCAACAATACTGTGACATTAACTTTTATTGCTTGGGCAGTTTGGCAGTCAACAACCTGCATTGATGTCATCGGTCATGCTTCTTTTGGGGCTATTAAAAATGGTTTATTCCATAATCAAGTGTCAGTAAACCCAGCTGAGTCAAAGGCCAAAAGCATTTTCTACAGCAGATGTGATGGCAGGAATACCAAACTGCAGAGCGATTGCACATAGTGATCAACATAATCCTCAAACATTACAGTAGCCCACATGTGCAACAACATTAAGATACAGTAGACTAAAGGTGTCACAAAAAACTTTCTATTTGATGTGAGACTGTGACTCTATGATGACTGTTGACATAATTGAAAAATTTCATAAAAACAATAAGATGAATGAAATAATTAGAGTTTTACACAGCTTGTGTATACCTGACCCCAGTGGTTGACCAATGTGTAGACTAGTGAACAGCAGTAAAGCCAAAATTATTTAACACTACAATAAGACAGCCATGCTGATAGTTAACATCACCTTATTCTTGCAGAAAAATAACCACATCTACAGACCCAACCGTAACCGTCATATCTTTCTACTCACCAGTTTCCCTAAACTGTTCCTCTTGCATACGGATGTTTACATGTTGGTCGGATTGGCTCATGAGCAAACTAAATTTGAAGTCAGCAGCAGTCCCATACAACCCAAGCCACTGTTTGAAGCAGGAGGAGCATATCTGTTTTGTGGCTTTGAAAATAAGAGTCATCATTTAAGGCAGGAATATTTTTTAAGTTTCCCTGAAAGTGAGGGAATGAGAGAGGGGAAAGATGTAGAAAAAAATTACTTTTTGAGTTTCTGCTTTTAGTCCATATTTTCTAATCCACATCTAAACAACAATCTAGACCATTCTGTTCTTAGGATCAGGGAATAATTCATTAACAGCCTATTTATTATACAGCCTTGTGAGGGACCAAGCAGTAAAGAAAGAGGAGTCATCAGGGAAGTTCAAAGGTAAGGGTTTTCATTTCCCAAAAGTCATAAAATGAAGATAAAGTTTTGGGCCCGTAAAAGAGCTCAAATAAACAGATGGTAACTAAAGCTCTGAACATCAGAGCCACAAAAATACAACTGACCTACTACAAAAGAAACAAAGGGCTCTAATATATTGGCTGATCAGACCAATTTTGACAAACAGGGGGAGACTGCTACTACTACTACTACTACTGCTACTACCACTACTACCAACAGTACTACGTAAACTAAAAAATAAATGCAAAACCTAACTAAAAACCTATTCCAATAGAAATGCACTTTTACTTAACTTTAACTCAACAAAATTACTCACTATAATATAAATCTAAACCCCAAAATATCTAAGGAGAGAATCAAGCTACCCCCGGACATAACAAGCAGTGGTAGTGTCCAATTAGGCCACCTCCCCTATAAAGCTGCTCCTGCTCTAAATGCCAAACCTGTGAGCCAGCAGACTTCCCGGATCCCTCCCGGTTGTGGAATCCAACATGGATAAGCTCAAAAACAAATAGTTATACCTACAGAATGACAATCTAAAAGTAACTAATGGTGTGCACTCGCAAAAAGATACTTCTGTATGGTCAACTAAATAAAGAATAATGTATGTGAAATGAACCAAGTGTCCTGTGAGTTATTTTTAACAAACCTTTTGCAACAAATGTTTAATATGTAAGGAAAAATATAAATGCATGAGGTTACCGCTCTTAAACTGATTGTATGGCCATGGCTGTGGCCATCACATTGTTCAAAATTAAGAGCTAACATGTAGCCTGTTAACCTTGTTTGATACCCTTAAGCCTTTATATGAATAAAGTTAATGAAAACAGCTAGGGCCTTAGTCCAGCATTGTCTCCTTTAGTCTAACACAAGTTAACTTCATAATTAGACAAAATAAATTGACTAGACTGGAGTAAAAGTAACAGGAAGGCTGTCCTGCTGTACTGCGATTAAACTTGGTGCATTATTGCCATCTCCTCTGGTCCCAAAACTGGCATCTCCAGGCAACACTCGAGAAACTCCAGTAAGACGTACTCCAGAGCACCAACAAGGCCCTGAAGTCAAAAATAAAGAAGCTTGATGCAACAAATAAAGACATCCAGGCAGACAGGGACATGCTCCAAAGAGACAACAATACCCTACATGTAAACATTAAGCAACTGGAGGCAACAAACAAAGACATCCACGAAGAAAAGGCCATGCTCCAAAAAAAAAAATATTACCCAGAGACCAAAATCAAGGATGCAAACATGGAGACCAAAGAAAAGAAAAATGACTCCTGATGAATGACAACCTACTCCAGGAAAACGTAAAAGCAAAAATCAAAGCCTTTGAAGAGAAGGGTAGAGAAATTCTAAAAGAACTTCTCAGGCAGACAGAGGTCCGTTGTGGAAAAATCAAAAAGAAAAAGACTTCAGCTTGGAAGATATGCAAATCATGGATTTAAAAAGAAGAAGAACTCCAAAAGGCAAAGGCACTTCCCAAAGTAATGACATTCACTTGAAGCAGGGGGAATCAGTTTATGAGTTACAGTTAAATGGTAAAATTGTCACCCACATCTCCAAAAAGAACTCCGAAAGCAAAGGCAATGTAATTGCATTGAACACGAACAGTCAGATGACGGGATAAATGGTGAAATTATCACGCACTGATTTCAAAAAAAGATCTCTAAAAACAAAGGCGACCCCCAAGGTTATGGCATTGAACATGGACATGAACAGTCATGTGATGGGTTAAATTGTATAATTAGCACTCATGGATCCAAAACAAACTCCAAAAGCAAAGATGAGTCTCAGAGGGATGGCATCAACACGAAGCAGGGGAAGTCACATGATAAGTTGACCAATACCTGTGCCAACATACTGTATCAACCGGGTTCTTTGGGTTTGGCCAAACACTAATACAAACATAAATGCTTATATTTGTTCTCACCTAGACTTTTTGGCGTGCTGCCAGAAAAGTCATTTTATTTGGCTTCATTAACCATTACCAGTCAAAACATTTAGGTCATAGAATATTTACTTAAATAAATAAAATAAATAAAATGTGTTTAATTATGCAATATGTGACATACCCTTAATGTTACATCAAAGAAGTCTCAATCTAAATGACACCAATAGAAGAATAGCTACAGAACTACGCATTCTAACAGGAAGGTTTGAGACCCCAGCCAACATCAAAACTGGCAACTGCAGGAGGAGCTTGAAATGCTCCTGCAACATAGAAGATGTTGTCTTTGATTGGGTTTAACTTACAGCTCTGCAGGGTGACATGGGAAGGAAATGTGTTTGAACAGAGACACTGAAAACCTTGGCATATTGCAACTGTCTGCATTGTTTGTTCATTTCATCATTCAAACAGACCGAGCCTGTCAATAGAAATGCATGTTGCTGGTTTTTAAACAACAGCCTACAATCTTTTTGAATCGAATTAGACTATTAAACCCCAATTTGATGTTGGTGCTTGCCTTAGTCCATCATGTGAAATACAGATTTCAATTAAGACCCAGACATGATCTGGTTAATGTAGTTCTGCTTTCCCTCCAATAGATGGCCTTGTTCTCGAGTAGATGAGCAACCGGGACGGAGCAGAGGAGACTTGTCAATTGTCCTCGCCTCCTCCTGTTGAATGTACAGTTTGTCTCAACAAAAAAATAACTGAAAAGGTTATCGTTGACGCTGACTTTTTTAATTAATTTTAATTTTTAATTAAAAAATGTCAGGGCAATAATCAGTAACCTCCATTATTTATGCTGCCAGTGAACATGCGACTCTCAACAAATATCGTCCCCTATCTTGACAAAGGTAATTTTGTTGATGTTTCACCAAGATAAAGCCTATAAAGAACAGCTTAAATCAAAATTAAACTTTATTGGAAGGGACAATAATGTCCAGCATCAGGGGAGCAAGACAAAAAGCCTCCTCTCACCAGTGTGAATCTGTGAAGGGCAATTTAACAGACATGTTCAACTGTATCATGGACCAAATGCGTAATACCCTGCTAATATATTTATTTTCAATAGTATTGCTTCCTTGAGTGACCAAGAAACGAAAGATTTATTTTAACCAAACAAATTTAGATTTTTTTTTTGGTGGTTAATGTTCTTGGATAAAGAAGCTTTGCCACATTTTTTTGTAATTTTTTTATGATAATGATGATGATCAATATCACCATCATGAAATTGTGGTGCATCTTAATCTTTGTTTGAACGATAAAAAAAACACAATATGAACATCTGCATTCTTAAGCGTTTGTACACAAACAGGTTGAGAGATAGAGATGCAGTAGGGCGATTGGACAGTCCGGTGTTGACGTCATGACGTCAGAGCACTAGCGTGCGGGACCGTGCAGCAGCCTCGTCCACTCT